>NC_053162.1:27186866-27786866 GCF_016835505.1 Polypterus senegalus | reverse complement strand
TTTGTCTGAATCTTGGATAATGTAGAAACGCATGAGGCCAACACTTGACATTTTAAGCTGTCATGATGATGATGGTGCATCACACATTTCCAGCCAAACTCCTTACTATATTTGTGGTGGCAGTCACATCATAAAATCCCAGCACCCACGAAAACCAAAATGCTGCAGAAAACCGGCACAAATAAATGTATCTGCTTGAAAATAAAACTGAAACAAAAAAGTTATGTCAGGTGCTGATTCATCAGCATAGAAAACTTTAATATCAGGAATCTTTGCAGGAAGTTGTACATTATGAGACCGCTAGTGCAGCACTTTAATATCTGATGCCATGTGTTAGATAGATAGATAGATAGATAGATAGATAGATAGATACTTTATGGAAATTCCCATACTCCAGCAGCAGCATACTGATAAAGAACAATATTAAATTAAAGAGTAATAAAAACGCAGGTAAAACAGACAATAATTTTCTATAATATTAATGTTTACTCCCCCGGGTGGAATTGAAGAGTCGCATAGTGTGGGGGAGGAATGATCTCCTCAGTCTGTCAGTGGAGCAGGATGGTGACGTCAGTCTGTCGCTGAAGCTGCTCCTCTGTCTGGAGGTGATCCTGTTTAGTGGATGCAGTGGATTCTTCATGATTGACAGGAGCCTACTCAGCGCCCGTCGCTCTGCCACGGATGTCAAACTGTCCAGCTCTGTGCCTACAACAGAGCCTGCCTTCCTAACAAGTTTGTCCAGGTGTGAGACGTCCTTCTTCTTTATGCTGCCTCCCCAGCACACCACCACATAGAAGAGGGTACTTGCCACAACAGTCTGATAGAACATCTGCAGCATCTTATTGCTGATGTTGAAAGACGCCAGCCTTCTAAGGAAGTATAGTCGGCTCTGTCCTTTATTACACAGCACATCAGTATTGGCTGTCCAGTCTAATTTATCATCCAGCTGCACTCCCCGGTATTTATAGGTCTGTACCCTCTGCACACAGTCACCTCTGATGATCATGGGGTCCATGAGGGGCCTGGGCCTCCTAAAATCCACCACTAGTTCCTTGGTTTTGCTAGTGTTCAGGTGTAAATGGTTTGAGTCGCACCATTTAACAAAGTCTTTGATTAGCTTCCTGTACTCCTCCTCCTGCCCACTCCTGATGCAGCCCATGATAGCAGTGTCGCCTGCAAACTTTTGCACGTGGTAGGACTCCGAATAGTACTGGAAGTCCGATGTATATAGGCTGAACAGGACCGGAAAGACTACAGTCCCGAGCGGCGCTCCTGTGTTGCTGACCACAATGTCAGACCTGCAGTTCCCAAGACGCACATACTGAGATCTGTCTTTAAGATAGTCCACAATCCATGCCACCAGGTGTGAATCTACTCCCATCTCTGTCAGCTTGTCTCTAAGGAGCAGAGGTTGGATGGTGTTGAAGGTGCTAGAGAAGTCCTAAAACATAATTCTTACAGCACCACTGCCTCTGTCCAAGTGGGAGAGGGATCGGTGTAGCATATTAATGATGGCATTGTCTGCTCCCACCTTCTCCTGGTATGCGAACTGCAGAGGGTCGAGGCCGTGGCGGACCTGTGGCCTCAGGTGGTGAAGCAGAAGCCGCTCCATGGTCTTCATCACATGTGACGTCAGAGCAACAGGCCGGAAGTCATTCAACTCACTAGGACGTGATACCTTTGGGACTGGGTTTGATACAAGATGTTTTCCAAAGCCTCAGGCCTCTCCCCTGTTCCAGGCTCAGGTTGAAGATGCGCTGTAGAGGACTCCCCAGTTCCAACGCACATGCCTTCGGCAGTCGTGGCGATACACCATCCGGACCCGCTGCTTTGCTGGCACGAAGTCTTCTCAGCTCTCTGCTCACATGGGCTGCTGTAATTGTGGGTGGGGATGTCTCTCCTATGCTGGTATCAACAGAAGGATGGGTGGAGGGTGCAGTGCTCTGAGGTGAGAGTTGGTTAGTGTGGTCAAACCTGTTGAAGAAGTTGTTCATCTGGTTTGTTCTCTAACTGTCTCTCTCGATGGTGGCACCCATGTGTTTTGCATCATCCAACATTATAAGTAGCTCTGTAAGACTTGAAAATGTGCAATCAAATCTACATAGTGCTCTCAGTGTTTCTATATTTTTAACGACTCCTGCTTAGTATTGTGGTTACGATAATAAGTTTACTTGACTGTTTGGTCACAAACCCGGTTTGTCCTTGGATGCTCACATATCTTCTGGTCCTGAAATATGACTTTGTGGCTCACTATTATAACTGCACATATGACAGAAGAATATGAACCCTTTATTGTTTTAGGTTTGCCCAGAGAGGCTGATGTGTCTTTTAATTTTTGTTATTTTTATATGTTTATCATTACTTCTTCTGTCATCCACCCTTGTGTATTCATTCCTTTAATTAATCATCCTTTTTTGCTTTTCCTGGCCATCTTTGGTGTTATTCAGGGTATTACAGGCCACCACAGATAATGTTGCTGAAGATCCACCATTCAGACGGTCGATATAAGAACTGAACTCCTCTAGTTTTAGTGTTGATTTAGCAAAATCTTAGCAGGAGTGGGAGTTTTGTCTGTTTCCCCCATTCTGTTTCCTTCATTATCTTATCGTATTTTAATGCCTAATTATGGATTGGCCATGGCCATAGTGATGGGCCTATAGAGAGTTTCCTGAAGCTGCGAATCATAGAAATTTACGATATGCTAACATAATGCACATGCTACTTTAGCATGTGTTTCCTAAAAGTCTTTTTAATTAGACATTTTATGAGTGAGTAGAAGTTATTTCTTTGTTAACCTACCCCTGATGTCACTTATAAAAAAAAGCATCACAATTTGATTTAAAGAACAATTCACCGGCAATATATTCATTATATAATGTTCTATACAGTCTTCTGGTAAAATGAAATAAAGCTGTAAAAGGTAATGCAAAGTAAACATAACCTCATAATATAACAGGCAATCAAGCCAGAGCTTTTAAATCAGGACCTAATCATTACCTATTGTTCTGAGACATGACAGAAACAAGTCATGAAAGAAAAGCTTCTTCTTCTTTTAGATAACAATGGAGTGTTGTTGTTTACCTAGGCTAGGCACACAATACAGATTATCAGCCAGACTCTCCTGACCATTGCAAAAAGTGTCTCAATTTAAGGCAGGGCCTAAATAATTATCTTCCCAATTTACCCTGTAATGTGAGATACTTAGGAATTAATCTTAACCTCGCCGATTTCCTCTCAAGCCAATTAGAGGCACCCTGAATTCAAATAAATTTTTAATATTAAAATATTATTAAATATTAAACATGTTCGATGTTTAACACTCCAAATCTTGACATTAGGTATGAGAGACCAACAGGCAATGAGAGATGAGGGAAATTTACAAAGCAGCGAGCCTCTTTTTTTCCAGAAGCAGATGGATTTTTGTTCCGTCTTCAGCTTTTCACTACAAGCCTTTGCAGCCTGCTGAACATGACGGCTGCCTGCCGGTTTTGATTTTTAACTGATATTTTTGTTCGCGAGAAATTCTGCCGTTCCAAATTGGGATTGTAAATTAGTTAACGTTCGATGACCTTTGTGAACATAATCTTCTAGTGTGACAAGTCAAATTCATTATATGTGGGGTCCCTCTAATTTTCAACGTCAGGACAGTGGATTCTAGTTTATGCCATCTATTCATCATTTAGCAGCCGTTGCAAGAAGAAGAAGATGCAGAAGTGGAGGAGATAGCAAAGAGAATAAGTGCCTGCACGTTGCAACATAACTGTACTGTACTCTCTTTCTAGACACACAGAAACCACGTGTGCGCGTGGAGGCCATTTTTTAAATTGTGCATATATTGATTTTATATAATCCTAAATAAGGATGAGCCAAAGAATTCCACACTTCTTTGAAGTGTTTATGGTGTGGTGATTCTGAACTATGTAGGAAATACAGCTAAATACAAAGTCTCTAAATTTGAAATTAATAAATAAACCAAATAAGCAGGATTTTTTGTGATAGTATGCGCCAGTAGAGCGTACCAGCACCTCGGTCATGACAACTGGTTGTGGCGTTGACTATATACAGTATTAAACGATTCTGTATTTCAATTGTGTGCTGTCCATGTTAGCGACATTTGCCCATATTACTTAATGTCCTTGTTGTGCCTTTTTGGTTCAATTAAATTACTATCCCTACTTAGTAATTCCATGGTGACATCACCGCACGGCCACTGATATTAATGTTGCAGTGCTGTCATACGATTGGTTGGCGATCCACTCACACAGTTCGATCCTGCGAGACACGTTACTGCATGACTGTTACAAGGACAATGATCAGCCATTGACACTCAAAGCAAAGGACAAATCAGGAAGACTGCATTTGATGAAAACTTGTAGAACGTTTAGAATTTTTTTTAAAGCTCATTCGATGAAACTTTGATTGCTTGGTGGGAGTATATAACTTTTTGTAGAATGTACAGCTTGTTATTAACTTGCGGTTAATATTTTTTGATTTCAGAAACTGTCGAGCACAATATTATACAGTATAGTACACTTGACGATTTGTCAATTTCAAATTCTAAATGTTTTTTAATCAAATAAACAAACATGCTAGAACTCTTGCCTCTGTATACCTTCACAGTACCTCAAACTTGATCCAAATGCAACATTATAGAAGACCCAGGAGGTTCTGCTCAAGCTTTATAACAACAACATTTATTTATATAGCACATTTTCATACAAACAGTAGCTCAAAGTGCTTTACATAATAAAGAAAAGAAAAATAAAAGACAAAATAAAAACTTAAAATAAGATAACATTATTTAACATGGAAAGGAGTAAGGTCCGATGGCCAGGGTGGACAGAAAAAACAGAAAAAAACTCCAGACGGCTGGAGAAAAAAAAATGAAATCTGCAGGGGTTCCAGGCCACGAGACCACCCAGTCCCCTCTGGGCATTCTACCTGACATAAATGAAACAGTCCTCTTTGTAGTTAAGGTTCTCACAGACGCTCTTGATGGTCATGCAGACTTCTGGCTTTTAATCCATCCATCATCGTTGGAACATCACGGTGCTTTGAGTAGATGGTGGTGGCACAAGGATACCGGAAAAGGAAACAGAAGAGAGAGTAGAGGATAGTACGGATTTTAGAGCCACCATGAATAGTTATTATAATGAGTTGGATCTACAGAGTATCTGGATTTTAATTACAATGAAGTTATGTGAAGGCCATGTGTTTTTCGCAGTTTTTTAAAGTGCTCCACTGTCTTAGCCTGGCGAATTTCCATTGGCAGGCTATTCCAGATTTTAATTTATAATGCACTGGTGAGGCCTCATCTGGAGTACTGTGTGTAGTTTTGGTCTCCAAGCTACAAAAGGACATAGCAGCACTAGAGAAGGTCCAGAGGAGAGCGACTAGGCTGATTCCAGGGCTACAGGGGATGAGGAAAGATTAAAAGAGCTGAGCCTTTACAGTTTAAGCAAACGAAGATTAAGAGGTGACATGATTGAAGTGTTTAAAATTATGAAGGGAGTTAGTACAGTGGATCGAGACTTGTATTTTAAAATGAGCTCATCAAGAACACGGGGACACAGTTGGAAACTTGTTAAGGGTAAATTTCGCACAAACATTAGGAAGTTTTTCTTTACACAAAGAACGATAGACACTTGGAATAAGAGACCAAGTAGTGTGGTAGACAGTAAGACGTTAGGGACTTTCAAAACTCGACTTGAGGTTTTCTTGGAGGAAACAAGTGGATAGGACTGGCGAGCTTTGTTAGGCTGAATGGCCTGTTCTCATCTAGAGTGTTCTAATGTTTGTGTACCACCGCCCTTTTATTTACAACAAAGCACTGCAAATAAGTATGTAAAAATGGTGGTGGTGATAGCCTTCCCAGCCTCCACACCAGCTTGGTGCACAACCTCCAATGCAAGGTCAGGATTTCTCACCCATCCAAACTGCATCCCTTCTTCCTCACCTTCCTTGGTCAGTAGTACACCTGCTCTAACGGCAGCATTGTGCAGGATAATTTCTGGGGGCTTAATACAGCAGTAAACAGATACGCAGGAAGGAGATACCTGCTATTGTGAAGTCTCCATTGCCGCGTCTTGTGTTATGGCACACTGTTGAATTGTCCCAAGTGAAGGCATCTCCCAGACCAATTCTTTAAAATATCCTGCAAATCACCTCTATTCAAAGTTCATGGTTGCTTCCCGTGTTGTGAGTTTTCCTGTAATGTCCACAATGGAGTTTTTACTGTGTCTTCATGTCAAAAAAACAAACCAAAACACACTGTGCTCCACTGTGGTGATGTGAACGAGAGTCATGAATAGAGTTGATTTGACAGGCGTGCGCCGATCACACGTATTATACAGCTGCAGGAAGAACACGCGTTAACACAGAAGTGTGACTGAGGCTTTCTGGAGCAGCATTCCTTGTTTTCCACCCCAAAATAACGAAATCGTCTATGAAACTAATTTTAGTGTCAGTTCTCTGAAATTGTGCGTGAAAAGAAACTTGGCTGTTTTGCTCCTCACTAACCACTAGCATGTCACTTAACTTGCCTAATAGATAGTTCTGTTTATACCTTGCGTGTTTTGTGGATAGCACTGTTGAAGCCGTGAATGGTGTTATACACACGCCAAGAAGTGGGGTGTGCAGAGAAGGAGGGGCGTCATTAGTCAGTGCCATTTCAAACTGGGAGGTAAACCCTGCATGGCCCAGGATGCCAGAAAAGCCCTAAAATGGCAATATTAACCAAACACTAACCTTTCAGGTGGCCACAAATCCTGCACCTGGGGTTCAGCTTCCAAAATTTATTAAACTGTCATGAAGTGTCCCCCTGACCTTTTGAGCCCAACAGGTCCATTCAGGGATCCATGTATACTACCCATTAACAGCGTCTTAAGCCACGAATCCTTTGTAACATGTACTGCTGAATGTGCACAAATGGATACATCCATGATTTGTATTCACTGGTAATCATTTCAGATTTTTAGCTCTTAACGGTTTTCTATGGCAGCACAGCTTTTAAAGCCCCTGCCGGTCAGATTTAGGTTCTGTGTGTAGATTGTATGCTCCAAAGCTGTGCACTCAGGGAGGCTCACCACTTTCTGTTTTTCTGGCTTCAACTTTCTTCTGCCTGTGAAATGTGACCTGCAGTGGATCTACGCACCAATCAAGGTTGGCAACCTGTCTTTCATCCATTTTTCCCAGATAGAAACGGAATTCCCACAACCCTATAATAGAAAAAGTGGGCTCTGAAAATGAATAACAGGACATTTTTGGACTGGCCATCGGTCTATCATGCCAGCATGCTTGCAGTTACATTCTTGACGGATAACACTTACAGCGTATATTTATGCTGTCTTAAAATATTACGCTCGAGGTGGAAGACAAGAACGGCAGCCTATTATTCATTTTACGGTCTTCTTAATATACCAGTCAGCTGACATCATCAAGAAAAACAAGCCTTCAATCAGTTCAGTATTTAAAAGAGATTTTGTCAAAGCTATGACACCAGCAATAGGAATCGGAGGTTTGGTTCCTCTTGAAATCTCCCATCTGCTTTCTTTTAAGTACCAGATGCAGCAATTCAGAATTGAAAAGCAAGCGCTTAATGTTACATTAATTTCTGCTGAAATTTTGAGAATGGCCTTCCTGACAAGTGTCATCCACCTGGGATTGCACACTCGGTGTGAAATTTATTCAGTGTCGGTAGCAAAAGGGCCGCTTTTGGGAGATACCAATTGGGAGAGACATTTACTCATTATCTGCGGTGGGTTGGCGCTGTGCCTGGGGTTTGTTTCCTGCCTTGCGCCCTGCGTTGTCTGGGATTGGCTCCAGCGGACCCCCGTGACCGTGGATGGAATTACTCATTATGAGCTACTTCTAAAGTAATTTAAACATTGCCTCAAAGTAATTGTCTCAGTTTGATCAACATAGCATTATTCAATAGTGTTGTGACGATTGTATCCGCTACGCTTCACTAAGTTTATAGTGAAAATTATACTGATGATTGCAGGTCAACCCCAAACTGCCTTCAGCCCCATCCCACAGCACAGAAAGATAACTTATAATAATAAAAGTGATTTTTACAAAGCCACACAGAGAAAAGATGAAACAAACAAAATGTAATTAATACCTTTTCTACAATCCCTCAAAACTCCCCCTCTTCCAATATATACAATAAACAAAAGACATAAAATTATGTACCCAAGAATATTCCCCACCGTCCATTCGATTTAGTCTTTTTTATCCAATTGTCCTATTTCCCCATAGTTCAGTTTCATAGACATGCCAATCCGAGAATAAAAGATTTACGGCTCACACTGCTTCCGATACCTTTCACGGTAAAGTTCACTTCCCTCAGTGTATCCAAAATCTTCTAGGTGGCCACCCCAGTTTGCGTTGAACTTGTGGTGCTCCCCGAAAGCAATCTTTGTCCTGGACTCAGATGGGTCATGTCTTTTTCCTCCACCATAAAAACTCGGGCTGTCTTTTCTTCCTTCTCCTCCTGCCATTTTGCACCTCTATTTAAATAATGCAACCGTTCCCATGGCACTCCCGGAAATCACAATGACAACCCCGTACCTCCCAAAAGGTCCTCTCTATCCAACCCGCCCATCATATGCTACAGTATTCTCAGTGGGATTTTACATAGTGTGACAAAAAAACAAACCATGTACAAATTTATGTGTCAGTGCTACAGTGTCTAAGTCTCACACGAACATTTACTTTTAGCAGCTGGTTATTATCACAAGTTGCACATCTGGACTCACCATCTATGAAATCTAGATGGACATTTGAGTTGAGCTTCTGCCTCTCCAGAATGTCCATTCAGAAGGTGTTACTATTTAGTGAGGATGCCACTTGAGAGTTGTGACAAAGTGCACACCTGAGGAATTGGACTCCTGTGGAACATCTCTGAGGAGAAGATGGTCTCATGATTTGGGTTGTTGACACGTGTACATTTCAGTTTTGTCCTTATTTTTGATACACCAAACACAGACAAGTTATAGACAAAAGTCTAAAAACAATAGGATTTTTATTCATGGGAAACTCTACCCCAAGCGTTTCCCACAGCACAGGTATAGAAAGCACTGGTTTTAACAGTTCAAAAACATCTTTAATGTCTCAAAAACACAAAAATCTCATTTAAGGAAGAGAATGACCTTAATCCCGGGGGCTTGAAGGACAAAAACAAAACAGTGCTCTTTAAAATCAATGAATTTATCAAATAAACAAACTTCTTCTTTCGGCTGCTCCCGTTAGGGGTCGCCACAGTGGATCATCTTCTTCCATATCTTTCTGTCCTCTGCATCTTGTTCTGTTACACTCATCACCTGCATGTCCTCTCTCACCACGTCCATAAACCGTCTCTTAGGCCTTCCTCTTTTCCTCTTCCCTGGAAGCTCTATACTTAACATCCTTCTCCCAATATACCCAGCATCTCTCCTCTGCACATGTCGAAACCAATGCAATCTCGCCTCTCTGACTGTCACCCAACTGTCCAACTTGAGCCGACCCTCTAATGTCCTCATTTCTAATCCTGTCTATCCTCGTCACACCCAGTGCAAATCTTAGCATCTTTAACTCTGCCACCTCCAGCTCTGTCTCTTGCTTTCTGGTCAGTGCCACCGTCTCCAGTCCATATAACATAGCTGATCTCACTACTGTCCTGTAGACCTTCCCTCTCACTCTTGCTGATACCCGTATGTCACAAATCACTCCTGACACTCTTCTCAACCCATTCCACCCTGCCTGCACTCTCCTTTTCTCTCTTCCACAATCTCCATTACTCTGTACTGCTGATCCCAAGTATTTAAACTCATCCACCTTCGCCAACTCTACTCCCTGCATCCTCACCATTCCACTGACCTGCCTCTCATTTACACACATGTATTCTCTCTTATTCCTACTGACCTTCATTCCTCTTCTCTCTAGAGCATATCTCCACCTCTCCAGGGTCTCCTCAACTTGCTCCGTACTATTGTTATAGATCACAATGTCATCAGCAAACATCATGGTCCACGAGGACTCCTGTCTAATCTCATCTGTCAGCCTGTCCATCACCATTGCAAATAAAAAAGGGTTCAGAGCTGATCCCTGATGTAATCCCACCTCCACCTTGAATGCATCCGTCACTCCTACCGCAGACCTCACCACGGTCACACTTCCCTGGTACATATCTTGTACAACTCTTATGTACTTCTCTGCCACTCCCAACTTCCTCATACAATACCACAACTTCTCTCGAGACACCCTGTCATATGCTTTCTCCAGGTCCACAAAGACGCAATGCAACTCCTTCTGGCCTTCTCTATACTTCTCCATCAACATCCTCAGAGCAAACATCACATCTGTGGTGCTCTTTCTTGGCATGAAACCATACTTCAGCTTGCTAATCATCACCTCACTTCTTAACCTAGCCTCCACTACTCTTTCCCATAACTTCATGCTGTGGCTCATCACTTCTGTCCCCTTGTAGTTACTGCAGTCCTGCACATCCCCCTTATTCTTAAATATTGGCACCAGTACACTTCTTCTCCACTCCTCAGGCATCCCCTCACTTTCCAAGATTCCTTTAAACAATCTTGTTAAAAACTCCACTGCCATCTCTCCTAAGCACCTCCATGCTTCCATAGGTATGTCATCTGGACCAACAGTTTTTCCAATCTTCAATCCTCTTCATAGCTGTCCTTACTTCCTCCTTGCTAATCCATTGCACTTCCTGATTCACTATCTCCACATCATCCAACCTCTTCTCTCTCTCGTTCTCTTCATTCATCAGCCTCTCAAAGTACTCTTTCCATCTGTTCAACACACTCTCCTCGCTTGTGAGTACGTTTCCATCTTTATCATTTATCTCCCTAACCTGCTCCACATCTTTCCCAGCTCGGTCCCTCTGTCTTGACAATCCGTACAGGTCCTTTTCTCCCTCCTTAGTGTCCAACCTCTCATACAGCTCATCATACGCCTTTTCTTTAGCCTTCGTCACCTCTCTTTTCACCTTCGGTCTTATCTCCTTGTACTCTTGTCTGCTTTCTGCATCTCTCTGACTATCCCTCTTCCTTGCCATACTCTTCCTCTGTATACTTTCCTGTACTTCCTCATTCCACCACCAGGTTTCCTTTTCCTCCTTCCTCTGTCACACCAAGCACCTTTTTTGCTGTCACCCTTACTACATCTGCTGTGGTTGCCCAGCTGTCTGGTAACTCTTCACTGCCACCCAGTGCCTGTCTCACCGTCTCCCTAAACTCAACCTTTCAGTCTTCCTTGTTTAACTTCCACCATTTGATCCTTGGCTCTGCCCTCACTCTCTTCCTCTTCTTGATCTCCAATGTCATCCTACAGACCACCATGCTATACTGCTTAACTACACTTTCCCCTGCCACTACTTTGCAGTAGTGTTATTTGTTATCAAATAAACAAAGGAAGGACAAAAAAATGGCTAAATGAGGTAGAAAAGGCAGAAAATGAGACAAAAGATTACACCTAAAGACAAACCAAAAGCAAATATGCTATTGAGTGTGCTCCTTTGGTGAAAAGTATGTGTGTCCTTCTAAAGCCTTTCCAGTCGCCTCAGTCCAGACAGCCTGTCCTCCCAACTTCACTGGGTGACTTCAGCCTACAAAGGCCCAAAATGAGGAACTGGCGTTCAAAGTTCCAGATAATCTCTTGAATGACCCAAAGTCTAGAAAATACACACCTATGGCCTCCTAGGGAAAGGAACCACCATAACCTTTGCTTAGGAAGGGTAATGAGTTATTTGGATATGATCAAAAAAAAAAAAAAGTGTTGCCTAAAAAGGTAATCGAAGGTGAACAAGTCCTGATATGCAATCCAAAGGTCAACAAAGAAAAATGAAGCCTTTAGAAGTATTTAAATAACCTAGAAATTCCAATACTTAAAATTGTGTGGACTTAACAGACATCAAGGAACTATTAGAGGACTAGCTGTTGTAACAGTAGGAGGCGCTATCACTCCCTTGAACCCTCAGGTACCACGCCAAACACCAGGTAAAAGTCTAATAATTATTATTTTTATTATAATAATTACGTGCACCAAGCACCCTCCACTCCACACTTCTCATACAATAACCAATACAATCCTCCACTCCCAGACGCGTTGCCACTCTTCCTCCCAGCTCAGCTTGCCACAGTCCTTTTATATTCCCTGACCCGGAAGTGTTTCCAATCCCCAGTCCATGTGATCTCCTATCACTTCCGGGTAAGATAAAAAGTCCTTTTCTTCACCCCGGAAGTACGTCATTTCCTCTGTCGTCTTGCCTAACACGTACTTCCGGGTTATAGTGGACATGCAACTCCTTGAGCCTCCCTGCAGCATCCTCTGGTGGACCCCACGGTATCCAGCAAGGTTGGGAATAGAAACTCCATTGTCCAGGATTCCCTGCTGGTCTTTGGGGCACTTCCATGCTACAGGGAGGGCTCAATCTGGTGGCCTGGGGTTATTGGCCGGGATGAACAGCCGGCCATCTCCCACACTGTAAAGTTCAGAATATAAAGCCAGAGGGTGGCCACCTAATAAAACACAAAGAATGGACGCCACTTTAATGGGACAGTACATAATTAATTGTTAACAAAACTGTCAAAAATAAAACAGAAACATGAAAAATCATAAATCACAGTTAATAACAGAAATACAGAAAATATGTACAAGGCAGGGAATAAACCTTGGCTGTAAAATAACAGCTATCCAGTACTCCGTATCCAAAAACAGAAGCAATAAATCCACAAAAACAGAAAAATTATTGTAATACTTACAGCTATGTATGGAAGCAGAGAGAGGATGTGCAATATCGTTATTTTTTAAAATTGTTTCCTCGACATAACGGACTAAAGACAAAAGATCTTGTTTTCTCAAAATTATGAAATAATTGTATCTAACGTTTAATGTTTAGCTTATTGAAGCCACGTCCTGTTTGAAATGGCAGAAGAGTAGAACTGTATTGATCAGTGAGTCACATTTTTGTTCAATCGAGGGCTGACGCAGCCTGAAATATGTTTATGCCCTAGTTTAGAAAATAATAACGTTAGTGTCCGTCATTTATGAAGACGGTTACCAAGGCTTCAGCTGTATAGGCGTTGCAATCTAAGCGAGCCTGATGCCAGGAGCAAAGCTTAAGTTTCGTTTTCTCAAGATTGTGGTAAAATTATTCTGTTATCTCAAGAAAGCAAAGTTTGTTTTCTCAAGATCTTGATAAAATTAGTCTGTTATCTCAGGGAGACAATTAAAAAAAAAAAAACTAACCCTAACCCTAACCCATATTGCACGTCCTCTCAGCTTCTGTAGCTATGAGCATTTATTTACAAACCTTAATGAAACTCTGCTAGGACCATCTTCTCAACCTCCATATAAAGACTGAAGGTGGTCTTAAAACTGTGACATCATGGTGGTCCCACCTCTTGGGGACCCACAAAACACAAGGAATATAGACGGGAGACACAAATAGACAGTGCATATATTCTAAGTAGTCTATCAACTATATAATAAAATGTGTCTGTGTGTGCATCCAATCTCTCAGAGCAACCTGATTGGTCCGTTTTTAGCTTTGGTGACACAATTGACAGAAGAAGTGCCAAGCAAGAGAGGTTGAGACACATGAGGAGGAGTAAAGGCATAGGGGGCACGCTCAGAGTCAGCTTCAAAGACGGGCAGTCAAAAAGCAAACAAGAGGTGAGCAGGGTGCCTCAGAATAAGTCTGAGAGGAAGGCTCCATGAGATTGCTCGAAACTGAGGAAGCTCCCGGCAAGCGAGGTTGAAACACATGAGGATATCTTGGAGAGGTGTAGGAGGAATGCTGATGGTATAAGCAGCGCAAGAGATTAAATATTTTAAAAAGCATTTTGTTACCTGTGGCTGACAGGTAATATGGCTAGTATATAAGTAAAACAATTCTAACAAAAATAACAAAAACACATGAAAATGAATAATTCAAAAGCAACAAAGATTAAAATATACTTAAGACAAGAATAAGCCCTGGCTGAAACATAACACCTCTCACGTTAACTTATTTACCATCTGTCAATCTGGCTATTAGTTCCCCATCCCAGTGTGCATAAATAACAAAATCAAAACTATTAGAGCACATTTTCAGACAAAAATCATAATATACATAATAGTGGCACAGTTGGTAGTTGTGTCACCCCACATTGCCTGGACTTGATTCCCGATTGTGTGACGCCCACTTGGCCATCCTGTGTAGAGACCTATGCAGTCCAAAGACATTTGGTCATCGTGTGTGTGTGTGTGTGTGTGTGGGAAGGTTTTTATTCTGTGATGCGCTGACATCCTGTCTGCTGTCAGTACTTGCCTTGCACGTGTTACTGCCAAGATGCCTCTGATTCCCTCGTCCCAGACGGCCTCCGCATACCCTTCCCACCCAATGAATTATGCAATATGAATGCATTGTGCGATAAAACAAATGTGACAGCTTTAAATGCAACAGATCTCATTTTCTTACTATAGTTTGTACTGATATTTCTTTGTTTGCCATGGAGCTCGTTGCTGAAAATAAAACCGTTTCAATTAAAGCAGGTGCATGAGACAGTAACGTGCCTGTAAAGAGAAAAGTTAATAAAATGCCGGAGGAATTGTGTGCATTCTTACGTCATCTCTGCAATCTGTCAAGCAATATTTTGGATATAATCAGTTTGCTTTATGTGTCATCATTACCAATATTCTCTTATTAATTTTATATAGCACTACAATAAAATGGGCGGCATGGTGGCACAGTGATAAAGCAGTAACTAAACCAGGGTTCCCTGAGTGGGTTCTCCTCAAGTCTGCGTGGGTTTCCTCCCACAGTCCAAAGACGTGCAGGTTTGGTGAACTGGCATTTCTACACACAAATTGGCCCTGGGGTGTGTGTGTGTTTGCCCTGTGATGTAACTGGCACCCTGTCCAGGGTTTCTTCCTGCCTTGCACCCTACGCTAGCTGGCCTGGGTTAGGCCCCAGCAGACCCCTGTGATCCTATTCAGGACTAAGCAGGCTGGAAAGACTGACTACAATAAAATTCAATCAATCAGTCATTATTTTACATAGTACCAATAGCACTGTTTAATCAGTGTTTCTTTGTATAGTGCCATTATGAACGTTCAGCACAATTGTGTGGTACTTTTTGTAACAGTTGCATACATCTTCAGTCTTTATTTTGCAGTAATAACATTGAAGGTATCGTGGTGGGAAAGGGGTTAGTGTGCCAAGAGTTGAAATGTTCTGCCCATGTACGTGTGGGCGTTCTGTTTGTGCTCTACGCAAACCTCCTCAAAGATGTGAATGTAAATTTGGCCTCAGTTATAGACCATAATGGTAAGGGGGCATGTTAAATACTAGGAAGAAATACAAATACAAGTATACCTGACAGTGTGAGTGGGGACACTCAACATGATTTCCAGGGGGCTTAGCCTGGCTAAATGACCTGCTGGAGCTGGGTGTGCCCCATTGTGAAGGATGTTGCCCACCTGGTGTCTGGTATTACTTGGATTACACAATACAATACAATACAATTCATTTTTGTATAGCCCAAAATCACACAAGAAGTGCCACAATGGGCTTTAACAGACCCTGCCTCTTGACAGCCCCCCAGCCTTGACTCTCTAAGAAGACGACAAGGATAAACTCCCAAAAAAAAACCCTTGTGGGGAAAAAAAAATGGAAGAAACTCTTGTAGGGGAAAAATGGAAGAAACCTTGGGAAAGGCAGTTCAAGGAGAGACCCCTTTCCAGGTAGGTTGGACATGTCAAAAAGAAGGGAGTCAATACAATACAATACAATACAATACAATACACAGAACAGAACACAAGTAATCATCAATACAGTATAATAGTGCAATAGAAATATTACAAGTACAGCGCAGAGTTTAACAGTAGATGATATCTCATAATATGATTTGGATTTGAAACCCCATGATTCCTGTGATCCTACAGCAGGGTATGACTTTACTGTAGGCAGGCAAAACAACTTGGAAGGTGGGCAGTGGCACCAAGTACCACCGCAGCTCTAGTCAGGGTATTCTAAACTGAAGTTGAGTCTTCAGACGGGATTTGAGAGCTGAGACCGAAGGGGCATCTCTTATAGTAGCAGACAGACCACTCCACAGTTTAGGGGCCCTGTAACTAAAAGCTTAACCTCCTGCTGTTATTTTATTAATTCTTTGGAATCATAAGCAGACCGGCATCTTGAAATCTTAATGTGCGCTCTGGTTTGTAAGTCATGATAAGTTCAGATGAGTAAGCCGGACCTTGGCCATTTAAGGCTTTATATGGAGGCTGTATAAAGAACAATTTGAACGTCCAGTGAACACCGCATTGCAGTAGTCAATCCTACTAGGGATAAATGCATGAATTAATTTCTCAGAATCCTGTTTATTTAGAAAGCGCCTTAATTTCCCAATATTTTTACGATGGAAGAAACTTGATTTGGACAACTTTGTAATCGGCACTTTAAATGACCTGCTAGAGTCAAAGAGAACTCCTAGAGTAAAATTAATGGCGATTCCAACTGAGTTAAATTGTTGTGGATTGTGTTCACCCCTAACGTTTCTGAGAATGTACATTCAGTATACACAATAGCAATGTTTAGTCACTTAGTCCTTAATTGACAACTTTCACTTAATTACTGCACTAATTATTTTATACTGTTCCAATAACGATGTTTAATCAATGAATTATTTGATGTAGTGCATTTACATGTCGGCTGGATTTGACATGTCACTCGTATCAACAATCACCAAGCTACGACTTGCCTACTTTGGACATATTATATGAAGAGAGCGACCACTGGAGAACGATATCATGGTTGGGAAGAACAGAAGGAACAAGGCGAAGAGGAAGACCAGCAACTCGATGGCTCGAAACAATCACAATATGGGCGGTGAAGACCCTGGTGGACCTATCTAGACTTGCACATGATCAATTGTCCTACAGAATATTCATTCATCAAGTTGCCATGGCTCAGGATCGAGCTGAAGGCCGCTAATAATAACAATAAAAGTGCCTTTAAAAACTGTCAAACAGTCTGTCTAATTTTATCAGTCTGTACCATCACGAGGTGATTTGTCCGGCTGAGTTTATTGTCACTTCGTCACAGTGTTTCCCACAGACTAGTGTTGTTTACACGATCCACACGGACAAAGCATCATCGGCATACAATATGCTCTATCGATTTTATGTGTGTGTGCATTATTTATTTGTTGTATGTTATTTATTCATTGTTATTCTGGCCTAATTTTGATTTGTTTTTTTCCTTGCAGCTATTTCTTTGACATATTGTAAAGTTCTTTGAGCTACACCCTGTTAATTGAAATATCCATCCATCCATCCATTATCCACGGGGGTCTGCTGGAGCCAATCGCAGCCAACACAGGGTGCAAGGCAGGAAACAAACCCCAGGCACCACAGATTGAAATATCCTATAGAAATAAATGTTGTTGTGTACAGTTTATTAAAAAAAACCCAAAAACAATCATGCAGTTGTCAGTATGGCAGGTTATTGTTTGTCCAATGACGTTGATAGAAACTGTTCGTGAGCCTACTTGTGCAAATACTGGTGGGCCAGACGTCCACATGGCCGTCATCATCAAGTTCTTTCATGAGAACCCTGAATACCATGAGGACTGATTGACATCATTGATGTTAGGTAGAATGCCTAGAGGGGGCTGGGTGGTCTCATGGCCTGCAGATTTTATTTTTTTCTCCAGCCATCTGGAGTTTTTTTTGCTTTTTCTGTCCTCCCTGGCCATCGGACCTTACTTTTATTCTATGTTAATAAGTTTTGTCTTATTTTAATTCTTATTTATTTTGTCTTTTTCTTTCTCTTTCTTCATCATGTAAAGCACTTTGAGCTACCTTATTTGTATGAAAATGTGCTATAGAAATAAATGTTGTTGATGTTGTTGTCTTCTACAGTTGTGGAGTGGTCTTTCATTTCAAACTCCACCAATAGTTGCCCCCTACATAGCCAGAGATTCAGGTTCTTTCTCTGGACACCAGCACTGGTCTCGGGCCCTGTGATACTTGGAGGTTCGCCCCAGGAGCTAATCATCTCATTTTCCTTGTTGAAATTGTTGGTGATGACGTACCTTTCTGGATGAAACTGAGTAAACACATTAGCAGTCCAGAGTTTGCTGTGCAGGCGATCCACTGGCAGAAAAGACAGCTGCAAGTTATTGGAAATCACAATATAAAACAGAAATGACAGTGACAGGGTGGCACATCAGTAAGTGATGCCTGTGGCTGAGATACCTTCAGTGTAGCGCCAGCATGCTTTTCCTAGAGCGGGTCAAAGGTGCTCTGCTGAATTGTGTCTAAACCACAAGAAAATCTTGAATCGTCACAGCTTTTAAATGTTCTCATCCAGTCTGAACAGGAAGCACCAAGCGTGCAATGCAGCAGAGCCGGCTGGTGGTAAGAGCTGACAGACAGCACTATAAAGTCAGCAGTAACACAGTAAGGTAAACTGGAATCAGCTTAATGAGAATGAAATGCGAGAGCAGCACTTCTGAAAGGCACAGCTGTGTGGCTCGAAACAGCACCATGGGGACCTTTAAATCTCCCCTTGATATTATTTTGATGATAAAGATCTGAGAAAATACCTCTGCTGAATGACCTGTTCTCATTAAAACTTATGTTGTTATTCCTTAGCTAGAATATTCAATCCAAAAGGCTTACAGTGAAAATGTTCTGTTACAGCCAGGCTTTGTTCCCTGGTTTAGGTTTATTTTCCACCTTATTGTTATTTTTGTTATTGTTAAGTTGTTCTTTTTTGTGTTTTTTATGTTTTGTTTCATTTTTAAGTTTATTTTTGTTAATATTGTTATGATTACTTATTTAAGTTTTATGTATTGTGTATACGAGGTGAGACACAAAATTAAACAGACTGGGCTTGGGGCTTTCCTAGAAAACCGTCTGGAGGTCTGCTGGCCAGACGTGAATCAGAGAACTCAAACCACCAACCGGCTCGGCATATCCTGTGAACAGCCCAGTCAGTATTTGCACAACAATCGCTACACGAGTTGCTGCGATAATGTCAGGTGAAAAAGCCGAACAGCGAATCAACATCGAATTTCTAGCAAATGTTGTCTTTTTTCCATAAAGCAGTTTATGACTGACAAAAATACTCCTGTCCTCGATCATCCTCCCTGTTTGCCCAATTTAGCTTTTACTTGTTCCCGAAAATCAAGAGTGACCTGAAGGGAACACGTTTTTCTTCATTGGATGAAATGAAGACAAAAACGGAAAGCCTGTTGAAGAGCCTCAAGCATGAAGACTTCCAGCACTGTTTCAATCAATGGAAGATAGTATGGAGCGGTGTAGACATCGGGAGGGGGAGCATATAGAAGGTGACAATGTTTAGAACGCTGTAATTCATCAATAAATATATTATTTTTACCAATTCGGTTATTTTTGTGTCTCACCTCGTATGTGTACAAAGGATAGACTCCTGTTTTTTTGCGGATTGAAACCCTAGAAGCAGGGCCACCATCACTGCAGAGTGACTGCCCTCAGCCTATACAGTATATCCTGGCTGGGGAGCGAGTCCCTCACGGTTCATTGGTGTTAGCAGAGAAAGGATCATTATTGTGATTATTATGTGCAGTATCTGGATTTTGTGATTTTCTTGCTCCTGTTTTTGGATTGAGTCTCTAAATTTTAGAATGGACTTAATGGTTTTATAAGCAAATTTCCATCATTTTTGCCTTATTGTCCATATCAATTTTTTATTTAAATAACTTATTCATTTATAAAGATTCTTTTCTTGCCTAGTCTTTTCAAGTTAGGGGTTTTACAGTTTATCCTCTTCTGTAAAGGGCATTTTTCTTTATGTTTAAAAATTTTGTTTGTTCTTGGGCCTTTTTGTTTTTTATAATATATATGTATTTATTTATTTATGAACTTGTTTATTTAGTGTCGGCAAATGTATTCCTTGGAACAAAGTACCTATCTATCTATCTATCTATCTATCTATCTATCTATCTATCTATCTATTATATAGTGCCTTTCATATCTATCTATCTATCTATCTATCTATCTATCTATCTATCTATCTATCTATTGTATATACTCACATATAAGTCGGGTCTTGAAACCCGAAAAATTGATCATAAAATCAGACCCCGACTTATATGCCTGTTCAAAAATGCGACACTTAATATTTTTTTTTACATCTTCTTGCCTCCTCCAATCTCACATCAGTTTCTCAGACGCATCGAGTTTTGTTGCAGCAGTGCAGTTACCAATTTCTTTAACTACTTCAACAACATTTAATTTAAAAGCAGCTTCATATTTTTTTTTTGATCGAACACTCCATCGTAGATAAGGGATGTTCTTACGATAAAGGTGTATGAGGGCGTGAGATACAAAAGACTGACACGCCTAGCAGACAAGCCAAGTTGGCAAAAGAAAAAATTAGAAATGTGCTAAAATTGAAGAAAAGTAACATAAGAAGAGGAGAGACTATAAACCCTTGGCTTGTGTTCAAAAGAGCAAACAAGGAATTTTTACAAATAAGGGATTTATTAAAAAAAATGTAAAAATACAAAGAAATGTCCAAAAGTGCGTAGTCCTAAAACCAACACCAAAATCCAGAAGAGAAAACCAAAATAAATAAAATAAATGAAGACAACCAGAAAATACAAAGAAAACAACAATACTTACAAACACATTCACAAACAATGTTCTCCTGTTCTGCTCTGGCTAAATAGCTAGTGGGCGGGTCCAGGAGTGGTGATGTCAGAGTGGCCCCGCCTCATGGGGCTCCACCCACAAAGCACAAGGAATATCAGGACATTAAAATGAATTGTACAGAATTGCAAACATCACAGAAAATACATAACAGTATGAAAAATAATAATACAAACCAACCAAATTAATAAATAACATAAACACATGTTAATACATAACAGACTAACCTTGCACTTCTGAGAAATTTCACTTGCCTACGGTGCCCTGGGTTTAAGGACAAGGACAGTATGTCTTCCTAGTGCCTACCTGTCTTGACTTTTGTAAAATTGCCAAGAGTATTGTGGTCCTGTTTATTAGTGTCACTTCATTGTAAAAAAGTGAGATGCTTAATTTAAAAATTCTGTGTGTTTTTTTTTCTCTCAGTTCACCCTAAAGACATGTGTGTTTGGTTAATTGGCAAATCTAATTTGGCCCTGCGTTATTGGACTGATGTCACATCAAGGGAGCCCCATGCAGCTGAGACAGACTCTGACTGTCACATCCCTAACTGGATTAGGCAGATTTTCTGATGTTATATTACATTCTGTTCCTAAAATGATAATGTGGAAAATTTTTGGCTTGTCGAGCTTTTTTGTGAATGCTGAGCTCAGCTTGCACGGTGTGTGCTTTCTTGAGATGCTGATGTACAAAACACTGTGAACATCTGCCATTGATCTGTTAATAAAAAGAAACTCAAATCATTCCCATGTGAGCTACAGTATGATAGCTATGTAGATTTGTAAAAACAGAAATGTGTTTCGATGAGTTGCCTTATTGAGGTAGTGAGTTGGCTTTGAAAGCTCAGGACTATTGCTTCAAATCCCACGTCTCACATCAGTAAAGCCTGTTGCACAAAAATTTACCAGTATACTGTACAAATGTGAATGTTATTTGTAGTGTATTACAATGACTATGTAACAAACATGACTGAACCTTCTCCAGTACCTTGCACAGTGGGCATCTTCTCAAAGTGCTTTACTATACAGAACAAACAAGTCCTGCTACGCCGTGAACGAAAATTCTCTGAATTTCCTAGTGAATCCTATGGCCTTGGACGTAATTTCTTAAATGCTTGCTCCCTATAATGTGATTTTAGGTGGCTACTGATACCAGGGGGCATGCAGACTGCCCGACTAGGAAGGGGCTACAAGAAGCAGAATTAACTTGAAATTGGCATAGGATAAAGAAAGGAACCTCTAATAAAAATAATAATAATACATAGGACCTTCCCAACCTCTAATGAGATATGAATGCTGCTCAGTGTGCAAAAGTAGGCATTCTATGGGTTTTCAACTTCAATATATTCTAACTTGTATCTATGTATGTTAATTCTTCTAAAAGTAAGCACACTTGCATTACAGCATCTGCCTTTGTCAATAATCTTCTTTAACTGGTATATATTTGGAATATTTATATTTGGAAGCAACTGTGTCAGGCACTGACCTCCAGTGCCCTAGATAATCGCTTTAGCACTTAAAGGGGTGTCTTAACCTTCAGCGTCACCCAGAGAGCCTATAAAACCAGGAATATTTTTAATTCCAACACACAAAGTTTAGCTGTTATGTGGTGGCGTGAATTCTGTCTCCCGTGTTCACATTCTAAAGGGATAAGGCTTGCCATTTAAAGAGCCTTTATCTTTAACCCTCTATCTAACTGGGACCACAACTTCATAGTGTATGAAGGCATCAAGGTTCTAAAAGGAAGCCTGCTGGATGCCTCCAGGCTGACAAATAGCAGTGCAGAACCCCAATCTATAAGTGGTCTGAAAACATTTAAGGCCTCCTGTGTTGTGGGGCTTTGTAGATGACAAGAGCAAGGTTACAGGACTGGGAGTACAAGGAGAGTCAAACGTAGCCATAAAGTCATTGCCAGGGAGTCAAAAAAATAATTGTCAAGCCCAATGCAGAACCAGAGGACAAAGTCAGACAGATAGATAGATAGATAGATAGATAGATAGATAGATAGATAGATAGATAGATAGATAGATAGATAGATATGAAAGGCACTATATAATAGATAGATAGATAGACAGACAGACAGACAGATAGATAGATAGATAGATAGATAGATAGATAGATAGATAGATAGATAGATATGAAAAACACTATATAATAGATAGATAGATAGATAGATAGATAGATAGATAGATAGATAGATAGATAGATAGATAGATAGATATGAAAGACATCAGTCCATGGCACCAACAACAGCAGTTTATTTTAGTACAGCTTAAAATCACACAAGAAATGCCTCAATAGGCTCTAACAGACCCTATTTAGTTGACAGCCCCCCAGCCTTGACACTCTAAGGAGACAAGAAAGAAACACCAAAAAACCTTACTGGTAAAAATGGAGATAATCTTGGGAAGGGCAATTCAAAGGGAGACCCCTTTTCCAGGCAGGCCGGGCATACAATGGATGCCAAAAAATAGGCTGAATACAACATACAAAATAGGTCAGATGTAGTCCTCTACGCAGAGCTAGATGGCCAGCATTGCCACCTCAGAAAAACAATATGATTATACAATATAATCTGTTCTTGGACAGATCTCTAAATACAGAAGTAGCACATGTAACAGATTTTTTTAAAAATACACAGAAAACAAAGTAGAAACTGATTAACATAAATGAAAACAATCAATATCTATCCATTAATTAGCTGTAGTACTATCGCCAGTTGACAACAGAGGAGATTTTGAGATTTCAAGAAGGAGAATCAAAGATTGAGATCAGATGAGGTGGCTCGGGCATCTGATCAGGATGCCTCCTGGACGCCTCCCTGGTGAGGTGTTCTGGGCACGTCCAACTGGGAGGAGGCCCCGGGGAAGACCCAGGACACGCTGGAGAGACTATGTCTCCCGGCTGGCCTGGGAACGCCTTGGGATTCCCCCGGAAGAGCTAGAAGAAGTGGCCGGGGAGAGGGAAGTCTGGGCATCTCTGCTCAAGCTGCTTACCCCGCGACCTGACCTCAGATAAGCGGAAGAGGATGAATGGATGGATGAATCAAAGATTAAGTCATAGTCAGAGTCCTGGAGACTACAGACAACTGTCCACCTTTGCCCTCCTGGGCATTCTATAGCCGAGTCAATGCTGGGATTTCCAGTATACCAACCTGTAGAAACAATAAACATCCATAAAATTCAAAATAGTAAGATGCAACAATAATTTAACATCGTTAATGCAGCTGAATCCACAAAAACAAATGGTTAAAATTGATACTTTGACTTTGGAAACTGATATAGGGAACAAAAAAGGACACTAACAAAATCGAAAGAAGAGTCAACACTAAGAAGTGTGAAAGCTTTAAGCACAAATTTAAACCTAATTTAAAGGTGAGAAACATACAAAAGTTCTTGACTGAAATCAATCTTCAACTACACTAACCACTGAAATTTTTTTTTTTTTTTGAAGAATCCAGAATCTTGGACAACATGGAACTGCATGACGATGAACCTTCATGCTGCTGCAGTAATTCGGCATAAGATGATTTCTGGCTGTCCCATGAAATCAACCAGGCTAACATCCAACAACAAAATTCCTCAGAGTGGCAAGGTGTTTACAAGACAAGATGATGTAACAAAATAATTAAAATGATAAGTAGAAAAAAAATCCATTGAGTAAATATTTATTATGAATTTTGAGAGTTACAAAGCACAAAAGTTCCCCAGACAGTACCAGAAATGCCTACTCGAGGGGGATATTGCCATCAAACCCTGGCTTGTATTAATGGCAGACACCTGGGGCCTCATGTATAAATGGTGTGTACTTACAAAAATGGCGCGTATGCCCATTTCCACACTCACTTCGAGATGTATAAACTAAACATGGCATAAGCCACACACATTTTCACAGAAGCATCAACTGTACGCCAGTTTCTGTTCAGCTTTACAAATGAGCAGCACCCAGCATCAAAACAGTGCCACTGTTTCTGTTTGGTGTCCCTTTCTTTTTCATATTTGCATCCAATGACATGGATTTATTAAATAACTCCAAAATTAATTGCAAATTGTTTACAAATTTAATTCCCTTGATTATAATCTTTCTGTAACAATATAATGGTGCACAAAATAGCCAAACTATTCCAATTACCATAGCTGCTTTAGCGCTGTTAGAAGACATTACAAATGGCAGAATTAGAAGAAAGTGCGTATTTATAGATGATGATGACTGGCTTCTAAGTTGATCCAAGTTTCGATTTCCTGGAGCTCTGCTCTTGGCGCTGTGTGTTGAACCAGTGCCAGCTTTACAAAGGCAGACTTTGAGGAATTGTGTTCTACCTGCTCCTTTGCAAGTCCTGTCCACTCTCGGGTTTTCAGCCACAGTAGCTTTTCAACATGAAGTTGCTGACCTATCGGGTATTTCACAATCATCACTGAGCTGCACCATGCCTGCTGTATAGGATGGAATTATCTGCTTGTCATCCAGATATATAAGATTTCCTTACACCAGGGGTGCCCAATACGTTGATTGCGATCGACCGGTAGATCGGAAAGGTAGTGCAGGAAGATTGCGTTGCATTCAAAAAAATTTTTTTAAATGTTAGTCTGTCAGATATCCTTCCTATGGCATTTGCCACTTGATTGACATACAGGGCGGCCAGTCTGAGATCTCTTTTCTTCTAACACACTGGTCATCCCGCATGCACGATCAAACGCGTGGGCTACTGCAAAACTACGGCTATCTAAGTGATCTAGTTTGCTTTTCAATTTATATCGACTAAAGAAGGGATTTAAAAAGAAATTTGTTGGTTAATGGTCTCAATATGGAATTGGAAGAGGATTTTATTCTCTGACAATGTCACAATCGAAGTGCGTTTGTCTGATCTGTCAATCTATCATTGCTATTCCAAAGAAGGAAAATGTGGAAAGGCACTTTGAACTGTTCACAAAAACTACAAAACTGACTTCCTTCCGAAAAGCGATCTGAGAAAGAGAAAGGAGAGGGAACTAAAATCGCAGTTAATCAGACAGCCGTCATTTTTCACTCGGCTGAATTCAAAAGCAAAGGCAGACACACTGAAGCATCGTTCTGGGTGAGTCACTCGATCATTAAGCATAAGAAGTCCTTCCAAGATAGAGAGATGATAAAAGATGCCTTCGTTGAGGCAGAGGGCTAGGGAGAAATTCCTGCTGAGATTTCAAGACCCCTTGCCGGAGAAAAAGGAGTTTCTCTTTGTCATTAAACATTCAGAATACAAGCAACTTAATAACGATCAATGGCCGCTAGACTTGGCATTTTTTTTCCAATCTGGCCAACATGTTGAATGAGCTTAATTTACAGCTGCAAGGAAAAGAGAAAACCATGGTCAATATGAAAAGCTCAGTTAATGTTTTCAAACGAAAAGTGCAACATCTGTACTCAAAGCTACAGCGCCTTGATTTGGGGAACATCCAAAACCTCTCGTCAGAGGTGGAGACGCAATGGAAGGCGTGTGCGCAACTTCACAGCATACAACCAGCAGAGCAGATTGAAAATTGTCTGTCAGACTTTCTCTAATGGAAAAAAAGTAACGATTCGAGTGTTGCCCAATGTAGCGGAGTAAGAGTAGCATTTGTTCTTCACAAATGTACTCAAGTAAAAGTAAAAAGTATGGTGCAGTAAAACTACTCTTAGACGTACAATTTTTTTAAAAAAGTTACTCAAATAAATGTAACGGAGCAAATGTAACTCGTTACTACCCACCTCTGATACTCAGTATATATATATATATATATATATAGCATTTTTAATGTAGGTAGATCATTTTGACTTGGTCATTTTAAAAGTAGCTCGCAAGCTGAAAAAGTGTGGGCACCCTTGCCTTACACTGTCATTGAACTGGTAAACATCAAAGTGCAATCTGCACTTCTCCAAATATAATTGGAGCGGTTAGCTGCCTGCACATTGCTATTGCAAGGACACTGGACAACTTACATCAGCCAGGGGTGAATCACCAAAAGAATGAGCTGGCATTACATCATACATAGCAGGAGAGCGCATGAAAGCAGCAGCTTCACACAGTCACAGGTGTATTTTTCAACTAGTGCAGCAAAAGGCCAGCAGTCCTTTTAAGGATAGCGAGTCACCTCAAAGAGTATTTCCAGTCCATTAATGTGCTGTTCTGTGGTCCACAGAAAGTGTGTCGCATTGTGCAAGCGTGTAGTGTCCTGCATAATGTCTCACTCGATCATGGCTTGCACGTACCTGCAGTATAATGACCTTGACCCACCAAATGATCAGCCAAATCGGACGGCATTACAACTTTGTTTGAATGTAATTAACAAAATGTAAAAACAGGAAATCAGATGCAGCATTTATTTTTTAACCAATTCATTTCATTTGTGTTGAGTATCACAGCGTACATGCCCTTATATTTCTTAGTTCATTGGGCACGTCTCTAACGGGATCCACTATTGCAGTTTGTGACTCCAGGACATCCAGATGGTCGCCCAGCAGTTTCTGAGGCAGAGGTGTGTGTGCAGCCCGCGCCCAAAGACGTACTTGGCACAGCAGCACCATCAGCACCTGGAGTCGCATCCTCGGCACGGGGTTCAGTGTTTGTAATATTGTCTGAAACAGAATAAACAGACGGTGGGCTACGGTTCGCCTTTTCACGTTGACTTTGATATTTGACCACTTCTTTTTTCTGCAACTTTCTGAACTTGAACTTTCAAGTGTCTCCACCACGCTATGACACTCCATCAATTTCCTTTTGTTGCTTATACCTCTGCTTAAGTCAACAAATAGTATGCTTTTCCTTGCCTCCACTTTTCATTCACTCAAATTCTTTTTTCCATGTGGTTTTGCTATTGTCTTTTAACAAAACACTGAATGGAAGGGTCTATTTATATTGATTTGCATATTCAAATATGCAAAATCCGGGGAGGAATCGGGGTGGGGCTGTAGGCATGTGCATGTGCGTTAAAATTCAGATTGATTGGGATTTATAAAGGGAAAGTGCGTGAAACTGCTTACAGAACGTTTTATGCAGCTGAATTTTTTGTGTGTTTGCACATTTCCAGTTTTATTTCTACGCTATGTTTTAGTGTGAATTCTACACATGGCGTTATACATGAGGAACCAGATCTTTAAAATATAAAAGACTGATTCTTTACAAAAATGTTCAGTAAAAACATGAAGCTCCGTGGAGCACAAAAAGGGAGAAAGGAGTGGCTTGAAACAGAAGGCAATCCAAGCAAACAAAGTCTGAATACGGAATTCAGACAGTGAAGTCAAAAGCAGAGCATGAAGTTAAAAAAGCTCAACAAATCACAAAGCACATCAAAATCTCAAGTTAGCACCACTCACAAGAACATTTGAATGAAGTACAAGGAATTCTGGGTCACTCTGGCATTTCTCGGTCTAAGTGCAGTGCAATGATGGGCAGGTGGCCTGACCTCTTGGGGAACCACTCACAAAACACAAGGGACATAACACGGCATGGAGAATACAGGAAATAAACAAATATAGCATTAACAGAAATCAGACTCAAAAAAAACATAAAACAGGAATTTGAGCCCCAAACTGGGAAGGAACCCTAGCTGAAGCATAACAGTTTTTACTTTGGAACAAAGTCTTAATACTTTGTTGGGTGAAAAGGGAATATCACCCTCCAGTTCTTATCAAATAATGAGATTAAGCTCTGCAGAGTGTGAGAAACGTTTAAGGGAGGGATACTGGATTTGTGGTGGTGACACTGACCTGTGTACAGGTGTACAGCCTGTCCTTAGCTGCCAAACAGGTAAAACCATTAGCCTTCTTTAAGGACTGGAGAATCCCGACATCAGAGTCCAAGCCTCTTAGATAATTGTTTAACGATTCTTCTTAAAAGTAATCAGATTAATGTCTCTACTCCCATTGATTCTGGGGCAGCAGAACATTTTGTTAGCTATAGGTTGTTGGCTCAATCAGTCATTGTTAAGATACTGCTGAAATTCAAATCAAGGTTTTCAATCTACTGATTCATTTGGGAATGAGATATTGGAACAGATGACACCTCAACCCAGTCTTCAAATTGGTAAGTTGCCTTTTTTTGGTCATTGACAGGACTACCTCATAAATCATCTCTGATTCCACCTTATTGAATCGCCAACCCCAAACAACCGGTCCACTGTTGCGTTAGAGGAGTTAGAGGCACGGAACAATTCTGCCTTTAAAGAACGTATAAGAAGGATACCTGTACCTGTAGTAAAGTGTTTTTCAGTTGAGACATCACCTCCTCTGTATGAAGACTTTGATGACATGTTTAGATAACAGAAGTCTTTAGGACTAATCTCCCCACTATCCAGTAGTCCAGTTGGAGTAGGGCTGTTCTTCATTCAGAAGAAGGATGGATCATTACATTGTAAAATATGATAATGAGGACAGAAAAAAGAGTTGGGGTCCCAGGCGGATGCCCTGTTTAACAGCCAATGTATAACGAAAAACGAATCCCGGAAAGAAGCGCACGGGAAACATCCGCATAGAAAACAGCGCACAGTCATATAAGCGCACAGAAAAAAACACATGTGGAAGAGTACGCATACGGTAAAGTGTACACATGGCAGCGACATTTAACTATTACAAATATAAAATATACTCCACCTATACTGCCAGACATTTTTTATTATAATAAAACAATGACTGTTTGCTCTTGTACAATGTCTCCGTTCTTCGTTTTCATTAAGGAATGGCACTTTGTTGATCGATTCTCACGGCACCTCCAAGTATCTATTCCATTTGTTGTGCGACGACACAGATATTCATATCCCTTGTAATCGAGAATTTGCTTGCCTTTCTGACTGGTCGAAAACGCCATCTCACTTATTCAAAAAAAAATGTCGACTTGCCTTACTCGAAAGTTAGGGAAGATTAAAGAAAACTCTAATAGTGTGGCCTATTTGTAGGACGACCTTTACTTACTTGCCGTAATCAAAACTATAAAACCTTAATTTGCCTAATAATATAAATTCTGAAAACTATTGTAAAGAATAATAATTTCCTAGAAATGGTCATTTAGGCACAACAATGACAGTAATAAAAGGATTCATGACTACTACCCCAATTAGCCCAAATTAACACATACAAGCTTATAAGAGGGGACTGGGCGGTCTCATGGTCTGGAATCCCTACAGATTTTATTTTTTTCTCCAGCCGTCTGGAGTTTTTTATTTGTTTTTTCTGTCCCCCCTGGCCATTGGACCTTACTCTTATTCGATGTTAATTAATGTTGATTTATTTTGTTTTCTTATTGTGTCTTTTATTTTTCTATTCTTTATTATGTAAAGCACTTTGAGCTACTGTGTGTATGAAAATGTGCTATATAAATAAATGTTGTTGTTGTTGTTATAAATACATTTAGTGAACAATTATACAATTTCGTTTATTGAGATGTATAATATAAATTTTTTTTCTTCTTTGCATATACGCCTTTGCTGTATGCGCATTTATCCACGTGTGTTTTTTCTCGTGTGCGGTTATTTCCCATGTACTTATATGGCTGTGCGCTTTTTTCTATGCGGATATTTCCTCTGCGCTTCTTTACGGTCACCAAGAAGGACAATTCACAAAAGCAAAGAGTCCAGGTAGACCTAGCAGGCATTGTTTCATGACGCACGATTCCAAGACTAAAGTCCTTGTAGACTTTGAATGATCTGGTCACAAGACCAGCTGGTTCACTAATGAACTCCAAAGGACTTCCAGTCCAGGGTTTCTTTAAGTAGCAGTGCGGCTGGATGTGGCAGGCTTTCCAGAAAAGAAAAGATGTCACAATTTCTCTGAGGCATCCCCGTCCATTATAAGTGCAGAAATGGAGAAGAATTTACCCTTCCTTATTCTTTTACCAAAAAGGAGCACGTTACACCTCTGTGGGCTTACGTGACAACATCCATGTATTGACTATTGCGATCTGAACAACATTCCAGTCGAAAGCAATTACCGCCTTCAAAGAATCTCTTCATTACTAAATCAAATTACAGGCTCTCCAGTCTTTACCAAGTTTGATCTTTGCAGTGCATATAACCTCATCCACATTAAAAAGGCTTTTGAGCAGAAGACCACATTTAGATTAACCTCCACAGGACACCATGAGTGTATGGTCAATCCATATGGACTAGAAAAGCAACCAAAATGTTTTCAGTTATTTTTAACATTTTAAAGACATTCTGGATTACACCTTCTTTCCAGCTATGGATTATCATGTAGAACATGTTACAGAGGTCTTAGTACAGGGGTGTATGGTGGGCCGCAGTGGCTGCAGGCTTTCATTCTAACCATCTTTTTATTTATTGAGCGGTTTTTGCTGCTGATTAACTTGTTTTACCTTAGTTTTAATTGACGTGACTCAGATCCCTTCGTTTTTTCTTTTTCCTTAATGAACAGCCAAACAATAATGAGACACAAAACAAGCCACCACATGACCAGCTAACCTGAAAATAAAGAAAGGTGAAGGTCCTGGTCATGTTGGTCTGCTCATGTCACCAAAACATCTTGATGGTGGTCTTAGAAAAAATGGAAAATCAGCATTCTGCTGTGACAGAACGAGAGCAGCAACAAGTCCTGATATTCAATAACGAGTTTAATTAACAGCAGGAATTGTCTTCTCTTTAAGAAACTGGTTGGAGTGAAATTGGCTGGAGTTTGACGTTCCAATTCAGCTGGTCACCTGTTGGCTCGTTTCACATCTCATTTCTGTTTGGCTGCCATTTAATGAAGAAACAAATCAATTCAGAGGACTGACTCCTTAAAAACGGCTATTAAAATGAAAAGAAAAGGAGTTAATTAGCAGTGAAAACGGCTCGCCGATTAGGAAAAGAGTGAGCATGAAAACCTTCAGCCACTGCAGCCCAACTCTGTCTTAGTACATCATTGAAAGAGGAATGTATTTGTCAAACTGAAGAAGCGTGATTTTCACAACTCTTTTGTGTTGGTTTCTGGATATGAGATCTCCCAAGCAAAACTACGAGGTGATCACAACACATAGCAACTATTTTGAATTGGAAGGCACTCAAAAATTTACAAGAAGTACAACAGTTTGTAGTCTTTGCCATTTATTACTTGCAGTTTGTTAAACATTTAATTATGTTATGTGTCCAATTATTACCTAACTTAGAAGTCAGCTGGTAAATACGCCTTTTCACTTCTGCTAGTGAATTTTAGACATCTTTGTATCTCCTTGCAGTTTGAGGCTGAAGTAGACTCATCATGTATTGATCTTGGATTCACTTTATCTATGTATGTTGTGTATCCTTTGTGAATTTCCCCTTGGGATTAATAAAGTATCTATCTATCTATCTATCTATCTATCTATCTATCTATCTATCTATCTATCTATCTATCTATCTATCTATCCTCCCAATAGTGTAGTACCAGCCAGAGCTCTAGAGACGCGTTGTGTGCCAGCTCGCCAACAACACGGTTCACAGCATCGCAAGGCACACAAGTTTAAGCTAATCACATTTTTGTTGTTTTTGTAAGTGTTTGCTAAATTAAATTCTCACATTTTTCTCCCCAGTGACAGTCTGACATGGAAAAAGTGACCCACCAGCTACTCCTCTTTGAAGGCAGTTTTGCATCCATTCTTGCAAACATGAATTGTAAAAACTGGAAGAAAAGGTGAGCTATTACCTTGAATGTATGTGCTTTTATCACCGTGCGGCTTCTTCTTGTGTGCATTTGTCCCTGCACGCTTTACTTAGGATGCTTTTGTTGGGGTAGATTTGTCTCATGTGTTTTAGTTGTGCCCCCATTATTTGTGTTTGGTTCCATCTTTGGTTCAATTTAAAGCACCTGACATTATTTTTGTCTCTCCATCATGTGATTCAATCTTCAGGCCCAGTCACATTACTCAACTTCTCCAGCGGTTTTCAGTTACAGACTTCATTTTCATTTGCGTAACATGAATCGTATTCGCCCCTGCCTCACTCCCCACACCACTGCTATCCTCGTTCATAGCCTTGTCACTTCTTGTCTGGATTATTGTAATTCCCTTTTCTTTGGTCTTTCTCGCAAATCTCTTAATAAGCTTCAGCTGCCCACATCATTACTAGAACCCCCTCTATTCATCATTTCACTCCCATCTTGCAGCAGCTTCACTGGCTTCCAGTTCGGTTTCAAATTTAATTCAAAATTCTCCTACTAACTTTTAAGGCTATCCACAACCTTGCCCCTCCATATCTGTCTGACCTCCTCCATGTTGCCATTCCCTCCCGTAGCCTTAGATCCTCTTCCTCCATCCACTTGACTGTCCCCTTTGTCCGTGTTACCACTATGGGGCGCAGAGCATTTTGTTGCTCTGCTCCCCAGCTCTGGAACACACTACCATCTGAGCTTAGAAATACTAAATCATTTTCACTTTTCAAATCTAAACTTAAAACTCGCTAGCTAACCCGCGGCGTAGCATACGCCGCAGAATTTATTTGTTGATGGGTGAACACTTCCTGAAAGACAGTTGTCCAAATGGGGAGGGTTTGAGGATACGACTGTGAGTGAATGAAAAGATGGAACTCCGGAGAGAGCAACATACACTTGTCCGTGACTGAAAACTGGTTTTGGCAGATACAGGCAAATCTTTTTGAAAGTTTGGCCCTGTGCCTTATTAATTGTCATTGCAAAGGCTAATCTAACAGGAAATTGTCTGCGTGTAAAAGTAAAAGGCAAATTTTGAATCTGATGGGGTCAGGGAAATCTGGGGAATAAGGACAGTTTATGAGGTAGCAGCTACAATAGTTTTACACTCCAGTACATTGCGGTGAATGCTGGTAACTGTCAGGCAGGCGGGCAAGCCAACAAAAACACTATGCTCTTAGTATGGTGTGCATCAGGTTTTTGTAGACAAAGGTTTTCCCTGTTCCTGCAGGACCGTCTAAGAAGAAGCATGTTTGTCGCGGATGGGAATCTCTGTATGCAGTGTGTAAAACAGTTTGCAAGGGTGGACGCGGGAGGAGGGTTAGACTTGGCGTGCTGGGCTCTGTCGTGCGTATCCTTATCCCATGGTCTCTGTCTAGCGTGCCATGGTCGACTTAGTATATAGAAAAGCAGGTGGAACCGAAAAGAACAATGAAAAATCAACGTGGCTCAGAGGTGCATGTGGTCTGTAGCAGAGACGAAAGCGATTGAGGCGGTGTTTGGTGAGGTGTTGCATGCGGGCACATAAGCAGGCAGTGCGCATGCCTCGAGAGCGAGGGTGGACGCGGGAGAAGGGTTAGAGTTGGTGGGCGGGGCTCTGTCGTGCATATCCCATGGTCTTAGAGTTGGTGGGCGGGGCTCTGTGAGTTGGCAGGCGGGGCTCTGTCGTGAGTATACCATGGTCTTAGAGTTGGTGGGCGGGGCTCTGTCGTGCGTATCCCATGGTTTCTGTCTTGTGTGCCATGGTCGGCTGCTTAGTGAATTCTAGATATACAGTAGATTTGTTTAAGACTGCTTTTTCTCTTTGACTACAATTGCTCTGTCTGATTTTAAATTTTGTATTTTAGTTTTGTTTATAATGTTTGTTTTATCTATTGTTCGATGTCCTTGAGTGTTTAGAAAGGTGCCTACAAAAAAAATAAAATGTATTATTATTATTTACTGTATGTAATCGTAGTGAGTCAGAGGCAATCGCAGCGCACTCCTGTGCCCATCTCTCGTGTAGTCTGACATCCCCAGCAACTGTCAAAACAGATGTGATGTTGTCTTCATCAGGGGAGGGAACCCTGTGTGTGTGGGAGTTGAGGTCCAATAACTGTTCACCCAGAAGTACAACCCAGATAGTGCAGCAACGAGGACTAAGGAGCGGAGGTGATTTGAACGTCTGAGGCTCATCTGTCTGATGTCTCGTGTTTTATGTACCATGAAAGAAAGTAAATAAAGGGCTGAGACTGTGTCTGAACTCAACATAGCTGTAAAAGATTTGTATAGCACTGGTTCTGTCAGGCAACACATTATAGACAGCTGGGGGACTTGCCCGGTCGGGACGCCCTTTTGAGGAGAGGGCTGGGGGTGTGGACATATCACTAGCAGTACCTCCCCCAGGACACGAGAGGACAACCCCCCGGTTTACATTGGAGCACCACCAGGCCACCACCAGGGGGCACCTGGACAGTTCCAGAGCCGTCGTCTGCAGCACTTCTGCCAAACCCAGAATTTGATCGAGGAGCACCTGGAGCACTTCCGGGTGCGGTATAAAAGAGGCCGCCTCACTCCACTCGGGGAGCCGAAGTCAGGTGGAAGAGGACAGAGCCTGCGAGAGAGGAGTGGAGGTGGCAGAAGAAAAGGACAAGAAAAGAGACCAGGACGTTTGTGCACTGTGTACATTGTGGTGGTGCAAAACATTACTAAACGTGTGTGTTTTGGGACATTCTGCGTCCGTGCCTGTCTGTGTCTGGGCTAAAGTTCACAACTGTCAGAAAAAGAGCAAGCTTGTGATACTCTGGAAGTGTGAAAGTGTGCTGGAAGGTCATCACAGTGTCATGTAATTCGTCAAGCTCTGTGAATTCTAGTTGTGCAATTTGACATCTTCAGGCAACAAGATCAGCAACTGCAGTCATCGAGTCTGACATCGTGTGAAGTACCACTGGCTTTATTGTTAACTCATCAATTATTAAATTAATCTGATTTCAATATTTATTTGTGGCTGTGGATTTGAGGAGGGATCTTTTGTAGATGTGGCCATTCCATTTAGCGGAATCATAGCATGTTATTTGTTTTGGTTACTTATTACATTTTAATATTTTATAATCTCTCCTCCTCTCTTATTCAGTATAAATAACAGCCCCTTTTTTACAGTACGTACAATACTTGGGAGTCTTCAGTCTTGCCTTTTTTTGTGAGTTAGTTAGCCACATCAGATGCATATACAGTAGTAGTCTGGGGGTGAAAAGCACAACATACAGTTCAAGAAATGCCAGTTGACTAAATGAACCTTCCTTCCTGTAAAGTTGCCTTTCCAGGGATTTTTTTTCCTTCCATTCCTATGCCTGGTTCTCACTCTCACATTCTGGAAAGAGGCCTGGCAAAGGAAAATCAAAGTGATTTAATGAAGTGTTAAAAATTAAACTGCAGCATTCAAGAATGCATTTTCAGTCCGGAGGTCAGTCGGGGGCTTGGAAATATGAAAATCATTTTAGCATCCTGCCGCTTTGTGATCTTATTTCCCGCTGAGCAATTGACATTTTAATCTCTGGCGGTTTCATACGAGCTTGTGACACCAAACACCCAATATAAAAGATGCCAGAATTAAATGGAGCTGAAGTGCTGCTAATTTCTTTTAATTATGCTGCTTAGATGTGAGCTGCAGTGTTAAAAGCCCTCTCGGGGGATTAGCACACACTGCAGGCCAGACGCTCCCTTGGAAATGTTAAGATGAATTGATAGCGCCCCCTGCTGTCACTTGCAGCTTCACCTGTCAGCCAGTCCCCTCATCTTTTAGGGGTCAGCATTGACGGGTGGAGTGGGGAGTCTGCAGATTCAAGAAGCACCTGAGCCTCCTCTTTCCGTTACTTGAGTAACCCAACTCCATACTTTCTACACCTTGTCCCAAAAGATTAAATGTAAAGCAATCAAGTCTACGGTGGGCTGGCGCTCTGCCCGGGGTTTGTTTCCTGCCTTGCACCCTGAGTTGGCTGGGATTGGCTCCAGCAGACCCCCGTGACCCTATAGTTAGGATATAGCGGGTTGGATAATGGTGGATGGATGGATGGAATCAAGTTGCATGATGCATCAGTCAAAAGCAAGTCGGACAAATTTACGTGACTTTCATAAGCATGACTCCTATTAGAAAACCAAATGAGATTCCGTGAGTTGATGAGTTCAATTTGCTGCTTCTGTTAAATTTGTTAGTGAATAAATCACCATAGGAATGACAAACAGGCCACATAAACGTTCATTTATTTGAAGAAGGCTGAGTCCACTTTAAACATATAGACACTCTTCAGAGTGACCATGTGTGCTGGATAGAGCTCCATGTCACTTCAGATTTTTACAATGCCCTATCGTCAGTAAACTACACAAATTTCCCCAAAGAAGATGTAAGCTGGTTTAAGAGTTTGGACAGAAGACATCATATGCTGCGTTTTATTTAACTCAGGAGTCGGATGTTGGAGCTGGGAATGACGTCGCACCTGAGTTGGAAACCATTTGGAAAACCAATACGGAGGCATCCAAGAAATCGTTTCTTTTCTTGCTCAAGGAAACGAGATGTCATCAAAACAAAATGCGTTAGAATCGAAAACTGGGATATCAAGTCATTTCATGAAGCTCAAAACCGAAAACCAGAGTCAAAGTCAAAATGCAATTTCCAAAAGTTGCTCAACCAAAAACCTTCTAAATAGTAAATAAATTGTGAGACAAGTTCCATCCATCCATCCATTCATTATCCAACCCGCTATATTCTAACTACATGGTCACGGGGGTCTGGTGGGGCCAATCCCAGCCAACACAGGGTGCAAGGCAGGAAACAAACCCCAGGCAGGGTGCCAGCTCACCGCAGTGTGAGAAAAGTTTTCTTGTATTTTTATCTGCAAAGCGGGATACCAAAACGGCCACTGACATGACCTTTAACCCTGTAATAAATTAACCCCTGGAGGTTGTGACCTTTAAAGTCACACCCCTGGCAACCAGGATGCATGTCATGACAACTGGATTCACAAAATGGCAGTGCCCATAATGAAAAACAGAATGGCATCCAAAAATGCAGACGATCATTTTTAAGAATATAAAATAAAGTTAAATATAAATAATAGAACAAACTAGATCAACAGAATCTTGTCATCTGGTCACCTAAATGGTCACAAATAAAGATAAATAACATAAACTGGAGGCAAAGGAAAATTAAAAACACTATTCATGTTTGTTGTGGGCGGCACGGTGGCGCAGTGGGTAGCGCTGCTGCCTCGCAGTTAGGAGACCCGGGCTTGCTTTCCGGGTCCTCCCTGCGTGGAGTTTGCATGTTCTCCCCGTGTCTGTGTCCAAAGACATGCAGGTTAGGTGTATTGGCGATCCTAAATTGTCCCTAGTGTGTGTGCCCTGGTGTGTGTGCCCTGCGGTGGGCTGGCTCCATGCCTGGTGTTTGTTCCTGCCTTGCGCCCTGTGTTGGCTCCTGTGACCCTGTGTTAGGATTCAACGGGTTGGATAATGGATGGATGTTTGTTGTAAGTTATTAAGTTCCTGTAATAAAACACACAGACATACAGCATTAAAATGTATGGTGCATATTGTTGGTTATGAGCTGGTGCCTGCTGTCCTGCGTGTACAGCCCACCCCTCGGACTACAAGACAATGAAACTTGTTTGAGTTTATTCTAGCCAGTCACTGACTAGTTGGTCTCAGTTGTTACGCTTGTCACATTAGATGGTCAGCTTCATGGCGCGTGCTGCAGATTTCATCTGACTGGCTGAGATGTCAATGAAGGCTACAAAGGAAAATCTGTAGAAATGTTGTCTAATGTTACATGAGCTTTAGGGTTTTATTAGCACAAAGAATCTGAATTTGTTGTTCATTTTTGAATTCTGAAAATATTTGAAGTACTGAAAATTATTTTGCGCTGTTAACGACATCTTGTGGATTTACCTGTTTTGTGAGTCCCGGCATTGGGATGTGACTGCTGGTTTGCCTTTGAGGTTCTGACTTCTGTTTGTGACAGGTTTACAGGTCAGCTCTGGCGTCCATTTCCTGTTTGCTCCTTGTCCATGTCTCTGATTTACTGAGTTTGACCAGGAGTTTCAATTCACATTTTAGTTACAATATTATGATCTTTATCTTCCTGGTCATGACTTTGCTTTTTTTTGACGACGTTTAATCTCTTCCACCAACAACTTTCTAACCTGCTAGCTCACCGCCTCTAGCAGAACCCGATTAGGATTTGCTTATTCCTCTTTGGTTCTTTCACCTTGCAGTTTTTTGCCCCTTCATTACTCACAGAGTACGCTTCATTCTCTAAAGTGTCCTTAACAATACTGCTGATGCTGTCCGGCAGCCATGTTGGTTAATTCATTTGTCAGGTAGTTTGAATTCCAACCACTTTGCACGAGATTAAGAGCGGCAGTGCTGAGCAGATGTTCCTAGAAACTTCTATCTTTTCCGCATTTATGGTTATTCTGTAACTGCACATTTAAGTACGATGTACTTATACTAAATCAAACGTATCATCCTGCTGTGCCCCACGACACAGAGATTACAAAAAAGGCACATCTTTTTACTTTCTTGTATACAAAGTATAGGGAAAGTATTGTAATTGTCCATAAATTCGATTTTGATGGATCTCGATGTTTTAGACCTCCCTGAGTCTGAAAATACCAGTTTGGAATTGTGTGTGTGTGTGTGTGTGTGTGTGTGTGTGCGTGTGTATGACACGATAACTTGAGTACGCTTTCACTTTGGTCAACCAAATTTTGCATAGAAGTATTAGGTACAAAACGTTGATTTCTATCAACTTTTGAGCTTTTTCAGCTAACCGGAAGTGGTATGTTTTTATTCACGCAGCTGCAGAGTCCAAATTAGTCAACTTTACTTTTATAGTAATTGTTCAATATATGGGCGGCACAGGGGCGAAGTGGGTCCGCTTCCCGGGTCCTCCCTGCGTGGAGTTTGCATGTTCGTCCCCGTGTCTGCGTGGTTTCCTCCCACAGTCCAAAGACATGCAGGTTAGGTGCATTGGCGATCCTAAACTGTCCCTAATGTCTGTGTGCTCGGTGTGTGGGTGTGTGCCCTGTGGTGGGCTGGTGCCCTGTTCGGGTTTGTTCCTGCCTTGGACCTGTGTTGGCTGGGATTGGCTCCAGCAGACCCCTGTGACCCTGTAGTTAGGATATAGCGGGTTGGATAATGGATGGATGGATGGATGTTCAATATATTATTGATTTGATTTGTTGTTGATGGTTCTTTAATGTGCATAATATAAAATTATAATCATTGTCTTGCAGTTTACTCCTCAAATATCCATCCCCATATCTGAGCATACGAGAAAGTTGAAGAGAGACCACTCCCGATTTTTGATTTTAAACCCCGAGGGCTAAAGAACTTTGAGCAGATTGCAGAAGATGAAAGACAAGAACTTGGTGCTCAGGTCTGTCTTCTTCCACTGGGTGGGAATGTCGTAAATCCGACGATGAGGTGGCTTACCCATTTGCCCGCCCCTAAGTGTTAGCCCTCCATTTACTGTCGCACTGTCTGTCTCTCTTCATCCTGCCTGTAGACTTATTCAGCTTCATGAAGACTTTAACTTAATGGTGCTATGGTCCATTAAAAAAAGTTAATAAGCCTTTAATAGATTTGCAAGCTTTTCTTAGACATATTTGGATGTTTTTTTGTTTTAGAATATGATTTCTTGTTATTTTGTATTAATCAAGTTTCAAGAGTGTATTATAGTTTCTAATTTGTTATCACAACGCCATTTTGTTTTTTTCATTTGGCTGCCACCATTTTGAGAGTACTAAGACAGAACGAATACTCCCTAGGGGGCGTGCCCTGGAAATTGGCTCCACATGACATCACAGGTACAACAGTGAGTAAATTGATTTGATGCCACTGACCCATTATCATCTGAATCTAGCGAATAGTCTTATGTGTGTTACTGAAACCTAAAAAATCCTTTTTTGACCGTGTCTTTAGCATTTTGGCTTTGGCAAGAGGGTCATTCTGGTTAAGAGTTTGTTTCTAGCTGTTGAGTTTGATTCATCCATTTAAACAATCAGAGACTGCTGGCAGTACACATAGGGGGCACTTCTGTCACCACTTCCTTGGTAGGGGTGGCCACTCTTGACTACAGGGTCACCACACTAGAGCTCCCTTGGGCTGTTCATGAATGGTTTTGTCTATGATTGCACTTTAAGCTTTTCATTGTATACCAAGTACAGGATGCCCCAGTAGTAACCCACCTGCAGAAAAGGGCAATGTGCTACACATGAGCAGAAGGAACGTTAATTATAAGTACAAAATGGGAGACACTGTCCTAAAGAGCACAGCCTCTGAAAATGATGTAGGGGTTTGTTTTGCTATAGCATCATGTTCTTCATCTAAGTAATGTGCAGAAGTGATTAAAAAGGAAAATAAAATCTTAGGTTATATTGTGAAAACTGTCGAATATACTGTAAATCGGGAGCTGTTCTGCTCAGACTGCATAATGCACTAGTGAGATGACATCTGGAGTACTCTGTACAGTTCTAGTCACCACACTACAAAAAAGACAGAGCAGCACATGAAGCCACGTGAAGGAGAACAACATGATGCATCCCAGGACTTAAGGACACGTCCTACTCTGACAGACTCCAAGAATGAAACTTGTTAAGTCTCAAACAGAAGACCCCTAATCCAGCTGTTCAAACTCCTTAAAGGCATTGATACAGTGGATCCAGCAGAATCCTTTCAACTAAATGGTGAATCACATACTCGGGGACACCATTGGAAAGAGTAATGAGTATCTGGAACAAACTATCAGGACATGCAGCTGAAGCAGAAGCCTTGACCACCTTTAAGAAGGACCTGGATGTGATACTGGGGCATACAAACAAGCCTGATGGACTGAATGGTTTACTCTCGTTTGTTAATTTTCTTATTTTTTATGTTCTTACTGCAAATTTTCTTTTTTACTGCCATCTTCCATCCTGGAGGCCCTAAAGGAAGCCACCTGATGCCAGCCTTCAATGAAAGGTGACTTTGTTCCTGTCTCTGCGAAGAGCAGCACCATGCTGCACAGACGTTCACCCTCACTGCCAGTACAGTTCCTTTTTTTTTTTTTTTGAAATTTTATTAATTTTATTGCAATCATTCCATACAAATCAATCAATTTTTACAAAAAGTAGGATTGACAACAAGTCAACCCCCACCCATGAGAGAGAGAGCAAGGCCAACGGAGTAACATTTAAGGCTTGTAAACATACCTAAATGGATGAGTTTGATAGGCCAATAGAGATGGATGGAGAAGAAAAAGAAATGCAGAAATAATTGCTTCCTCTGTGCTCTAAGAGCTTATTCTAAAATATTACTGATTAGATCCTGCCATGTTTTGAAAAAACTCTGTACAGATCCTCTAACTGAGTATTTGATTTTTTACAATTTTAAATTTAGTATAACACATCAGTTTCCCACTGACTTAAAAGGAGGAGAGTTACGATTCTTCCAGTTTATCAGAATGAGTCTGCGTGCCAAAAGTGTAGTGAATGCAATCACAATTTGTTTGTCCTTCTCCACTTTAAACCCATCTGGAAGAACCCCAAACACAGCAGTTAATGGGTTAGGAGGGATTGTGAGTCCAAGGCTGTCTGAGAGGTAATTAAAAAGTTTGGTCCAGAATAATGTTAATTTGGAGCAGGCCCAGAACATGTGACCTAGTGAGGCTGGGACTTGGTTGCAGCGTTCGCAGGTTGGATCATGCCCTGGAAACATTTTGGAGAGTTTTAGTCGAGACAGATGTGCTCGATATACAATTTGGAGTTGAATAATTGTATGCTTTGCGCATATGGAGCTCGAGTGAATTCTCTGCTTTGCTACTTTTCACTCCTTTTCTGATATATTAATTGAGAGATCTTTTTCCCAGTGTCCTCTTGGAACTTTGAAAGGGAGGGACTGTAAAATAATTTTATATATTGCAGAGATGGAGTCTAAATCCTTGAGACTGAGCAATATTTTTTCCAGCATGGATGAGGGTGCAAGATGAGAAAAATCGGGAAGGTTCTGTTTAACAAAGTTCCTGATTTGAAGATAGCGAAAGAAATGTGTAGCTGGAATGTTAAATTTGGAATGTAATTGTTCATAGGATGCAAAGACATTGTCTATATAAAGATCTCTAAGCAAGTTAATCCCAAATTTTTTCCAGATATTAAAACTGCATATGTTTGAAGGTTGAAAGAGGTGGTTCTCTTGCAGAGGTGCAACAGATAAAAGCTTCTCCATCTTAAAATGCTTTCTACATTGGTTCCATATTCTGAGTGAGTGAAGCACAATTGGGTTATTAGTATATTGCCGATAACTTGCATTTATTGGGGTACAGAGCAGGGAATATAAGGAAGTACTGCAGGATTTTAGTTCTATTGTGGACCAGGCCTGTGTATGTTCATCTATTTGTGTCTGGTTTTTATAGCTTGTATGTTTGCTGCCCAGTAATAAAACTGGAAGTTAGGTAGAGCCATGCCACCTTCTGCCTTAGGTCTTTGTAGGGTCGCTCTTTGGATACGTGGATGTTTTGAGTTCCAAATAAATGAGGTTATTGTTGAATCTAATTGCTTAAAGAATGATGTATTAATATACATTGGAATGTTTTAAAATAAAAAAAGGAGCTTAGGAAGAATATTCATCTTAACAGTGTTAATTCTTCCAGCTAGAGTGAGATGAAGGGTTGACCATCTATGCAAGTCTTGCTTAATTTTTTCCATGCAGACGGCAAAATTTTGTTGATATAGAGCTTTATGTTTACTTGTGATGTTTACCCCGAGGTATTTAAACTGTTCTGCAATGATAAAAGGTAGGGTGTCTAATCTAATATTATATGCTTGAGAATTCACTGGAAAGAGTACACTTTTATTCAGATTAATTCGGAGACCAGAGATCTTTTGGAATTCTTTGAGTGCTGTTAAGACTGCAGGCACAGAATTTTCAGGGTCTGATATATACAGTACCATATCATCTGCATATAATGAAATTTTCTGTTCCAGTCCTTCTCTGCTAATCCCCTTTATCTGATCAGTATTTCGACAATGTATTGCCAGTGGTTCAATGGCAATTGCAAACAGCAGTGGTGACAAAGGAGCATCCTTGACTAGTACAACATTCTAGTTTAAAGTAGTCTGAGCAAATGTTGTTGATACAAACTGAAGCTTCTGGATTAGTATACAGTAATTTAATCCATGCACAAATGTTCGGGCCAAACCCAAACTTCTCCAATGTAGTAAAAAGGTATTTCCATTCAATCATGTCAAATGCTTTTTCTGCTTTTTCGGTGTTTGACTTAGTTGGTGAGTATAACTGCCAGTACAGTTCTTGCTGTTTGGTGAAGTTTCACAATATCTACCTGGAAGCATATGTACTCCTGGAGACCCTGCAAACTCACTCCTACATGCTGCAGGATTTATTTTGTGTTGGCTCAGTTCCCTTTATGTCCAACTTGTACCTACATAAATACATTTTACATTCATTTACACTAGGGGGCTCTGCCCCCTGCTTGCTTCGCTTGCCAACCCCTGGGGTTACCACTTCACGGATTTGCCTCTCGCGTATGGGGTAGCGGATGTACTATTTAAACAGATTGTTATTTTCATGGGAATCGTTACATATGCATAATAAAACTATTTTACATTACAGGGAGTAATTAACCATAGTAAAAAATAGTAAATTGAAAGAAAATTGTTTCATGTTGTGTTAGAGGTATTCATTGCGTTATACGTTTTCATTCTGTTTGGCATAGCAAAAGCTATTCTAATGGGAAACTGTAAACGTTTTGATATGAATGGTATATCAAGATCTCCTTTGGTGTCTAATGTTATCCCTTGAAGATGTACTTCATTACCTTTCTTGTTGCCTGTTAAAATTTTACATGTCAGAATTGTTCGACCAGCTAATCTTGTCCTATTGCATAGCCCATCACTCAGACATAAATTACGTAATAATATTACGATACAGCCTTCTTTCAACAGTAATTCGTGTGGTGGAATACCGGTCGGTGTTAACAGTTGTAGATATTCTATGGGATATTGTAAGTTGATGTTTTCGTCTTCCGCATGATCACCACCAACTGTTTCAGTGTAGTCTATTGATACGCATTTAACCAATTTGCTGTGTAACTGATCGACAATTTTCACGTTAATTCGTTTGACTTCATCGTTTCTTGTGCTAGGATTGCCTCATTTCTTCTGTTGATAACCCTTTGGGATTCTTCAATAAGATTTGGACACAATAAGTCTTCTTTTATTGAGAACTTAAAGTGATGAAAACGTAAAAATTTATAAGAGCTGAGAGTGCAGGAACTGTGTCTGACAAAAGAATTCACACGAATGAGAGGTGAAGGGGTGTGGGTCGTTAACCTGAAATGGTTGAGCGGAGGCCAGGACTTGAAAAAAATCTTTTTTTTCTTTTCTTTTATAATAGAGAGATGTATTTGCTTAGCAGACTGGTTTATCCAAAGTGACCTACAAAATAGGTTAACATAATTGTGTCAACATTGGTCTGGTGGACTACTTTGGAACAAGTGTTATAAGAAAAGGCTACAAAAATTGAAGATCACAAGCTTATTATGCATCCTAAGTTACTAGAGCCTAACAAGGCCATCATCAATTAAAAAAGAAATTTACAGAACAGTCTTCAAATACTTCTTAAAAACATTGGGGGAGTCATCCGTTTGAATGAAGGTGGGCAGCTTGTCTCACTAGCTAGGAGCTATACATTGAGTGTCTGGATTGGGGTTTGAAGCCACACAGAGGTGGTATTACTAGATGGTGTTCACTAGCAGACGTGAATGATCAAGAAGAACCTCAATTGTGTCCATATACAGTATACTGGTGCTAATCCATTGACTACTCTGTGGGCAGACATCAAGGATTTGAACTTACTATGTGCTGCAACATGGAGCCAAAGTAGGAGGAGTGACATGTGCCCACCAGACATATACAAATCTTCAAGCATTGCTATGCTGCAGCAACTGTTACCCTTATGGGTGTCCTAACGGTTATGGCACTAGACTGTAATGCAGTGTGACCTTAACTAAGCCCCCTAATCTGCTCATCCTGTGTTAGAAATATAGAAAGAAATGTAATATACAGTTGTCATGTCATTTTCTGACCTGCATAATCCAGGCCAGGGTCACTTGTGGGCTGAAGCCTATCCCAGCCAGCATAGGGCAGAAGGCAGGAGCAAACCCTGGACTGAGTGAACACACACATCCACACACCAAACACACACTAGCGCCAATTTAGTATTGCCAATTTGCCTACCGTGCATGATTTTGGATAGTTTGAAGAAACCAGACAAACCCACATAGACACGGTGAGGACATGCAGACTCCACACAGGGAGAACGCGGGACGTGAACCTGCATCTCCTTACTGCAAGGCAGCAACATTAACACCGTGCCACCTCACACACTCAAAATGCAGTTGTGCTTTGTATAAATAAATAAGTGAGAAGCTCAGTGGTTAGATGACGTTTATTATTTGATCCCTAATAAGAGGACCCCCCATCCTGAAGGCTACAATTAAAGATCAAGCTGATATACTCATGATCACACAAGGTAATTGCTGCCTAAATCTCTCCTAAGTCACTAGAGCACATTAACTTAGCATTTCTTAGTATCTACATTTAAAATTTCCAAGAGACAGATGAGTATGAATACCTTGAAATATAGACACTGTGCAATGAAACCACCCTAGAAATTGAACGCTTCAACTGAAACATGTCTATGAAAAGTGGTGCAATGTAATAAGTGATTTAGACCACTGGAGGGCAGCAAGAAGCCATCCTCAGCTCCACTGTCACAGCAGCCTGCCGAACTGCACTGAGCCTGCTAGAAGACAGAGGCAGTTTAAAATGGTTACATAGTTTACAATATTTATATCTAAAGAATAAACAAGGGTGCCAAAGGGCGCTAAGAATCCGAGCTGGGCTGACTGTTGTCTGGAGATTGTGTGTTTCCCCAAATGTATGTTTTGTTTTCAGGTAAATGTTATATTTCAGCGGTTGGAACCCTGCCTGAAACATTAGAGTATGCAGAGCAAAATCCACAAAGAGAGTCTTTACAAACTCACATGGACAATGACTGGGCATAAGATTTGAATCTGCGAGGTTTCAGAGCTACCCACTGTGCCACCCACAAAGTAAATGAAGGCATTGATCTACTTGACCTTGTTGTGCATTTCATGTGTTATTCCTGTTAACTTTATAGAGCACCAGGTATTGGCGTCCACTGGCACCACATAAAATAAGGATTGACTGCATCTCTACGATAGTGACACATGAATGAAGGAATGAAACGTGGCATAAATAGTGAAACATTTGGCTACAAAGGAATCCTCAGTGTTGACTGCCTAACAAGGCACAGAAGTAGAAGCTGACACAGGAAAAGGGACATCGGATCTCAACCCACGCCTGATGAGGACTGCGGAGATACATTTGAAAGGCAGGTGTAAATGGTATCTGGCTAAATTATATCCAGATATAAAACTGACATTAATGCTAGGTGTAAAGGAGGGCAGCCTGCCACTTTGTGTGGTCCTGATCACCTCACATAATAATAATAATAATAATAATAATACATTTTATTTATACAAGGCACCTTTCTAAGCACTCAAGGACACCAAACAAACAATAAATAAAAAAAGCACATTATAAACAGAACTAAAAGTACCAGAAAATATAAAAGTTAAAACCAAACAAAGCCAGTGAAATCATAAAGAAAAAGCCAATTTAAACAGATGGGTGTTAAGTTTATATTTGAAGGTTGAAAATGATTTGATATTTTTAAGCTCAGTAGGTAGTGAGTTCCAGATTTTGGGAGCAGAACAGCTGAATGCTGTGCTCCCCATGGTGGTTAGAGGGGCAAGAGGGACGGTCAGGTGGATGGAGGATACGGGAAGGAAAGGCATCATGAAGAAGATCGGACAGAGTTATGAATGGCCTTAAATGTTAACAGAAGAATTTTAAAATCAATTCGAAATTTAATCAGGAGCCAATGAAGCTGCTGCAAGACCGGAGTAATATGGTTAATAGATGGGGTTCGAGTAATGATGCGGGCAGCAGAATTCTGGACTAGCTGAAGCTTATGGAGAGATCTATTAGAGAGACCAAAGAGGAGTGAATTGCAATAGTTCAGATGAACAGTAACAAGACTGTGAACAAGGATGGCACTGGTATGGAGGGTGAGGGAGGGGCGATTAATATTACGTAGGTGGAAGTAGGCAGACTGGGTGATGTTATTCATGTGAGATTGGAAAGATGGAGTACAGTCAAGGATTACACCCAGATTCTTGACCTGAGGTGAAGGGGGAACAAAGGAGTTATCAATAGCAAGTGAAAGATTATCGGTGTAGGATCATGATGTCTCATTTGACTTCTTTCATCCAGATCATCAGTACTCCAAAGTGAAGACACTCCTGCCCTTTAATTTTTAAGTCCAGTCTCTAACACACAAAGCTAGAATCATGAAATATAAACTTTGTATTTTTCTACTGACTTCAGGCGGTGTACAAAATGCCCGTGGTAACTGGAGGTCCTGTTAGTGCGCTAGTGCTGGCTGAATGGATCATATACTGTACAGCGACAGTCTTTAGAAATGTTGGGGCTCCAGCTGGGTCACCCCATTTAATAATATCTAAGGGTCTCAAACAAAAACGGCCCCATTACAAAACAGAAACCGCACTCTGAAGATAACTTCTATCCGGTTTGGAGCGCTAACTCTCTTACGCGTCGGCCCAGAATGAGATGCTACTTTCTGTGTCACCTTTATACTCCTCTGATCAGAAAGGGGGAGTCCGTTACTCCCACTGGTCATCTTCTCCTGGCTATGGGAACAGAGAGAGATGGTAATGTTAGCAACAGCGCCCCCTCTCATCCCGGGTTAGGGCTGCTTACCCAAGATGAGTCAGGAGGGTGACCCCCAGATACGCATGCATGACAACATATTGGCAATCTGTACTTCTGACCAACATCATACATTGCAGGAGACAATTCATACATTTTTTTTTTTAATTTTATTAATTTTATTGTAGTCATTCCATACAAATCAATCAATTTTTACAAAAAGTAGGCTTGAGAACAAGTTGACCCCCACCCCTGAGAGCGAGAGCAAGGCCAACGGAGTAAAACTTAAGGCTTATAAACATATTGTATCTAAATTGATGAGTTTGATAAGCCAATAGAGATGAATGGAGAAGAAAAGGAAATACAGAAATAATTGTTTCCTCGGTGCTTTATGAGCTTATTTTAAAATATTACTGATTAGATCCTGCCATGTTTTGAAAAAAATCTTCACAGATCCTCTAACTGAGTATTTGATTTTTTCCAATTTCAAATAGTATAACACATCGGTTTCCCACTGACTTAAAAGAGGAGAGTTTGGGTTCTTCCAGTTTATCAGAATGAGTCTGCGTGCCAACAGTGTAGTGAATGCAATCACAATTTGTTTGTCTTTCTCCACTTTAAGACCCTCTGGAAGAACCCCAAACACAGCAGTTAATGGGCTAGGAGGGATTGTGAGTCCAAGGCTGTCTGAGAGGTAATTAAAAAGTTTGGTCCAGAATAATGTTAATTTGGAGCAGGCCCAGAACATGTGACCCAGTGAGGCTGGGGCTGGGTTGCAACGTTCGCAGGTTGGATCATGCCCTGGAAACATTTTGGAGAGTTTTAGTCGAGACAGATGTGCTCGATATATAATTTTGAGTTGTATAATTGTACGCTTGGCGCATATGGAGCTCGAGTGAATTCTCTGCATTGCTACTTTCCACTCTTTTTCTGATATATTAATTGAGAGGTCTTTTTCTCCGTGTCCTCTGCATTTTGGTGTATGCTGATCTGTTTATGCTTTCCTTTAAAAGTCTTTGCCTTCACAAAGTAAGTAATGAACTATGATTGATTTATAACACCATAACATGTTCTTAAACTTATAATCATGGAGCCCCCAAATATAATTTGGATTTCTTAGGATTTAAGTAAATCTAGAAGGTTAATAAGAGAGACACCTGTGTTTAGCAACTAGACACCAGGTTCTTCATCTTTTCTTCTTGCCATATTCTGCTGACTTGTGCACTTTGACACTTTTTGTATCCAATGATTATGACTTGTGCTGCTGAGATTAATAGTTTAAGACGGGGATGTAAGGAAAAACAACTCGACTCAAAGGTCTCAATACAACATTTAGCTTTCTTTCTTTGCCACTACATTTAAAGCCTTTCTTGTATATTTTAAATATATAGAGTACTATAATTGATTTATAATTTTGGAGTGCAGAAATACAAGGAATATTCAAAAAGTTTCCCCAGTTTTTTTTAACTCTATGAAGAATTTCAAAAACAAATGATATCACTTTTCTACACAGTCACCTACCTTTGCGATGCAATTTTCCCAGCGTCGTACCAACTTTTTAATACCATCAGCAAAAAATGTTTTTGGTTGAGCGCGTGGCCACTGATGCACTGCTGCTAAGGTTTGCAGCCTTAAATAATGTGTGCAGGTCCGGAGGACTATATGGTGGTAAGAAATAATTCACAGCCTCTGTAACATCAGTTAGTATCTGCTAAACACTCAGTATCAAAACTCTCACACGTGCTGTTGTTCCTCCAGTACACCGCTAGCTTTAGTGTAGTGGCAGTTGATGTAACGTTAGCTAGCTTACTGCAAGTTGGACAAATTTCGATTTTTAAACACACCTGCATGAGCTGCTTCTTCATGCTGTCATTTGTTTCTGTTCTCCTTGTAACAATTCGTCCCGCGCACTAACACGAGCCGATTGCTACCGCTAATCTGTCCTAGGTAACGGCAGATGATAAAAGGATAGGCCAATATCACATCCCAAACAATTTCCCGTACACCCTTTATTCTACCCGGTTCAGTCCCTTAATGCCAATACTTTATAGCCCCCCCAAAAAAACCAAATAGTCAAGATCTATTATCAAATAACGAGTATATTATATATAATGAAAAAAAAAGAATACAATTCCTTACACATGCACCACCCCCGCCACCATAAATAACCCTTATTCTGTAGCGCCACAAATATATACATATATTTACACAATAACAATATTAATTCTCCCAGTTCCCCTTCAAGAGATGATAAATAGATCCACAAATGTCCAATTTTCTGTCCTGCAACTGCCGGCAGGCCAAACGAGGTGTCCTGAAAATTGCGTACTACTATCACAATCACCTCTTCTATGGCGTTATTTCAGTGCCACTATTCTGAGCACACGTAAAAAAATATTGAGCGCACGTAAAAAAAGATTGCAAGTGTTGCATTTTGAAGAGAAATTTAAAGAAAGCAAGTGTTGCATTTTGAAGAGAAATTTATTTTCAGCTTGTCGCAAAAGCTGAATTTGAGTGAACAAAATTCACAGACTTGGTTTCAAAAATGTGATTGGCTCTTACGGTCTCCAATCAGCTCGCTGCATTCGAAACAGTCAGTTGGCATGGTTGTATAATGCAACTACATTATACTACACCAACGATAGTCTTAACAAATAATATATTTTAAAATAAAATAAAGATATTATCCGCAAATTGGGGTTTAATTGAGTTTAGCTGGATTTAGCTACATTTCGGACTGTTTCCGGAATGCAGCAGCTAGCGAGCTGATTGGAGACCGTAAGAGCCAATCAGAATTTTTGAAACCAAGTCTGTGATTGGTTGGTTTTGTGGCACACTTATAACGGTGTACAGAGAGTTGAGCGCTTGCAGCAGAGAAATTTGTGAGCGCAAGCAACACATTGCGAGCAAGCGCAAATGAAAAAACTGAGCGAGAGGGGGTGCTATTGTGTGTGTGTATATGGATAAGTGCAAACACTGAAATACATTTTTTGCACGCAGCAATGAATTTTGTTCACTCAAATTCAGCTTTTGTACGCTCAAAATAAATTTCTCCTCAAAATGCAACACTTGCACTTGCAATATTTTTTTACGTGCGCTCAGAGTGGCACTGAAATAACGCCATACTCTTCGTCATAAAAGACGTACAGTCAGTCCTGCGCCATGATACAATATAAGTCCTTTGAAATAGCTCACCCGAGTCCGTAGGAATTAGCAGAACGTTTGATTCCCCGATCAAAAGAATACCTTCCACCTTCTGCCAGGACTGTAGGAGCTCCTAGACTTCTTGTATGGCCAGTGCAGTAACTCATCTGCTTTTTTTCTCTCCTTTCTCCTTTTTCCTTTTCTCCTCTTCCCTCTCTGTCTTAAAAACGGCGCGCTTTATGCAAATGACTCCCGAAAGAAAACAGTAAAACCGGAAGTTCCACATCTGAGCACCGCTGTCAATGTCGGATGTAAGCATATTCCCTACAACACCCGATCGACAGCAGAAAACACGTTCTATTTATGTGGCAGCGCTACATCCTAACTGGTATTGACTTGAAGCCAACTCTCTGCTCTTTATTGGACAATCATCACAACAGTTGACTGTCAATGATGTTCATTTGACGATTCAAGAAGCAGCAATAACCCAAACAGAGTCAAACGTGGACCTGCAGAGCTCTGCTGCGTTGAGAAGGTTGTCACTTTACTTTACACTTTCTTTAATGTTACTCCATATGCCCAGTTACTGTATACCAGGGGTTCTCAATCTCAGTCCTGGGGGACCCCTGTGGCTGCAGGTTTTTGTTCCAACCAGCCTCTGTTTTTAATTGGACTTCTGTGCTAATTAAGTGAACTGTTGTTTCCCAGATTCCCTGTTTTGGGAAAAATATACAAATTTAGAAAACTAAGTTTGGTAAAAAAGTAGTAAAATGTACTAAGCAGTATGTATTTTTTTCTTTTTAACAGTTTTTTCATCTTGATTGTCATTCTGCTTTTCTAGGTGTTGTAATTGTTTAATCAATCCGTTATTTACTACTTTGTGGGGCTGACACTAAAGTACTTGCAGCCTTTCACGATTGAGTGTTGTTTGCTTGGGTTTCTGCTCTGCTTGTTTTCAATTGTCATTATTAAGTGTAAGAAGAAGACACATGAGGCCTGGCAAGGTTTGGGGCAGCCACCCGTTTAATTCGGTTTCCTGGCTGCAAAAGTAATCGGTTCATAAGAGTCAAGTTTACTCAACAGAGTCCAATACAGAACTGCCTGCCAGAGCAAAGGCAGGAGGCTTTATAGGCCGGAGGGCGGAAGTGATGTCGTCCTTGGGGCGGGGACCGGAAGTGATGTCGTCCTCGGGGCGGGACCGGAAGTGATGTGTCCCGCTTCGAGGTGTCGGCTCCTGGTGGGATTTCCCGGGAAAGACCTGTAGAGAACTCGGAAAGAGAATTAGCGTAAAGGGGCAGATGTATAATCAGTCCTCTCTAAGCCCTTCAGCTGCCTCCCATGCACACGTGTGTGACATAAGATTCAATGAAGGGAGCAAACTGCACCGAGAAAGGGTGAAATATAATAAAAAGAGAGTTAAGCATTTAAATCCATAGCGAAAACAGAAATATTTATAAGAAATGTTTCTTATAAATGTAAAAATCATGCTGCTGTGCTTTTCTGAATGTAGAATAAAAGATAAATAAAACCAGCTAATTAAATGAGATCAGTGCTAGCAGGTGTTGTCACTGATTAGACATCTGGTTGGAACAAAAACCTGCAGCCACAGGGGGTCCCCAGGACCGAGTTTGAGAACCCCTGCTGTATACTATGGTCAAGATTAGGGTTGTGGGAGAGTTATCTGACTCAGGTCAAGAAAACCAAAAACATGAAATCTAATTGGCTATAAAGCGGAGTTCCTGAATCGCGGAGCTGCAGAAGTCTGGGGGCTCCTTCCCCATCAGTTTTTTGATCATAGGCCCGATGCACAGTGCATTATGGGCAAATAGGAACAGGTGGCTCTGCTAGAAAGTGACCCCTGACAAAGCAACCACATGGCAACCAGTAAACACAATTGCACAAAATAGCAGTTTATGTATAATATGAAACTGACATCAAGGGAAGACCCAAAAAAAATGTAAAATATTTCCAAATCAAAAAACAAACTTTAGGAATAGCTTTCTAGCGTCAGAAATGAATGCAAAAGCAATGCCAACCACGACGAAAGAAAAAACACAAAAAAAAATGAATCATGGCAGTACCACCTTAAAGGGGCGACAAAGGCTCACCCACTCAAAGCCGTAGACTGTGTGCTGCCCTCTAGAGGCCCAGCTGGGAAACACTCTTTACAAGGGCCACGGCTTCTTCTGCTGGGCACCTTGTGGCCTGGAGGTCTTCTGGTTTTCAGCCGGCCCCCATTACTTTGTCCTTCTTGTTGGTTAGAAGGGGAGACCCCAAACATAAACTGTGCTGCCAGCCCTCTGATGTACCGAGGGGGCATCTCTTAACCCTGGTGCAAAGCTTTATGTGCCAAGGGTGCATTTTCTCTCTCTTTTTAAAGCTCATATTGGTGGCACAGTAGCTTTGTCACAAGCAACCCATCAAAGGACACACATTATACAGTATATATAAAGTTTGGATAATTGTATTTTTTGTTGTATATATTTAAATCTCTTTAAATGCGCTGAGACTATGTTTTGAATTGAATGGAAACATTGAAGCAACAGCATTAGATTTGTATCAGTGGGAAATGTTGAGGCATCGTTTCATATAATAACTGATTCCCAGAAGCACTTGCAAATAGGCATCCTCTCTGGGTAGGATGTGGGCAGCTCGAGTTCCAGTCAGGGAGCACACTATTCTTGATTTGGGGTTTTGGCCACATGTAGAATGAGAAGTGTGGTTTCGGTCAGCTGCTGAGACAAGCAGCACTTGTCTTTATGAATTAAACCTCATGTTTTTGGCTTCTCACTTAAAATATCTATAATTTGTGGAAGAATATATGAAACTTTTGCAAATGTTTGCCAAGTACTCGTACGTCTGTGCATCATGTAATAGCTGAGCAAGACTGTTCACATTCTGTAACTTTAATCTTTGCACTTCTTGCTTGGGCAAGCAGTGATGTTATCGGCTTTTATTGATTAAGTCTGTAGGCTTGTAAACAAAGTCTCATTTTATTAATGTGGGACACGTTTTGTAATTAAAGACATCAGATTAACATTTTGCCTAATGGGTATACGTGCAGGAGCACTTGGACTATAAAGAGCATATGTAGCATTCTCAAAATTAGACTTCATTCATTGCAAGGTGGAGAAAATTAAAGGCTCTCTGGACGTCCTACTGTCTAAACCAGGGGTGTCGAACTCCAGTCCTGGACGGCCGCAGCGGCGACAGGCTTTCATTCTAACCATCTTCTTCATTAGTGATCAGTTTTTGCTGCTAATGAAATTCTTTTGCCTTAGTTTTAATTAGCTTGACTCAAACTCCGTTTCTTTTTACTCAATTAGCAGCCAAACAATAACGAGACACAAAGCAAGCTGCCACGCGACCAGCTCACCTGTGCCCATCACACAATATCTGAAAATAAAGAAAGGTGAAGGTCTCAGTAAGGCTGATCTCTCAGGTCACCAAAGCATTTTTGATGGCATTCTCATAAAAAAGGGAAAATCAACAGTTTTGGAAATGTCTTCTGTGGCAGAATGAGAGCAGCAACAAAGCATGGAATTACAGTGCAACCGGAAAGGATTCACAGCACATCACTTTTTCCACATTTTGTTATGTTATAGCCTTATTCTAAAATGGATTAAATTCATTTTTTCCTCAGAATTCTACACACAACACCCCATAATGACAACGTGAAAAAAGTTTACTTGAGATTTTTGCAAATTTATTAAAAATAAAAAAATTGAGAAAGCACACGTACATAAGTATTCACAGTCTTTGCTATGAAGCTCAAAATTGAGCTCAGGTGCATCCTGTTTCCCCTGATCATCCTTGAGATGTTTCTGCAGCTTCATTGGAGTCCACCTGTGGTAAATTCAGTTGATTGGACATGATTTGGAAAGGCACACACCTGTCTATATAAGGTCCCACAGTTGACAGTTCATGTCAGAGCACAAACCAAGCATGAAGTCAAAGGAATTGTCTGTAGACCTCCGAGACAGGATTGTCTCAAGGCACAAATCTGGGGAAGGTTATAGAAAATATTTTGCTGCTTTGAAGGTCCCAATGAGCACAGTGGCCTCCATCATCTGTAAGTGGAAGAAGTTCGAAACCACCTATAGCTGGCTGGCCATCTAAACTGAGTGATCAGGGGAGAGGGGCCTTAGTGAGGGAGTTGACCAAGAACCCAATGGTCACTCTGTCAGAACTCCAGAGGTCCTCTGTTAAGAGAGAAGAACCTCCCAGGAGGACATCCATCTCTGCAGTAATCCACCAATCAGGCCTGTATGGTAGAGTGGCCAGATGGAAGCCACTCCTTAGTAAAAGGCACATGGCAGCCCGCCTGGAGATTGCCAAAAGGCACCTGAAGGACTCTCAGACCATGAGAAACAAAATTCTCTGGTCTGATGAGACAAAGATTGAACTCTTTGGTGTGAATGCCAGGCGTCACATTTGGAGGAAACCAGGCACCTCTCATCACCAGGCCAATATCATCCCTACAGTGAAGCATGGTGGTGGCAGCATCATGCTGTGGGGATGTTTTTCAGTGGCAGGAACTGGGAGACTAGTCAGGATAAAGGGAAAGATGACTGCAGCAATGTACAGAGACATCCTGGATGAAAACCTGCTCCAGAGAGCTCTTGACCTCAGACTGGGGCGACGGTTCATCTTTCAGCAGGACAACGACCCTAAGCACACAGCCAAGATATTAAAGGAGTGTCTTCAGGACAACTCTGTGAATGTCCTTGAGTGGCCCAGACTTGAATCCGATTGAACATCACTGGAGAGATCTTAAAATGGCGGTGCACCAACGCTTCCCATCCAACCTGATGGAGCTTGAGAGGTGCTGTAAAGAGGAATGGGTAAAACTGGCCAAGGATAGGTGTGCCAAGCTTGTGGCATCATATTCAAAAAGACTTGAGGCTGTAATTGCTGCCAAAGGTGCATCGACAAAGTATTGAGCAAAGGCTGTGAATACTTATGTACATGTGATGTCTCCGTTTTTTTATTGTTAATAAATTTGCAAAAACCTCAAGTAAACTTTTTTCACAATGTCATTATGGGGTGTTGTGTGTAGAATTCTGAGGGAAAAAAATCAATTTAATCCATTTTGGAATAAGGCTGTAACATAAGAAAAAGTGATGCGCTGTGAATACTTTCCGGATGCACGGTTCATATAACGCGTTTTAATTAACGACAAGAATCGGCTTCTCATTAAGAAACTGGTTGGAGTTTGAAGTCCCAATTGCGCTGGTGTAATCAGAATATAAGTTTAATGTCACTGTGCTCTGTACAAAATTATTTTATAAATCCACTCACATGTACAGGCCAGGCCATTTAGAATTGCTGGGCCCAGCATAGGACAAGATAGACAAAGACAGCTGGAGGAATGCATAGTCAGCCTAAAGACCGGTGGATACTATGTTGTCCTCTGTAAACAGTCAGCACAAAATCTTCTTTCCTTGTTTGGAAATGGACTATTTGCCGACGTGGGGGCCTGGACATGAAGGAACCAGTATAAAAGACTTCAGCCAAATACTTTGAAGCCGATGGACAGATGGGTGATAACGTCATCCGTCCTGAAAATCCTTTCAGAGCAGCGATGAAAATGACAAACTATACACAAAGTGATGTCATGGCTTCCTCGTCTGTAATGCCACGTAAATCTTCATTAAAGAAAGCTAAGTTGTTTTCTCTTATGTGATTTTTTACCGCCGTATCACTATGGGAGAGATATCGCCTTTTTTAAATTATATCTATATATAACGCCGCAATTACAAAAGAACTTATTCCAACTACAGAGCTATCGTCCCCTAAAAGGAACAGCTGGTTGTCTGTTGGCTCGTTTCACGTCTCATTTCTGTTTAGCTGTCTTTAAATGAAGAAATGAATAAATTCAAAGAATTGAATCCTTAAAAACAGGGCTATTAAAATGAAGGGAAAATAAGTTAATTAGCAGTGAAAACTGGTCACTAATTAAGAAGATGGTTAGAATGAAAACCTGCAGCCACTGCGGCCCTCCAGGCCCAGAGTTTGACACCCCAGATCTAAACAAAGAGTGAGGTGTTAGTTTTTTCCATAAATGAAACAGTCAGTCAGTCAGTCAGTCAGTCAGTCATTCTCCAACCTGCTATTTCCTAACTACAGGGTCACGGGGGGTCTGCTGGAGCCAATCCCAGCCAACACAGGGGACACGGAACAAACCCCGGGCTGGGCACACACACACCAAGCGTCAATTTAGGATCGCCAATGCACCTAACCTGCATGTTCTTTGGACTGTGGGAGGAAACAGGAGCACCAGGATGAAACCCACGCAGACATGGGGAGAACATGCAAACTCCACGCAGGGAAGAATTTGTGAACCCAGGTCTCCTTACTGTGAGGCAGCAGCGCTACCACTGCGCCACCGTGCCACCCTAAATTAAACATACCTTAACAAACCTTTTTACACATTGCATATACATAAGAAATCTGGATAAGAATATAATTAACATGCTGGTTAAGTTTGCAGATGATACTAAAATAGCTGGAATGGAATAAAGAGTAGAATCAGTTATTAATATAGAGGGGTCTGAACAACACACAGACTTAAGCAGCCTCGTGGTAATGAAATTTATTGTAAAGTACTTCACATATGGAAGTAGAAATGATAGACTTGGGAGGTCTGAAGTGTGAAAGTACCCCTAATGAGAAGCGGACTCGACATGATCTACATCCAGATAGTGTGATCAAGATGGCTGATGGTATGTTAGGTTATCTAGCGCCCTGATGTGTGGAGTACAAGTCGAATTACATACCACGCTTGAGTACTGTGTATCGTGTTGGTCTTCCCATTACCAAAATAATATACAGATAAAAAAATACTTTTTAAAAACCACACTGATATTAAGTTAAAGAGTGTACTAAAAAGTAAAAATAAGTCTCTCATACATCACTCGTAAAATAAAAGCGTGGGTGCTTTTCATCAATCAACATTCAAAAAACACTTAGCAAAAGCGCCCACCTTTTATTTTACGAGTGAAGTATGAAAGGCTTATTTTTACTTTTTAGTACACTCTTTAACTTAATATCAGTGTGGTTTTTAAAAAGTATTTTTATATATGTATTATTTTCAACTTTTTAGTCCTGGGTTTGTTTTAGTATAATTTTGTAAACAATATTTTAACACAGGGCGGCACGGTGGCACAGTGGCTAGCGCTGCTGCCTCGCAGTTAGGAAGCCCAGGAGTTTGCATGTTCTCCTCGTGTTTGCGTGGGTTTCCTCCCACAGTCCAAAGACATGCAAGGTTAGATGCATTGCCGATTCTAAATTGTCCCTAGTGTGTGCTTGGTGTGTGTGTGTGCCCTGCGGTGGGCTGGCACCCTGCCCGGGGTTTGTTTTCTGTCTTCCACCCTTTGTCCTTCCACCCGGCTCCAGCAGACCCCCGTGACCCTGTAGTTAGGATATAGCGGGTTGGATAATGGATGGATGGATATTTTAACACTTTCTTTAATATTTCTATCCGTTACTAGCGCCAGCTATTGGTGGAATCTTCAAATATTTTACATATGAAAATTTCATTTCTTAATTAACATGAATTAATTGATCAATTAGTGAAACTGATTATTGACCCGTGTATTGTCATCGGAAGTGAGTAAGTGTGCAAAATTTCAAGTCATTTGGACAACAGGACGTGGGTTAAATATCGATTACAAGATTTGTACCAGACAACAAACAGGTGAAGCTAAAAGAAGCGTGGGAATAAAAACACATACAAGTGCTGCAGAACGTCCACAAGAGAGCGACTAGGCTGATTCCAGGACTGAATGGTGTGAGCCATGAGATGACATTGAAAGAGCTGAACTTTTTCACTTTTAGCAAAGAAAAACTAAGATGTGACATGATAGAATTTTTTTTTAAATTATGATAAAAATTAGTGCACTGGACCCCACTTTATACTAAAATGAGTTCAAAAAGAAGATGGGGCACAGGTAGAGACCTGTTAAGGGCAGATTTCACATATCTTAGAAAGTCTGCCTTCACACAGAACTTATTTGTTGAGCCATCAGATGTGTGTTGTGGTAGCATGTGCCACGATAATCACATTTCTAATAATGATGACAATCTTAGTGACCGCTATCTTAAGGATGCCCCAGAAACAGAGAAGAAACCCTTAACCATGGTAAGACTGTTGCTAGGTAACAGCATGGGGGTCTTGTGTGAGTTTGGCAGCAGCAGCTTTCCTTGTATCGAGTTTTCCTGTGTAAAAGATGTCACCTGTCCCATTTTTATAAAGCTCACTCCTTGGTGATGTGAATGAAAGGCACAGATAGAATTGATTTGTCAGGCATGCTACTTATTACACATTACACGAGTGAAGAAAAGAAGACAGATAAACATTGCAGCCTGCAGGGGGCACTCCAGCTCCCCAAATCTGACAGACAGATGTAGATGCAAGTTCAGCACAAGACTCAGGCTTTAGTCTGTTGTAGGAAATGCTTCCCTGTTGTTTCCCCCCACCAAAGCACAGAACTAACAAGCACAATAGCAAAGCCCACAGCACATTGTCTTCTTTCTGCTTTTGTCTTTGTCCTCTCTCTCTCTCTGTCTCTTTCTTTCTCTATGGCTTCTTTCCTCCTCTAGCAGGAGTTGTCCTCCACCTCTCCTCTTCTGGCTCCTGGAGCAGTGGAATTCGGCTCCTTTTATGCTGCACCTGGAAGTCCTTCCAGTAGGCCATAAACATGGTGCGAAAGCACTTCTAGGTGCCTGCAGCCCCCCCGGCAGCACCCCCAGAACCCAACAGGGCAGTGTGAACTGAACTGAACTCCAAATCCCATGAAGCCCTGTGGGAATCTGTGGTGCTCATGTATAACGCCGTGCGTAGTATTCACACTATAACATGGCGTACAGACAAAAGCGGAAATGTGCTTACGCGCAAAAAAATCCAGATGCTTAAATCTTTGCGAACGGCAATTTCTACGTTCTTCCGGTACATAAATCCCGGTCAGTGAAAAGTAACACACGTGCACGCGCCTGCTGTCCCGCCCCAACTCCTCCCAGAATTACGCTTCTTTGAATATGCAAATCAATGTAAATAGCCCTTAAGCTCAGCCTTCTGTGAAAAGACAATGGCAAAAGCACGGAGGAAAATAGAAGAATTTCAGCGAAAACCAAGTGGAGGCAAAGGAAAAACGTACTATTTGTGTGTTTAAACAATGGTATAATAAACAAAAGGAAGTTGATCGAGTGACAGAGTGTCGGAGAACCTGGAAAGCTCAAGTTCACAAAGTCAAACAGTGTCCAAAATAAAAAAAAACGTGTCAGATATCAAAGTCGCCATGAAAAGGCGAGTCGTACCCCACTGTCTGAGTGTCATATGAAAGCTTATTAGGGTACAGAGAAAAAAAAAACATAGGGACACAGTGGGAAAAAAGCACGCAATGTCAAGTTTAATCTGAAAATTTCCACTTTAATCACGTAGTTTATTTTGTCATTAAAGTAAAACATTATAAACTTCATCTTAAAATCATTTAATTTACTAGTTTCTCAAATCCCATCGTAACTAAAGTAGCACGTTAAATGCTTTGTTTTGTATGTGTTCTTCTGTGTGCTCTGTGTGTGTGAATCACTACGTGCTTCTTAAACGGGCTTTCTCTTTCTCCGACAGGACACAGAATCCATTACATTCGTAATATTACAGCTCTCTGAATAATTAAAATACTGAGATGTATACTTGATATAATTTTGATGATGATAGGAGTTAAAGCATGTTATTAAACATGGGAACACGGTGGCGCAGTAATTGTTCATGTCTCACACAAGATGCTTGCTGCGCCGTCTGCGACCTTTAATGTAATAATTTTTTGCAGCAGTACTCTCTCTTTCAAACGTACTAACGCCCAATTCCTGTCCTTACTCTTTCTTTCCCCAAATACCCAATCGCCACACAATCAGCTCTGTAACAGACGTTAAGCCACCTGTAAGCTTAGAATGCCGATTCTTCAAAACTTTTAAAGAACATTGAAATATCTTTGTAGTACGTGTTTAATTATTCTGTCCATCTATCCTTCCAGTTTTGCGCCAGCCCAGCAAGAATACAGCGCAAGGGACGAACAATCTGTGAACGGAGCGCCAGCTCCTCACTAGCGCTGCGGCACCATGTCCTGGCATGTTTAATTATTAGCAATATAGATTATTTACACGAAGTTAAAGTTTTATCTATTTATATAATCAACATACTTTGCTGCATTTCATCTTAAAAATAATATCGTCATCATATGTAAATAAGTGCTTTATAAAGTCCTGTAGGTTGTGCAATATTATAACTGTATCACAAGTTTACAGTGAGGTGATTGTACTAATAAGTGCAAACAGTTCTACAAGGAGCACTTGATGGACTGATTGAGTGCGTTTAGAGTTCTTGGGATGAAACTGTTTGTGAACCGCGAGGTCCGTACAGGAAAGGCTCTGAAACGTTTGTCGTATGAGAGCAGTTCAAATGACAGCATGGCTGAGGCAGCGTGTGCTTGATGCTGTATACCGATAATTCTCTTTCCGATCAGCTGCTGTACTCCTGTGATTCACACTCAGATACAGTGATATACGTAAATACTCCGAGTGGTGCAGTGAGAGTAATATGGAAAAAGATGATCTGCTGTGGCAACCCCTACAGGAGCAGCTGAAAGAAGAAGAAGAAGAAGAAGAAGGTGCAGTGAGAGTAACAACGCTAAAGCAGTTCTGGTATTTAGAATAGTTTGACCATTCTGTGGACCATTATATTGTTACAGGTTAATTACAATCAGATGCCTTAAACTAATAAACAATTTGCTGTTAATTTCAGTGTATATGAGAAAGCCGCGTCAGGGATGTGGATCTAAAAAAGAAAGATAAACCACACAGGAACAGTAGCACTGCTTTGACGCTGGGTGCCGCCAGTCTGCAAAACCGAGTGCACAACTTGCATACACCAGGGTATGAGGTACCGTGAAAATGTGCGTAGCTTTACACCAAGTTTAGTTTTTATACATCGCGATTTGAACGTGGAAACCCTCTTATGCAACATTTTTGTACGTACGCACCGTTCATCCATGAGGCCCCAGGGAAGCTGCCATCTAGACAACAGGCGTCCTGGCCAGGAAAGTCTTATGAAAGCAATGTTTCTTGTTTTCCAACTTTAAAACTCTCTTTTTAGTGACTTTCTAGTTTTGTAACTGCTAAATCGCCTGTGAATCTAATTTTGGTGTCAGTACCGAGAAACAGTATATGAATTGAAACTTACTTGTTTTACTCATCACTACTTGACACTGGAATGTCACTATGGAATGGCACTATATAAAAATGTCCTTGTTTAGAAAAATTGTGACTTGGTAGTTAAGGTGTTGCACTGTAATGACCATGACGTGTCTTAGCACTTAGCATGCAAGGGGTTGCATTGTAAATAAACTTTATAGTGCCTTGGGATAGCATTGACTATGGACGGGTTGAAATCTAAATAATCATCATAGGCCTCAGCGTTAATGTCTGCATATTGTGAAAGGAAACGCCTTGACACAGGAAAAAGGTTTGGGGCAGCCACCCGTATACTTGAATAAGGCTGCAAAGAAGTGAAAGTACAGTAGTAGTACAGTGTGTACTAACAGAACCGAGTTTACAAGCGCAAGGCGTCTGGCTTTTAGGGCAGGTTGGTGGAAGTTATGGCATCATGGCTGGAAAAGGAAGTGACTTGGCGTCATCGAGGCCAGGCAAAACTTCCCGTGTCTGGTCTGCTGGAATAAAACGGAGAGAAGTTTACTGCACCCTGCCGTCCCTTGGCTTGACGTGGAATTACCTTCTTTTGGTCCTTCCAGCTGCCTCCCATGCGCACGTGTGTGACAATGTGTATGCCTCTGTTATATGCCATTAATTATGGGACTTGTAAAGCAGTGTTAATGTCTGCGATGCACCATCTTTAGGAATGAACATAACGACCAGACGGACACACAGAAACTTACCTGAATATTACGGTGGATTTGGGATGAAAACAACAGTTAAATAAAAATATCAATGCACATCCTTGTTGAAGCCTGTAAAATTATAACACAGGGTAGATCTCAAATAAACCTGAAGTGCAGAGGAACAAGAGATAATCGCTTCTGCCTGAATGGGAAATGAGCTTGTTTGGGACATAAATGGATGAGCAGAAAGGGAAATGAATGGCTGCTCCACTCACAAATACTCCATAAAAGAACAAGCTTCGTTTCTCTTTTCTGCTCATTCATTTGGTCAGTTAAGTTTTGATATTAACAAAGAAGTTATTTATAAATCTTTGTATCCAGAATTTCATTTTCACTATTTGGTCTTCTGTTTTCTTATAACTGTTGAATATTGTTTTGTGTGTTTCCTGAAGCGATTTTCGAATGCTGAAGTATGTCTGCAGGGCAACAGAACTTCAGGTTACTATCCACATCTTTTAAGAATTGCACAAGATCCCAGTTTTTTGTTTGATAAAATTGAAAGTCTTGCATTTTTTTAAATGTGGCCTCACAAGAAAGTGCAACCATCCTCATGTAATAATAAAAGAAAATGATGGCTCACAGAACTGCGATAGGTTTTCACGCAACCCTAGGGTTCCACAGATCAAAGTTCAATAAAGATGGCTTAGACATGAATAGTGTCGTGTCAACATAAACCCCTAAACCCATTCCACAGGTTCCTACTCTAGAACAGTGTTTCCCCTCTTGTATTTATAATTGACGTTTCGGTTGCCCACATGTAGAAGTTTGTGTTTTTTTTGTTTCATTCACGTGTAACTTTGTCATTTATGTTGAGTAAACTTATGAAACTTTTAGGTTTTCTTAGTTTTAGACATTTAATATATACGTCTGGAAACAATCATAAGTGAATTTTGCTTAAAATTTGGTTGGAGAAATCAATCTGCTCACTAAGTGTAACATTTCTAAAACAATCCAATACCTCCTGAAGGAGGCGCTCAAAGTAGGGCTGGTGATGTGGGATGCAAAGATCAGAGGTGCTCTCGTTAACCTGGTCCGACAAACGGCAAGCTTTGGTTTATGAGGATCCATTCACAGTCGAAACGTCTCCTACAAATACCCTATTAGACATATAAATGTGTGGAAAGACGGCTGGCAGCTCAACCTGGCTGGGACACGCTGAGGATGGAAGGATGGGGGGAAGCAGCTACTTTTGTACCCAGCCTCCCCCAAAATGCTAGATGGCAGCTCCCATGGAGTGTACCCCAGATTCCCCCATCCTGGGACTTGGAGTTTGGTTTCTCAGCCATGTTCGGTACCGTGGGCGCTGCCAGGAAAGGACCGGAGGAGCCATGCCTCATCCATAGCCCGGAAGTACTTGCAAGTCATGAGGATGGAAGCTCTGAAGTATTTCTGGGCTGAAGAAAAAGCCAGTTCTCCATCTGACCCGGAAGTGCTAGCAAGTCATGTGGACGGAAGGACAGAAGCACTTCCGGGTCAAGGACTATTTAAAGGACTGTTGTGAGCCCAGCAAGCGAGCTGGAGTTGGGAGGAGTAGGACAGAGCTTGCTGGGAGGTGTGGAGGAGAGATTTGATTTATAATTATTTGTGTTTGGTGTTTTCTTGCCTGTATATTGGTGGCTGTGGTGCTTAAAGGGCACTCATTTAAGAAGACATTAACTTCTTGGTGGGCGGCACGGTGGCGCAGTGGGTATCGCTGCTGCCTCACAGTTAGGAGACCCGGGTTTGCTTCCCTGGTCCTCTCTGTGTGGAGTTTGCATGTTGTCTGCGTGGGTTTCCTCCCACAGTCCAAAGGCATGCAGGTTAGGTGCTTTGGCAATTCTAAATTGTCCCTAGTGTGTGCTGGGTGTGTGTGCCCTGCGGTGGGCTGGCACCCTGCCTTGTGCCCTGTGTTGGCTGGGATTGGCTCCAGCAGACACCCGTGACCCTGTAGTTAGGATATAACATGATGGATGGATAACTTCTTGGTATTTTAACCTGTGTCCTGTGTCCGAAAAAATGGGGCAACAGTGCCACCTAGCATCCGTTCATTGACAGTTGCTTGTGCAGAGAGCGCTTTGCATGTTTCAAAAATAAACATAACCTGATGCAAGGGAAAAAACCTTTCTGTAGCATCAGATTATACATTGTTGGCATCAATGGACAAGTGGTAACCATGAAAGATATGTTGTCACAGGTGCTGCATGTGCACCCCATTGTTAATTTACAATGATAGTGCCAGAGTCGATGTAAGGTTTAAAGAACTGTGAGCTTTGTTTTTGAAAATATGAACTGCAAAATATCCATTTGAAGTAAATGATGTGTTACACTTTGTCAGAAGGACATTAACAGAGCTGATAAAGAAGAGCCACAGGAGATGCAGATTTCAGTACTTGAAACACACGGATCAACAAATCTGCCTAATGACACCAGTAGAAGCACAGAAAAGGCTGCACAGCATCCTACTTTGACTGTACATCTAAATCAGTAACTAAAGGAAGCTGACATTATCATTTGATTTGAAATGTAAATATGTCAAGCCTGATGATTGCCACAGCATACAACTGTACAGTGTACTGTAGAATCTCCATTGACCACAATGCGTATCTAAACTCTGTTTGCTGATGTTATGCTGCATGTCAGTGCAATACTCAGAATGACAGAAAGGTATCGTAGCAGTCAGAAGCACATCTCAAACGTGTAGATCCCAGTAACTGCAGTGGTCTACCTGTGTGTGTCTCTTCTGTTGCCGCGCTCATCCATCCATCCATTATCCAACCCACTATATCCTAACTACAGGGTCACGGGGGTCTGCTGGAGCAAATCCCAGCCAACACAGGGTGCAAGGTAGGCCGCCAGCCCACCACAGGACACACACACACACACACAGCACACACTAGGGACAATTTAGGATCGCCAATGCACCTAACCTTCATGCCTTTGGACTGTGGGAGGAAACCGGAGTAACAGAAGGAAACCCACGCAGACGCGCAGGAGAACATGCAAACTCCACGCGGGGAGGACCCCGAAAGTGAACCTGGTTCTCCTTACTGTGAGGCAGCAGCGCTACCCGCTGCACCACCATGCTGCCCTGCCACGCTCATTAGAATGTAAAATGAATCATTAAACTTCAGTTACCTTGTGCTACTGAGCTCCTGAAATTACAACAGCAATTTTAATTTTTTATTTTCTCTCAACGTCAAGTCTTCTGTTCAGTTTGTTTTGCTCTCTCCCTGAAATCTTAGCGGATAAATTTGCGTGGACTGGAGATATTGGAGGTGGCCATTAAAGGAAGAAGTCCTGTGAGCGTAGCCTTTGCCGCTCTATTCACGACATATTTTTAACAAGCTGTCTCATTTGAGAATCACGTCTGGCCCCAACAGACCAGGGTTTTCTAATATTTACATTCATTTATTTGGCTAACACCTTTATCCAAGGCGACTTACTACTTTTATGATACAATTGGTTACAGTCCTCTTGGGTTTCCAGTTGGATCACAGGCAGGTCATGTGATAGTGTGATTTGAACCCACACCCTCAGGGTTTGAGGTCCAAAGCCTTAACCCCTACACGCACTACCTAAAGATGCTACTTATTCCTTAATGAAAATGTATTGTTCATACAAAAAATCATTCATTACTAAAGCATTTGTAATAGTTAAAACTGTAAAAGACAAAACACAACCACACAAAACGCTTTTTGTAACTGCTCGTTAAACTTCCCAGATGCAGTAGTGGGGGGAAATTAAAGAATTCTCACTTTTTAGTTGTGCCAAGTAAGAGTTCAGCACTGAACAAGTAATTGTAATATTAAGAAGCATTTCAAATCCTGGAGATGGTATGCCATGAACAACGGCTGAGTGTCGCTGGACTGGAGATACCGTATGACAGTTGATCACATCTGCTGTTGTTAAGCGTTTACTTTGATCAACAGGTCAGCCATTATCTACAATCATGCGGTGTGATTACTGATCTCATCCATCCATCCATTATCCAACTCGCTATATCCTAACTTCAGTGTCATGAGGGTCTGCTGGAGCCAATCCCAGCCAACACAGAGCTCAAGGCAGGAACAAACCGCCGGGAAGGACGCCAGTCCACTGCAGGGTACACACACACCAAGCACAATTTAGGATCGCCAATGCACCTAACCTGCATGTCTTTGGACTGTGGGAGGAAACCCACGCAGACACGAGGAGAACATGCAGACTCCACGCAAGGAGGACCCGGGAAGCGAGCCCGGTTCTCCTAACTGCAAGGCAGCAGCGCTACCCACTGTGCCACCGTGCTGCCCCTTCCTGATATCAGTAACCAGGATATATTGCTGGTTTGCTGATTGGCATTTTATTATTGGGGTACCCTGACCAGGTGGTACAATATTTTGGAGGGCCTTGACTTAAAGACCTTTGGAAACCCCTGATTTTTCACATCTTATGGAACTGCTTTAACTTTATTTGTGTGTTCTCAGGCATTTTGTAAAGTGTTTTGAATGTCACTGGGTGAAATGCACTTGAGCGGACGGATTGAAACAGCCAGGTTGACCATCACACTTCTGTGAAACACTCGCCCAGTTTCAAGATAGTTCAGGTGGGCTAGCCAAAGTCTTCATGCCATTACAATACAATACTATACAGTTTATTTTTGTATAGCCCAAAATCACACAGGAAGTGCCGCAATGGGCTTTAACAGGCCCTGCCTTTTGACAGCCCCCCAGCCTTGACTCTCTGAGAAGAGAAGGAAAAACTCCCAATAAAAACCTTGTAGGGAAAAATGGAAGAAACCACGGGAAAGGCAGTTCAAAGAGAGACCCCTTTCCAGGTAGGTTGGGCGTGCAGAGTACCATTAGAGTTCCAGAGACATTGTGAAGCGCCACCTATTTAGGGGCACCTCACTGCAGGCTGAAGCAATCACTCCTTGCTATTTCCTGTTTCTCAGGTCACACCCGGCTCTGCGGCTCAGCTGTTGTGCAAGGGAAATATAAAAATAAAAACTTTGAAATAGACGGCTCTTCTCTGAGTGGCCTCTGCTCCTTCTAGAATTGCGTTTACGAGTCTTCTGTGCCAGAAGAGAGGGGCTTACTGGGAGGGCATGTCAAAGGAGATGACTGCGTATGAAGCGTAATTACTGGGAGGAAACGGAGCAGGAGGCCTCTTTAAAGTGTCCCATTCGTTGCCTTGTGTCCTGTTGTAGACCACAGTAGCCAACAAGCTAATTAGGAATTCCATGGTTCACTTTAACACAACATATGTAAGAGGAAGAAAAGCGTACAATACAATACAATTTATATTTGTACAGCCCAAAATCACACAAGAAGTGCAGCAATGGGCTTTAACAGGCCCTGCCTCTTGAAGAAGACGACAAGGATAAACTCTTGTAGGGAAAAAATGGCAGAAACCTTGGGAAAGGCAGTTCAAAGAGAGACCCCTTTCCAGGTAGGTTGGGCATCAAAAATAAGGGGGGTCAATACAATACAGTACAATACAATACACAGAACAGAACAAATCCTCAATACAGTATAAAAATATAAAAGGAGATGATATCACATAATATGATTTGGATTTGTTCAGAGTCCTGGAGACCTCAGCCATCAAGCTGCCTCCCCCTATTGGCCATTCCACAGCTAAAATAGCGCTGGGCCAGCCAATCCAATGAAAGGATCCTGTGATCCTCCATCAGAGATGACTTTACCTTAGGCAGGCAAAACAACTTGGCAGGTGGGCCGTGGCACCAAGTGCCACATTTGAGTACCGAGAAGAGAAACAGAATAGGTGAGGGTCAGTAACAAATTATAACTATCATGTTACTTATGTTTTAGTGCTAATGACTAACAGAGATGCCCTCTCTACCTAATGTTGTGTTTTGTTCCACAGCTGCTGTTTCAGAAGATGAAACTTAAAGGGTTACTTTTTAGTGTATTGTGAGATTAAACAGCAGTGCCATTGCACAAGAAATCTCCTGAATGACTGCCAACCTGGCAGTGTTACGTTCATCACTGCAAAATGTCTAGAAGGATGTGTTAACACATATGATCCCCAGCATGATAAGCCTGCTCCGGTTTGAGTATCGATGCAGTAGGCCTGAGATGGATGCTGTACCTCACTTTAGTACCAATCAGAACCTTTGAGCTGAAGTCTCTTTTTTGACTACAGCTCAGCTTTTAACATGATTGTCCCAGTTATGTAGGTCACTATGGCCAGACTTGTCATTGTGGGCAGGCTTCAGCTAATTGCTAAGCTAACCCATTAATAACTCTTCAAATGAGACTGAAAATACTGTTCTGCATTTAGAAAACCATACATTTATTAATGACTTTAGAAAAAAGCCAAGCAAAATGACACCTTTTATTGGCTAACTAAAAAGTTTACAATATGCAAGCTTTAGGCAGGCACTGAAGAAGGGGCCTGAGTTGCCTCGAAAACTTGCATATTGTAATCTTTTTAGTTAGCCAATAAAAGGTGTCATTTTGCTTGGCTTTTCTCTAATAATGGCTAACATGGTATAACACCCTAGTGTACTTATGAATTTACAAAGAATTACATAGATTACATAAGCAGAATGATTATGATGTATCATACCCAGATCAGCTAGCTGGTGCTCGTGGCCGGAGTTTGTGTATACTGTACAAGGGTGTTATATGATCTCACAAAAGACCAAATTAATCTTAGAATTCAAATGAGGCATAACAATATTAGAAGAACTATCTTACCTCCAAACGGTATATAGGATGGCAAGATGGATAGCTTAGAAACAGAGCAAAAAAAAGAGGCAAGTGATCCTTAAGGTCGTTAATAAGTGCTCACTGACAAAAGATGTTGAAAAAGTTAGAAGATCTTCTTCAGGAGACCCCATCGATATTGTCATGTTGCATTTTTGTTTTCCTGACCCATGATGCTGTTGTTTGGGTAACTCTGGTTTAGCTTCTGAGTACAAGGTCTGTTCTGTTGATCTCAGTTTCTCAGCTTGTAGCGGTCCTCACCTCTTTTTACAAACCATTTCTTCAGTCTAATGGCCGGTTGATTAATGTTATGGTTCAGCCAGAGTTTTGCTCCACATTAAAGTGTGTTTTCTGTTTATTTCACTTTTTTGTTGTCTTTTAACCCCCTAGAAACGAGTACATTAGAGGGTCAGATCAGGTTAGATGGCTTGGAGACAAAGTCAAAGAGTTGAGATTGCGTTGGTTTGGACATGTGACGAGGAGAGATGCTGAGTAAATTGGGAGAAGGATGTTAAAGATAGAGCTGTCAGACAAGAGAAAAAGAGGAAGGCTTATGGATGTGGTGAGAGAGGACATGCAGATGATGGGTGTGACAGAACAAGATGACAAAGACAGAAACAGATGGAAAAAGATGATCCGCTGTGGCAACCCCTAATGGTATCGGCCAAAAGAAGAAGATTAGGAAGAGGTGTTAACCTCAAATAACTCTCAGTAATTCTATGTAAAGATGGTTAAACTCAAGTGTCTCTCGACTTAGGCCGTCATCATCAGATATGCAGCATTAAACTCATGTAATTCTCAGGACAGTTTTCTGTTGCCATCTAGTGGATAAACTAACTTATCACTGTAAAACGTCATGAATACTTCTATGTATTTTGCCATTTTATGTAGAGAAGAGCCAAGCAAAATGACACCTTTTATTGGCTAACTAAAAAGATTACAATATGCAAACTTTCGAGGCAACTCGGGCCCCTTCTTCAGGCAAGTATTTTATGGTAACTCATTAATATTCATGAGTGGGGTGGAGCCTACAACCAAACTCAAAATGGTGTAGAATTGAGAATGTGTAAAGCCAGTTTTAGAGCAAACTGAACCATTAGTTGTATGAAATGATAGTGATGCCAATGTGAATTGGTCATCAGACGTTGAAATGGATAGTTAAGCTGATACATATGGTACTGTACGACTGAACCACCGTGATATGCCAGGTCACTTCAGTTGAGTCAGTGGGTCGCAGTATGTATGTGGCAAAAAAGGCAAAATTACAGTCAAGGACAAGAAAGAAGTTATACCCCTATGTACTGTTCATAATGCAACAACGATTAGTGTTCGTGTCAGGGAAAGGTGGAGGTCACTAAGCCTGGCACTGTTGTAGCCTACAATAACACACCATTTCATGAAAAAGTTTGGATCTGCTTAGCCACTAGCAGGATATCAGCTGATGTACTGACAAAGAGTTTAGGGTACTGATGTTTGTCTTTTTGTCATAGTCTAGTTATAAATATAATTACGTAGTAGCTCCACACCGCTGTGCTTGCTTTTTTGTTGTTCTCTTTTGCTTTGACGCTTGCATTGGCATTCTTGTATATATTATAACTAGCTTTGTAAGTCACCTTGGGTAAAGGAGTCTGGTAAATAAATAATAATAATGTCCATTGTGTGAATCAAGCTGTGAGATTCTATCATCTCATTCTGAAGCAACAGAAATAATATTATAAGGAAAGTGTGCCAAGAAAACCTGTTTCCACTGTGCCATTTACAACATCAGGATGTGCGTTGGTGGCAGTTTCAAAACGTGCCACACGAAGGACGTGTGCAAAATCTGCATCAGTACAGCAGTGGATGCACATACACATTTCTTCACTACTGTATTTATGTTGCCATTTTTTGTTACATGTAATAACATTTTTTCTTGTTACAATAATTCAACATTTTTGTCTTGCTTTCCAGGGGTAAACATAATATAAAGTAGGCTACATTTTATTTTGCAAATATTGATTTTGATTTTGTTTTTGCTTTTGTTTTTATTGTGTCATTTGATTAATGTTATTATTTTGTTCATTGATAAGTTTGTGTTTGCGAGTAGTTTTAGTTTTGTGGGGTCTAGCTCTGTAAGTTATGTTATGTTGAGATGGGGGCAGGGCCATTGCACCTGAGCCCCCAAACCCCACCCGACTGGTATTTAACACGAAGTCGCTGCTGAAATGGCTGATTCCGTTTATGATTCCTGACTTTGATCTGTGATCCTGGTGGATTTACTAGCTCGGATCCCTGCTCTTGTTTAGGTGCTGTTACTAAATATGGGTTTTTAGATTTGTTCTCTTTTACCTGCGGTGGGCTGGCGCCCTGCCAGGGGTTTGTTTCCTGCCTTGCGCCCTGTGTTGGCTGGGATTGGCTCCAGCAGACCCCCGTGACCCTGTAGTTGGATAATTAAAGGATGGATGTCCTCTTTTACGTCAGCCTTTTAAGCAAAACCTGCTTTTATTCTTTATTTTACTTCTGCCTTAATTTTGCTAAACCTTTTTGAGTCCTGTTTAATAAATATTTAAATATCAAAGTACTTTGTTGAATTTTCTTGTGCCAGAATTTTGTTTTCATAGTTTCACATGTTTCCTTTTGCTTTTTGTGACTTTAAAAGCTTTTGCCCCCCTTTTTAGGCCCGTGCAGGCTGTAAGCCTGTCTATTACAGGTTTCCTGAGGTGGTGAGGCCTGCTCTTTTTCAACAGACCTGTGGTGAGAGGATGTCTTGCGTTTGTTTTTGAGGCCTGTACCCAATTGTGAGCTTTGCGAGTGGCTGTTTCTCAACCTTTACTGGGTAAGCATCAGTGTTGTTCATTTAATTTACATTTTTGATATCAATACTTGTTAAAATACTTCTCAGAGACAAGATTGGGATTTATATTGAAATTTATTTTGAATAGTTCCGACCCCTAGAAAACTAAATGGCAGACTAATATTTAGTTTGCTCAATGGGTCTGACAATGACTGTGTAATACTTTGCCTGTTGCCACTTTATTAGGTTCACCTCTCTTTGTCATGTAATTGACAGCTCAGTTAAGAAACAGTGACATATGTGTGAACAGTGACTTGTCATGATGCTTTTTTGGAAGAAATAAGTAAATAGGGCTGGCATACTTTGTTTTGCTGAATGGCCTGTTCTCGTCTAGATTGTTCTAACGCAACACTTCTAACATTACTGTAGTGGCCAGCAGACCAAACAGACTGGGTTGGACAGCTACTAATAAGAGGCAGTGACCTTTTTTCATAGCTTCTGGAATGCACCTGCTGGGATTTGGGCAACCCCACAAGGCAATTTAAATGAGAGTAGTCCAGTGATAGAAGAGAGCACCATGAGCTGGAGTGTGGAGGGGTCCTTAAAAAAACTGAAGGAGCAAAAGGAGCAGATGTGATGGAGGGCACCTTCACAGATGGAAAATAGGAAGGAATGCGTGCTGCACAAATGTCAAGGAGGTGCCATGAGCATCAGGAGTCGGCACCAGCTGAGAGGAGATTGTGAGGAGTCGGCTGCACATCTGTAAGTATGAGAATCTTCATGAGTGTATGTGGAGGGGGACAAGGTGAGCCACAGCTGTCTAGGTATGTATTTGTTGTTCTGAAGGTGTTCCCTGTGGCCCCAAACAACAGGGAAATTTGTTTAGGCAAACAAGAGTTGAGTGATTGCCATTATTCACTCAAACAATAGATGCACCTGTCTGTGTAATGGCTGCGTGAAGTCTATTGTCTCTCTCATCTTGATGCTCATTGCAGTTCTGTTTAAGTCAGCTAGGCAGGCAGGCAGAGATCAACACTTTCTGTGTGCTTCAAAAACGGAACAAGTCGAACTAAACGTTCAAGAGGCTTTGAGTGCAGTGTGGCGGTTCTTAAGCTCCGCCTCATCCCATTCTTTTGCATACTTTGTGGCCCTGGCCCCTCCCACCTCTTATACTTAATCACTTGATTGGGGCAGTGGAGATGACAGCGTGATGACATAACGTGTTTCTGTGGAATTTCTGGAGTTTTTGTATTTTTATAATCTTGGTTTGACTTTTGGTGGCACAGTGGCGCAGTGGGTAGCACTGCTGCTTCGCAGTACAGAGACCCGTTTTCTTCCCGTGTCCTCACTTTGTGGAGTTTGCATGTTCTCCCCGTGTCTGCGTGGGTTTCCTCCGGGTACTCCGGTTTCCTCCCACAGTCCAAAGACATGCAGGTTAGGTGGATTGGCGATTCTAAATTGGCCCTAGTGTGTGTGTGTGTGTGTGCGCGCCCTGTGTTGGCTGAGATTGGCTCCAGCAGACCCCCGTGACCCTGTAGTTAGGATATAGCAGGTTGGATAATGGATGGATGGATGGTTTGACTTCTTGTCACAAACTGTGACAAGTGATTTTTTTTCTGTTTGTGATTACCAGTCTCCAACTTTGGCACCCTTTTGCTTTACAGACTTTTTAAATTAAAAAAAAAAGAAAAAGAAAATTTTTTTTTTGCATTTTTGTGCCTGTTTCTGTTAAGAATCACAGGCCCTCCTGAAATTATTGTGAGCAAATAGAGGAGGAGATGCAAACATAAGTCAACAATTGTGGTCAGGAACACACGGGGGGTCATGCTACCAAACAAACAAACAGAACAAAGCTAAACCTGAAGCGAAAATCAAAAAAGAAGTCAAAAACCTAGCACTAGGGTCTGTTTGAAATTGAAACTATCTCTAGGAGCCACACAGACTGGCCCCCAGGCCACAGAATTGTTCCTGCTTTGTGCCCTATACTGGTGGGCTTAATGGTATTGTATCTGAAGTCTACCGGCTGAGAGATAGCGAGTCATGGTCACGTGAGCCTACACGGAACAATGCATTGTCAGACCCGGTGGCCCGTTAAGACCGAACCGAAGAAACCTCAATTTGGAAATACGGATGACATGCCCAGCAGACATTATCAGGCTCGCCACAGCACAATTGAGTTCACAGTCCCGCCACGCAACGCATCCATCGGCCACGGGCTGAACCTGGGAATACTTTCATTTGGCCCATGACCCGACCCACTTTTTCTTTGTCCCCTTTTCTCCAGGATGTCCCGATCCTAGTCACTGACTCACAGCCACAGGACCAACCTGACGAGGAGGACTATCTGTGCTTGAACTGAAGAAGGGATGACTATTGAAGTCAGTGCTGGTGTGCTGTGTCTGTGGGTTGTGGAGTGGTTGCTCCGCTTCAATAAATACGCATGCTGTTCCTGTTTCAAGCTGAATGATGAAGGTGCTCCTCCTGAAGTCCTATGAATAAGCCTCGTCTTTCAGGTGCAAGAGCGTGTCTCATGCGTCACGACATAAACAAGAAAGACAAGACATTTAAAAGCAATTTTATCAGAACGAGTTAAGATTAAAACAGACTTTAAATCTGTAATCCTGAATCTTAAAAAACACACAAAACCGCATATAAAATGCATTCATTGTCCCAGTTTGAACGTGGGTTCATCCTATGCTGTGCTGCAGCCTGGACTAGCACTATCAGGCACGGTTCACACGGTCAGTCCTGTAGTGAATGCTGGAAAGGCTGCCCGACAGTAGTAGTGCCACTCGCTGCCACGATTGTATCAAGAGCTGGAACCCTGCAGAGGATAGATAGATAGATAGATAGATAGATAGATAGACGTGAAAGGCACATAGATAGATAATTAGATAGATAGAGAGATAGACAGATAGATAGATAGATAGATAGATAGACGTGAAAGGCACATAGATAGATAGATAGATAGGCACTATATAATAGATAGATAGAGAAATAGATAGATAGATAGATACTTTATTAATCCCAAGGGGAAATTCACATAATCCAGCAGCAGTATACTGATACAAAAAACAATATTAAATTAAATAGTAATAAAAAATGCATGTAAAAGCATTTCATAAATGGTAGTTTTTTGGGTGCACTGAACCACCTAGGAGGTGGCTGGAAATGAACAGAGAGAGGCTGACCTGAATTGTGCAGAATAACAAATGGGCTACAGTTGGCCAGTTAACAAATGGGTACAACTGGGGTCACAGAGAGACATATTAGAGCTTGTCATACCATGTCCTGGATGATGAATGGCAGCCTATAGCTCATTCCTTTCAGTGAAAAATACGAAGGTGCTGCTGCAGTGAGCTGAGGATCAAAACATTGGACAGTGGAGAACGACTCTGAATGGGCAAACCTAATGAATCCATGTAATTGTCTTGTTGGATATCAATGGTGCAGGCCAGTGGTAGCAATGCGATGGTGTGGCACATACAAGGCCACTTGGCAAGATTAAAACAATCTTTGACTGCCCCGGGGCGGAGTGGTGGCTCTGAGGCTAAGGATCTGCATTGGTATCCCGAAGGTTGCTGGTTCAAATCCCCGTCACTGCCAAAAGAGATCCTACTCTGTTGGGCCCTTGAGCAAGGCCTTTAACCTGCAGTTGCTCCAGGGGTGCTGTACAATCTCTGACCCCAAGGGGTATGCGAAAAACCGAGTTATTTCCTTTGGGATTAATAAAGTTTAAAAAAAAAAAAAAAGTGAGAAGATTTGGGCTGATCAGGTTTAAATCTTATGCCTTGTTGTTTCCTGTGTGATGTTTGCTTGCTGCCTCTGTGTCTTTGTAGGTTTACATCTTACATCCATGAAGGTGTGCAGGCAGTGTTAATGGGTCACTCTAAACTGGCCTTGTGTGCCCAGTCTTTAAAGCTGCTTCCTGCTTTGCTCCCAGTGCTACCCTGAGACCTGAATTGGATTCGGCTTGTTTAAGGATATATGCACGCTATGGCTGCTAAGGCAAAACATGAAAGTGCTGGCGTATGAAGTTGTGCAGTGCTGGATGAAAGGAAACAGGACAAACTAAAGTGTCGGGGTTCCCAGGGAGATTCCTGTTTAATGCCGGCGATGCTAATAAACTGAAGGAAAGCAAAGAAAAAGGTTATATAGGACTGTTTCAGCGATCCAGTTTTGATTGCTTCTTCTGGTAGTATGGAAGTAATCCGATGAATGAACACCAACCTCCAAACTCATTATTCTAATGTAGTGGGACAACCAGAAGAGGTGAGGCTTCCAGGGTGGACCACGAGTGTCGTTACGGCTCTTTGGTGGGCTTCTCCTCCGGTCTAGGGCTGAAAGAGGAAGAGAGGTTCGAAACTGCGTCTCATCCAAAGCTCTCCCCCCATCCATTTACCTCATGAACGGAACCTCCAACACACCCCCATAGTGCAGAAACTGGTCATTTGTATATTCAAGGTATATCATTCAGACTTTTATTTTTTTTAATGGAAAGAATAACCTGGATCTAAAGTGAGCATGTTTAAATCTGTAATCAGGATGCACAAGGGGTTTAGTCAAATTAAATTCACCAGAAAGCAAAGTGCTTTTGATCAAATACTGTGCAAGAGTCGCCCCTCCACACCAGCACGTGTGACAGCCGTAGGCACTTTTGAGAAGATGGATGTGGTGACATGTTGGTCACCTTCCCCCACTGTCACAATAGCTCACTAGATCAGGAAGCGCTCCTCCTCGCCACTCACTCACCGTACTTCTGTGTGGCAGGATGAAGCCCCTTTTAAATCTCTTTTTTTATGTATGAAACTTGCTGGCCAGGTTTTCCTGCTTGGCTTTAAGTGTGTTGATTTTGGGGTTCTACAAGTCAGTATTTAACTTCCTGTCAGTGGAGGAGAGCTGGACCACTAAGTTCATTTTCTATTAGATTAAAGGGTCAATAGCATGAAAAAAGCCCCCCTTTCCTACTTCATCGCACTTGCATCTTGGGTTCAGATCCAAATGCACTCTCATGTCCAGCTCCACTTGGACTTGGTCTTCTCCTAAAGACATTCAGTTTTCCATCGATGCTAAATCTCGTTTCCAAAAGACAAACGTAACCAGATGAGATGCTACCTAAAGTTGTACTGCTGGCACTTTGTGAGGAGGGGAAATAAAATGGAGAGCTCAGCTGTGCACAAAGCTGTGAACAGCACCTGTAGCATTTCTGGTCAATTTAAAGCTCCGACTTGAATCAAGCGCACTCCCCATCTCAGCCTTCCACCACTAATTGCATGTTTTCAGGAAGTGGTTTACTGCTACACATTTAGCCGTAAGAACGGATGTATTGGGTCCTCAGCACACACAAAGACTCTCCTCTGGCAGCCGAGACACAACTCCACGCTTAGCAGGATGAGTTTGAAAAAACTGGGTAAGTCAGCTACAGCGGCATTTCTGCATTTAGTGATTTGTTGGGACCTTTCGCACTTTTAAAGGTACGATCTGTGCTCCAGCAGCATGTGGCCTCCAAAAAGAGCTCCGTTAAATCTGCATTACAAAATTCAAAGGACACGAGTCTGGCTTTGTGCTGTTTAGGTTTAGTGAGTCAGACGCAAAGCTGGGCCGGGGCCTCAAATGAATAAGGAATGAGAAATGGCGAGCAGTGCCCACCTCTGTCCATCAGGCCTTCCTTTTATTCAGTGTGGGAGGTCACATTCAGGTGATGGTGTTGCTTTACAAAGGCGTCCAGAATGCAGAATTATCTTCTGGGAATACGCTTTAGATCAACCTGAACAAATCAGAAGGTAATTTTACACCTTTTTGTGTTGGACATTGGGCAAGGAAACTGAACAGCTGTCCATTATTGAACCCAATTCATCAATTTCAGGGTTGCGGGCAGAATTAGTAACCGCTTGCTCAAAAAAGGCAGAACAATCTGCATGCTTAATTCACAAAGGCGTAAAGATGACAGCTCAGACGCTCGCTCTTTATCTCACGATACACGCTGGTCTGACGATTAGTGGAATGTTTTGTTGCTTTCTTATTTTAGTTTGATAGAGTTTTACGGCACCAGATTTCAGCAAACAGTTTCCATGTTTTCAGAAGGATTTAAGTGGGCTTTCTACAGCTCTGCTGGGCACTTTTTTTATGATCATCAACTTTATAAAGGCTTCTTGAAATGTTTTTATGACTTGCTTGTTCAGTCAGGTGTTACCTAAAAAAGGTTCAAACAACTTTATCAAGTGCAAGAGCGCTAGCTGAAATACTGGGTGGGATTCCGAGCCGTTACCTTTGTCGAATGACGTGAGGGGGGTATGAAAGACCTTGTTGTCATAGTAGGACTGTCTGAAAATATGAAGCATAACCCTGCCATGGGTTGGATCAAGCAAATGCCAGGTCTAGTTACTGTATGTCATGTTATATTATCTTATTTCATGTTATGTTATATTCTTGCATGTGTTATGATATGTCATGATAGATAGATAGATAGAACTTAAATATGACTTTTTACAGAATCACTTTAAATAAATAAATAATCATACAGACACATTATGGTCTGACTGCGGTGGGCTGGCACCCTGCCCGGGGTTTGTTTCCTGCCTTGCGCCCTGTGTTGGCTCCAGCAGACCCCCGTGACCCTGTAGTTAGGATATAGCAGGTTGGAAAATGATGGATGGATGGATTATGGTCTGAACATTTTATTGTATAATATACAGCATGGGTGGCACGGTAGCTGTAGCGCTGCTGCCTCGCAGTTAGGAGACCTGGGTTTGCTTCCCGGGTCCTCCCTGCGTGGAGTTTCCATGTTCTCCCCATGTCTGCGTGGGTTTCCTCCCACAGTCCAAAGACATGCAGGTTAGGCGCATTGGCGATTCTAAATTGGCCCTAGCGTGTGCTTGGCGTTTGTGTGTGTCCTGCGGTGGGTTGGCACCCTGCCCGGGATTGGTTCCTGCCTTGTGCCCTGTGTTGGCTCCAGCAGACCCCCGTGACCCTGTGTTTGGATTCAGCAGGTTGGAAAATGGATGGATATACAGCATGGCATTTAAGACTGTTGCATTAAAAGACATGGAGGCATTCATTTCCGGACAGTTGAATTTTACTATGCATCCTCACATTGCATTAGGCGGTTCTGAGAATGTTATGTCGAGTTACAATTGTTTAATAAAGATAGTCAAATATAATTAAAGCAAAAACAAAGAAAAAGCAAAAATATCTGACTTTTTTAGCTCTCGCCACTCAAGAATGTGTTTGCTATTGTCGAAGTTGATTGTAATTTTGGACGTGTTAGCATTGCTGTGTTTCTTTATTGTATTACATTTGCTATAATATCATATCACCATATTGTGTGTCATTCTTGATGGGTACAGCTGTTTTGTGAGTTGGTTGCGTGGGCGCTGCCATACGGCTTGTAGCAGCGAGCCCCGTTGCTGGGTATGTGGTTAGTGAACCGTGAAGTCGTCACACTTCTCATCTAAAAGATGACAGTGCACTCAGTAGTATGTCTGAACTTTTGATCACTGGGAATGTTGATTAACAAGCTGAGATCAGACACTACATGGGAGGCTAAAGAACGGTCCACGATATCCAAAAACAATACAAAATTAATCCAAACTAACCTTTGAATTTCTTTGCGTTGTTTAAATTGCTTTAATGCGTTATTGCATTTCTGTTCAAAATTTCTGGTGACATGTCACATGTTGCATTATTGTCATGTCAAGTGATTAGCAACAGGCTATGTTACCGGCAATTACATGATTGTTGCCCATAAAAAAAACAATGCATAAAGCATCAGGACGATGATATCACAAAAATAAAGATAAAGAGCGGCACTAATCAGTCAAAAGGGTAAACAATGAGATCCTGACAGTCCTGGCTTCCATATCAGGAGGCGCCATTTATAAATGATTTGCATGGATTTGAGCACAAAAATATGTGCGTGATGAAAATATAGGAAAATACGTACACCAAAAAAATCTGATTAATAAAACGTTGTGTATGCCCGTTTCTATGTAATTTATAAATCACAATCACATAATGAATATGGGTGATGCGGTGATGCAGTAGTAGCGCTGCTGCCTCGCAGTAAGGAGACCAGGGTGCATTTCCCAGGTTGCCCCTGCCTTCAGTTTGCATGTTCTCCTGTTTCCTCCCACTGTGCAGCTTAAGTGAACTGGCAATCCTAAATTGGCCCCAGTGTGTGGACGGGGTGTATATGTTTGTGTGTGTTAGCCCTGCAATAGATGGCACCCTGTCCAGAGTTTGCTCCTGCCTTGTGCCCTTTTCTACCTGGGATAGGCTTCAGCAGATCCCCATGACCTTTGACATGAATAAGCTGGTTAGAAATGGACTGAATCACCTTGTAAATATGCATATTTGGAATGCCAACCTGAAATGGATCCTTGTAATTGAACCTCATACACATGTACAGAGACTGTGTCTCTCTGGAAAATCCTTAAGTACCGCTGGTTTGATTTTGTGTCGAATGAGCGGTTGCTCATGGAGTCCCAAATGAGGCACATTACCTGCATTGTGAGGGAGCGTCAGTTACGGCACTACAGCCATGTGGCGCATTTCCCTGAGGGTCATCCAGCTTGTAAGACCCTCATTGTTGGGGACCCGAGTGGCTGGACCAGGCCAAGGGGTCACCCATGTAACATCTGGCTACGGTAGATAGAGGGTCATTTCTGGAGGGTGGGACTGGACCGCGTGTCTGCCTGGGGGGTTGCAAACCGTTGTGTAGTGGGTGTGCCAACGCACTGTACCAGTGCATGCTCCCCAACTTGACTTGACTTGACTTGATACATATGTAATCACGATGCCAGAGAACTTCGTTGGCCGTTAGAGCTGCCTCGCTCCTGATGTATCGAGACCCCACCACCTGCATTCAAGAATATCTGGCTGTGGTTCATAACTGAGAGCAGAAGATCTCGCTCAGCATTATAGTGCCACTCCTCTGCGTTCTGGGGGTCAGGGAAAGGCATAAGGTGGCAGCGTCTGACTAGGTAGCTGCTATCACCTGGCACATGTAATGACCTGATTACTGTTATAATGAATAGTACAGGCCATATGAAAAACTAAGGGTTTACCCATTTACCTTACCAACAAGCTGGCCACCACGTACATCACCACCAAAGCTACTTAGCCTAAAAGGCTGAACCAGGCCACGGAGACACAACGCATCTCAGCCACATCTTGGCATCTCGGATGACCTGTGCGTTAATGGAGTGTCACTATTTACAGTACATTTAACAAAAGCAGTGCCATTCCTTTTTTGCAATATGACTGCAGTAAATTACGTTGGTAGAACCAGACAGAGCGAAGCTTGGTTGAGATATTCCTGACCTTTTGACCATTTCACTGAGAAGTGACTACAGGTAGCTGATATAAGGGAGCAAAACAATAAAAAAATCTTTAGTGCAAATATACAGCATTGGACTTCTTAAAAGGGAACTTAAACATAGTCATCGCTCTTGAGGGTGTAATAAGTTTCACGTCAACGCACATAATAACAACGATTTGGCGATTTGAATTACTATGCATGCAAGTTGTCATTTGCCTGGTTTACTTGATCAAGGGTGTTGTCATTTCTCAGTTTCTCCTGAAAATTGCATACACACAGGTCAGACTTGTTATAAATATACTTGCGTCCCCTCGTCAAGTTTTCTTTTATAAATTTCGACGTTTGGATGAGAAGTTGCATACACGAATTTCGAGCCTCTTTTTGTGCAAGCTTTAGAGATGAGGCTCCGAGGCATTAGTTTCATATACCCCAACCCACATATTATGATCAACACTAGCAGTGTGGCAGTCAAGCGATGAAAGTGTGTGTGCGGGTGTAATAAAAGAGGAGTGTGCCCTTCTGGCTTTACTCTAGAGCTGTGATTCCTGGATTTGTAAGTCATGGATTACAAGCGTTGTGTTTTATTGTTTGGGATCTTCAGGATTATACGATTACTGTTTGTGGTGGCGATGCTGTGCATTACCGGTGGGGGCTGAGTGAGAAGGAGGGATCAGCTGATCGACAGCAGGACGCGCTCCTCTAAGTGTGTTCAGAAGTGGTCTCCACTGATGGCGTTCCCCTATTAGCTCACACTACAAGGAGACATCTTCTGAGTGAGATGTTGCAGGCTTGTGAATGACCACCAGCAGTTGCAAATCTTCAAACTGATATGCTTCGTGGTGTGAATTCATGAAATGTTTTTCTTGCCCTTTTAAATACAAGGGCCACGTTTCAAACATTTATTCTACAAAAATACTACAAGATAAAATAAATTTCATTATGACACAAGAAAGGGTATACAAAATAGATCGTTTTCACCGTGTTTGAAAAATGAGGTCTTCAAGGAGGTGGCCATCATTAGCAATACACTCTTCGAGACGATTTCTGAACACCCGCATGACTCGTTCGCCCATTTCAAGGGGAATAGTGTCATTGAGGGCTTCAAAGTTTTGAGGTTGGTGTGTGTATACGACTTCGACTTGAGAAGAAATCGCACAGAGCAAGTTCAGGTGAACGTGAAGGCCACCCGACATCGCCACGCAGGGAGATCTACTTCCCTGGAAACATCTCCCACAAAACTTGCATGGATCTCCGCGCTGTGTGAGCTGTTCCTTCATCCTGTTGACACCTAGCATTTGAATGTAACGTTCTGAAGTGAAGGCGTCCATTGCTCCTCTGACCTCAATAAAGTAAAATGACAAATTTTGTAACAGCACGGAAAACTGTAAAGCGCTCACTGTACAGGGGTCTCTGATGAAGTTCACAAGGGTTGGTTTCAGCACAATAGAGAATGTTTTGCTTATTTTTGCAACCATTCAAATGGAAATGTGAATCGTCGCTGCACATGACAATGCCAGCTCGATAAACGGTTTGCAGAATGTTCACGCACGACTCTCTACGGCTCTCCCAGGCTTTCTCAGTGAGTTCATACGCTATAATCATTTTGAATGGATGGAAATTAAGGTTCTCAGGCAAAATCCTCCACAAAGACATGTTGGAAATGCCGACGTCCTAAGGCAGAAGCATGTTTGCACGCTGAACGTCTAGGAGACTGCAAAAATAGTGCCCTTACAGCTTGGCCGTTTTCAGGCATTCGTACAGTCCAAGGACGGCCTGGAGATGTTCTGTTCAATGTTGTACCCATCTGTCTAAATTTAGCCACCCACTGAACTCCTTTCCAATTTGGGACGTCACCGTTAGGAGGAATGCTGAAGTGCGTTTGGAAGGCATGTTGCGTAGTGATGATGGATTTGTTGTTTTTGAAGAATGCTTTGACAGCAAAAGCACATTGTACACCAAACCAAGGCATGTTGGTGACTGAACACTACAAGGGATCACCTAGCAAAGGACCCGCTCACCTGCCTCTACCTCGCGCAATGACCTTGAGAAATGTTGTACTTCATTTTGGCTCACCCTGTACTTTGCCAGTTATATTACTAACTTAAAGCATTATTTGCCTCTTATTTTTTTGATGATATGACTGCCTAATGAGAATAAAGTCTTGAATTTTACCTCCGGCTATTCCATTCATGATTCCAGTCTCTGGTATCATCCTGAGCAGTCACCCACAGGGTTGCCAACAAGGAGGGTAAATTGAAGACACCTGCCCCAGGCCCAGGGCTGTTAAGAGGTCAGTCTGCGCATAAAGGCTTTGTTTTTGTAGCCGCGTCGTCACTAACAATATCTGGGGCCTCATGTATAACGCCGCGTGTAGAACTCGCACTATAACATGGCGTAAGCACAAAAGCCGAAATGTGCTTACGCACAGAAAAATCCAGATGCAGGAATCTGTGCGCATCTAACTTCCACGTTCTTCCGCTACATAAATCCCGATCAGCGTGAAAAGTAACGCCGTGCGCGCTTTATGTAACGCCCCAACTCCTCCCAGAATTACGCCTATTTGAATATGCAAATCAATATAAATCGCCCTTAAGCTCAGCCTTCTGTGAAAAGACAATGGGAAAAGCACGGGGGAAATATAAGAATTTCAGCGAATACCAAGTGGAGGCAAAGGAAAAACATACTATTTGTTCAAATAAACCGTGGTATAATCAACAAAAGGAAGTTGATCGAGTGACATAGCGTGTTGGAGAAACTTGAAAGCTCACGTTCACAAATTGCACAGTGCTGGAAATAAAAAAGAAGTCACATATCAAAGTTGCCGTGAAAAGCCGAGTTGTAGCCAACTGTCTGAGTGTCATATGAAAGCTTATTAGGGTACAGAGAAAAAAAGGTACACAGTAGGGAAAAAGCATGAAATGTCAACTTCAATCTCGAAATTTCCACTTTAATCACGTAGTTTATTTTGTCATTAAAATAGAACATAATATGATAATATTATATTATCAATATGATAACATAATGTGAATTTCTCCTTGGGATTAATAAAGTATCTATCTATCTATCTATCTATCTAATAAACTTCATCTTAAAATCGTTTAATTAACCAGTTTCTCAAATCACATCGTAATTAAAGTAGCACATTAAATGCTTTGTTTTGTATGTGATCTTCTATGTGCTCTGTGTGTGTGAATCACTACTTGCTTCTTAAACCGGCTCTCTTCCTCCAACTGGACACAGAGTCCATTACATTCGTGATATTACAGCTCTCTGAATAACTAAAATACTGAGATGTATATGTGATATTATTTTCATGATGATAGTTAAAGCACGTTATTGATTGTGTGCGACCTTCGATGAAATTATTTATTGCAGCAGTACTCATGGGCGGCTCTGTCCAATAGAGAAAGTCCAATGTCAATATAGCATCTTATGCACAATGGATGGCCTCGTCCGTTGCGGACACTGCATAGCCGCCTCATGCTCATGACACAAGCGTTTAACTTTTGTCGAAATTTGCCGCTGCGTTTTGAGCTGTGTCGGTATTTTCTCTTTCTGTTTTATATTCAATATATACAGTATTGGCATGGCCGCCCATACAGTCCTTGCTTTTCTTTCTCCAAGTAACCGATCCCCACACACTCAGCTCTGTAATAGACGTTAAGCCATCTGTAAGCTTAGAGCGCTGATTCTTCAAAGCATACAGTTTGAAGATACAGTGATATAAATACTCAGAGTGGTGCAGTGACAGTAATATGGAAAAAGATGATCCGCTGTGGCAACTCCTAACGGGGCAACCTGAAAGAAGAAGGTGCAGTTAGAGTAACAACGCTAAAGCAGTTATGGTATTTGGCATACTATGGCTGTTCCCTGGACCATTATATTGTTACAAGTTAATTACAATCAGATGCATTACACTAATAAACAATATGCGGTTAGTTTCAGTGTATTTGTTGTCAGTGTCAGGAAAATAAGGTGTAACCACACAGGAACAGTAGCACTGCTTTGATGCTGGGTGCCGCCGGTCTCCAAAACCGAGCGGAGAACTTGCGTACGACAAGGTATGAGGTACCGTGGAAAAGTGCGTGGCTTTACGCCAAGTGTAGGTTTTATACATCGCGATTTGAACGTGGAAAAGTTCTTGCGCAACATTTCTGTGCGTACGCACCGTTTATACATGAGGCCCCTGGTGATTTGACAATGAAGCACCTGAAGAAGAGATCCTGTGCCACTCTGAAAGATGAACAGAACCCTCTTGAATTTCTTAATACCAAAAGCAAAATGCAGCTTTAGAGGCTTTACTCAGACAGTTAATGAATTTAAATTGATTTAAGATGTGCCAACAAAGACTAAACAATCTTGTAATCCTGTCCATCGAATGGGAGCTTCTAATGTGTATAAAGTGATGTTATTAACGACTTGGCAGCACCAGAAGCTGCCAAGCTGGATTCTGCAGAAATTTAGAGCAGTAAGACAAGACCTGTTCTATACAAGATTTATTTTACAAGATTTTAAAGGATGTTTTGTTGTATTTGTTTTGCAATTTTACAAAATAAGTGTTGATGGTCTTTTGCATTAGGCTAGACATGTAAAAGCAATTAGCATTATCAAAATGTTTTGCTTTTGGCTTGAAATGCTGCAAAGTACATGGTGATAATGCTCTGTTAGTCACGGTTTTGTTAAATGGAAATAAGGCTGAGTTCTGTCCCGGGCCCTGACATGAATAATGGCGCCCCTGCTCACCCGTGTTATACTCCTTTTGCAGTTGGCATGTCGTACAGGTGTGGTGGGCCACAGGAGCCAGGCTGTGCCTATTGCTAAAGTAATCTTTTTAACTGGTGGGCTAGATTAGGATACAATCAGCCACAGGTGACATCGGAATTCTAACCATCACCAGGCAGCAAGGAATGGATGGCGTGTTAAAGAGTATGAAACAAGCTAGAGGGCTGACACTGCAGCAGAATATGTGTGTGTGTAGACCATTTCATTTTGATGTAGAAATAGAGCTTCTACAGTGAACTTCAGCTTGTGTGTAATAGCGTGGAATGCCCAGATGGGGCAGAGTGGACATTTGGTTTCAGTCGTCCGAACTGTCACTTTGCTTGGTACAAACAACTGTGGATCCCCAGAGGTTTCTTTTTTTATAGGACTGTTATTTGCTGCATTGTTTGTTTTCCTTTCCATTGCTGCTACTTGTCCTGTCTTTTAATATCTGGAAGTTGAGTTAAAATCGTATAAATAAAGCCATGTGTTATTGTCTGTTTAGATTAGATGTGCTTATGTGTGTAAATCATATATGATTACATGATTAGATACTGCGCTGTTATAGTGGATGGCCTGGGCTGAAGACAGGAAAGGGAGGTAAGGGATGTTGTGGACAAGGTGAAAATGTTTAAGGAACTGGAATAGCGAATGACGTCAAAGCCATTGGACAAAATGAGAGAATAAACTAAGATGGCCAAAACCAAGAAATCCATCTGGAAAACTGATCATCAAATTTCAAAAATTTGTAAGAAAAAATGTGTGAATAAAGAAAGAAGCAAAATTGTTGACTACCTGAAACATTTTCCATACATAACTAAAACAAAAGGAAAGTTGTTTTAAAGAATTTGAATACAAAACTAATTATATTGCATTATCCATCCATCCATCCATCTATTATCCAACCCTCTATATCACACAAAGTGATGTCATGGCTTCCTCGTCTGTAATGCAGCGTGAATCGTTATTAAAGAAAGCGAAGTTATTTTCTCTTATGTAATTTTTTTACCGCCGTATCACTATGGGAGAGATATCACCTTTTTTAAATTATATCTATATAGTTTTGGGTTACTTAAAGTACTTTACTCAGGCAAAAAAATAAAAGAATGAACACCCTGGAAGAAAATAGGTAATACTCCCCTAGGGTATCCTAGAACAGGCAACCAAGAGGGCTGACCCTCCATATGGACAGTGTGAGATCATTGAAGGCCGAGAGAAGGTGAAAAGACCACAAGGACAGCGGATGGGAACAGAGAATAAGGTCATGCAGGAAAAATTGACCACCAGGCGTGCAGGAACACAAGTGATTGGCTATCCCTGACCCCGAAAGGACTTTGTATTTCAGTTGCAAGCTGAAAGTGTTGAGTTGGGAGGAGATTGTTGGTGGAAGGGCTGAACTGGCACAAGGAAGAGAACCCAAAGGACAAAGAAAGAGAGAGTAACGGGTGGTTAGGAAGGAAGTAATGCTATTTTGGTGGACAAGTACATGAACCACTCCCCATAATAGACACACAGGAACAGCCTCTGTACTGCGTCCACAAAAGGTTGTTGTTTCATCGGTTTATCTGTTACTTGGCTTTCTCCTTTTGTTCATCCCTCTCTTTTGTGTCGTTATTTAGCTAATCTGCAAAGTTATCCGTTTTTCTATATTGGGCACATTTGTATTATTATGGATTAAACTGAACTGAACTTTCTAGTCCAGTGCCTTAGCTGCAAGCCACACTTTTTCCCAAAGTGCACATCTCTGTCCAAACGCATACAAGAAAGCAAATAAAAGACGGCTTGCTGTGCACGAAGGCACTTGGCTTCTTTTCTTCTGCCAAAGCTTTTCAAATCTCTTGAAGTCTGCAAAACCAAAAGAAACAAAACATGTAAAATTTATCTCATAATAATTTTAAGATCACATCACTTCCCGTCTTACGGCACCCCTTAGCAGCAGGGGGTGCCTGTTATTTTTAGAATATGAAGTCACCTAATAAATAAAACCATGAGGACATGTTCCAGCCCCTGCTGAGATGCCAAAATCAATTTAACTTGCATTACATTGAGCTCTTACTTCCTTTTCACACAGCCGAGGCCGAGACTTGCTGATTTAATGAGGTGCCGTCTGTCCTGCATTGCCAACAGCCCCGCATGTTTCTAAAAGTGGAGCAATAAGTCCTGACGTCTTGAACATTTGACTCTGATTTTAGATCTCCTGGAGTGGCTCACATTGTAGGGTGTGTACAGAACACTTTACATATGTTAAAGATAACCTGTTGCACCTTTCTATAAAACCAGATGATACTTTTTCATCCAAAGGTGTCACTGTGGTACTGATAAAAGTGGATGATGTACTGCTGCCTGCTGTATGTGGCGTCTGTCGCTCTCAATTACGACGATACAGTGGCAGTCAATCTGAGATTCAAAGAACTGGCAGCTACAACAGTAAAACGATGAAGATATCCACTTGAACTAAATGGTGTGACTGGCGCCATGTCCAGGTGTTGTTTACAAGTATAGGCCCCAGCTGCCCTGCGACCCTGCCCTGGATAAGTGGGTTAAGATAATGGATGGATGGATTAAAAGGTGTGGTGTCACACCCAGTGAAAAGGAAGAGGAAAGAACTGAAGTTATGTGAGCTGCTAAAGAAGAGCCAAGGGAGGAGTAAATGTACATATTGACATTGACACCACTCCAGCAGAACTATGGATGAGGCTGCATGTCGCACTGCACGTCTAAATGAACAACTAAAGTAAGCTACCATTGCTGTCTAACTGGAAATGCCAAATGTGCCATACCAGAATATAGTCGCAGCGTTTTAACATGTAATATATATATACATATATATAGTGGACTAAGCCCTGGACACAGACAGGTAGACATGTTATCAATCACCACCACACGTTTATTTACAACTATTTACAGTACTAAAGTGCCACACAACCTCCAAGACTCCCCAAAGTCGCGGCCTCACACTGCCTCTTTGTTTCTTCAGGCCGCCTCCAGTCCTCTCCTCCAAGACCTTGTCTCCTACTCTCCCGACTCCAGCCATCGAATGGAGGGAGGCGGCCCCTTTTTACCACACCCGGATGAGCTCCAGGTGCTTCCTGATAAGCCTCCGCCGATACTCCGCTGTGTACCCAGAAGCACTCCGGGTGTCCCCGATCCTCTTCCCCCCCAGCACTTCCGAGTGTGGCAGAAGTGCTGAGGTCCAGAGCTCTCCAGGCATTGGGGCGGCCCCTGGCGGTGACCATGGGCAAAACACAGGGTTAAGCTCCTACCCGTGGTCCACAAAGCAACCAGGGCGGTCGCCCCCTCGTAGTCTGGAGGAGGCACAAGCCCTCCTCCGGTCCTCCTGCACGTCCCGGCTGGGTAGCAGCCCCAGGCACTCGCCACAATATATATATATATATATATATATATATATATATATATATATATATATATATATATATATATATATATATATATATATATATATATATATATATATATATATATATATATACAGGGTGACACAGAAAAACGGGAACTTTTGAAATGCGTAGTGGCAACCATGTACAGTTGGCAGCACTGCGGAACAGGGACCTTGAGCTGTAAACAATCTCGCCATTTAGTAATTTAGTAATCAATTGCAAGGCAATCAATGGCAGCTGTGCAAGAATTGTTTGGTAACCGTGTCATCTCAAGATTCGGTGACATTCCCTGGCCCTCAAGATCACCCGATTTGTCCGTTTGTGATTTTTTCTTGTGGGGCTACCTTAAGAGTCGGGTCTACACGACTCGGCCAAGGACCCTGAATGAATTGAAACAAAGAATTCAAGACGAAATTCGTGGTATCCCAGCTGAGATGTTGCAGTGACCAATGGGGAACCTCGACAGCAGATTTGCAAGAATGCATACGTACAGGAGGACGCCATCTACAGGACGTAATTTTCAGACATTGATAATTTGGATTACTGTCTCTTGAAAGACAAGTTGTAATGGTTCAATTGCTGTCAATAAAATTTTTTTGATGTATTTCTTCTATTTTTATTGGGTTTTTCAAAAGTTCCCGTTTTTTTGTGTCACCTGTGTGTGTGTATATATGTATATATATATATATATATATATATATATATATATATATATATATATATATATACACTAGCAAAATACCCTTGGCAGCGGAGAAGTAGTGTGTTAAAGAAGTAATGAAAAGAAAAGGAAACATTTTAATAATAACGTAACATGATTGTCAATGTAATTGTTTTGTCATTGTCATGAGTGTTGCTATATATATATATATATATATATATATATATATATATATATATATACACACACACACATAAACATACAGTATATATACACATATATATATATCCATACATATATACATATATATACACATATACAAATTTAGACATATATATATATATATATACATATATATACACACACACATATACAGTGGTGTGAAAAACTATTTGCCCCCTTCCTGATTTCTTATTCTTTTGCATGTTTGTCACACAAAATGTTTCTGATCATCAAACACATTTAACCATTAGTCAAATATAACACAAGTAAACACAAAATGCAGTTTTTAAATGATGGTTTTATTATTTAGGAGAAAAAATCCAAACCTACATGGCCCTGTGTGAAAAGTAATTGCCCCTTGTTAAAAATAACCTAACTGTGGTGTATCACACCTGAGTTCAATTTCTGTAGCCACCCCAGGCCTGATTACTGCCACACCTGTTTCAATCAAGAAATCACTTAAATAGGAGCTGCCTGACACAGAGAAGTAGACCAAAAGCACCTCAAAAGCTAGACATCATGCCTAAATCCAAAGAAATTCAAAAGCAAATGAGAACAGAAATAATTGAGATCTATCAATCTGGGAAAGGTTATAAAGCCATTTCTAAAGCTTTGGGACTCCAGTGAACCACAGTGAGAGCCATTATCCACAAATGGCAAAAACATGGAACAGTGGTGAACCTTCCCAGGAGTGGCCGGCCGACCAAAATTACCCCAAGAGCGCAGAGACGACTCATCCGAGAGGTCACAAAGACCCCAGGACAACGTCTAAAGAACTGCAGGCCTCACTTGCCTCAATTAAGGTCAGTGTTCACGACTCCACCATAAGAAAGAGACTGGGCAAAACGGCCTGCATGGCAGATTTCCAAGACGCAAACCACTGTTAAGCAAAAAGAACATTAGGGCTCGTCTCAATTTTGCTAAGAAACATCTCAATGATTGCCAAGACTTTTGGGAAAATACCTTGTGGACTGATGAGACAAAAGTTGAACTTTTGGAAGGCAAATGTCCCGTTACATCTGGCGTAAAAGGAACACAGCATTTCAGAAAAGAACATCATACCAACAGTAAAATATGGTGGTGGTAGTGTGATGGTCTGGGGTTGTTTTGCTGCTTCAGGACCTGGAAGGCTTGCTGTGATAGATGGAACCATGAATTCTACTGTCTACCAAAAATCCTGAAGGAGAATGTCCGGCCATCTGTTCGTCAACTCAAGCTGAAGCGATCTTGGGTGCTGCAACAGGACAATGACCCAAAACACACCAGCAAATCCACCTCTGAATGGCTGAAGAAAAACAAAATGAAGACTTTGGAGTGGCCTAGTCAAAGTCCTGACCTGAATCCAATTGAGATGCTATGGCATGACCTTAAAAAGGCGGTTCATGCTAGAAAACCCTCAAATAAAGCTGAATTACAACAATTCTGCAAAGATGAGTGGGCCAAAATTCCTCCAGAGCGCTGTAAAAGACTCATTGCAAGTTATCGCAAACGCTTGATTGCAGTTATTGCTGCTAAGGGTGGCCCAACCAGTTATTAGGTTCAGGGGGCGATTACTTTTTCACACAGGGCCATGTAGGTTTGGATTTTTTCTCCCTAAATAATAAAACCATCATTTAAAAACTGCATTTTGTGTTTACTTGTGTTATATTTGACTAATGGTTAAATGTGTTTGATGATCAGAAACATTTTGTGTGACAAACATGCAAAAGAAAAATAAATCAGGAAGGGGGCAAATAGTTTTTCACACCACTGTATATTGTGAAAAAGGCGCTTTATAGCGCCCGACCCGGCACAGACCACGCAGAGGCACGTGTTCACACTCAAGGTTTTTTTATTATTATTATTTCTTCAGCCGTGGGCACACGTCTTCCCCATGTCCCACCGGCCCAACACAGTCCCAAACACAAAACTCACACCAAACCAAACTTTCCTGCTCCACCACTCCTCCCAGGCAACCTCGTCCTCTTCCTCCCGATTCTGGCCCTGATTGCTGGGAGGCGGGCCCTTTTATACCCCAGCCGGAAGTGTTCCAGGTGCCTGACCAGCTCGTCTTAATTGCACCTCCGGGTGGGGCTGATAAACCGTCCAGTGTGGTGGCTGGTTCTTTGCAGCACCTCCTAGCGGCCACCCCATCTCCCAACCGGGCTGCTGTGGTGGACTCCATGTCATGGGGGAGATTGAGGAGGGATCCACGGCCAGGGAGGCTGCCCCCAAGCGCCCCGGGGGAGGTGCTGCCATGTCCATGATGGCTCCCAAGGGGCAGAGGCGTCCCGGCCGGGCATGGGACCCGGCTGTCCGTCACAATATACATATACATATCTACATATATACTGTATATACACATACTGTATATATACACATCTACATATATATATATATCTACATATACATATTAGGGGTGGGACTCGATTAAAAAAATTAATCCAATTAATTAGAGGCTGTGTAATAATTAATCTTGATTAATCGTATGTAATCACACATGAAAATTTGCCCCAAATCGCAAATGTTTTTTTAATTTAAAAGGGTTTTAGTGGGCGACAGAATCAAATAATAGACATGGACAGGAATATTGTAAACTCAAGCTCTTTTAATTTCTGAAAAAAAAATGCTTTTAAACTGCATTTGAATTCAAAACAGAAACAAAAATATCATCCCTGGCTAAAATTAGGCAGATTTAAAAAAAAAAGTGGTATTTTAAGTACTTTAAGTACATTTTCAGAATGGTATTGTCTTTAAATAATAATAACAAAATTTCAACATTAAAGTGCAGTCAAATAAGTTAGAAACATAAAAGTTAATTTGACCAGCTTCACCTTTAAACTCTAAAACAGTGTGATCATTGAACATTTTATAATTAGATGTAATTAGAATTACTAACGGTCACGGAAGTCCAATGATCCCCAGTAAGAGCCACAAAGTCCGCTTTCTGTAATACATCTAATTTTGCTTGCTTTTCAGTTTGTACAAAACCATGCTTTTATCAAGGCTTCCGTCGGGTGGTCTTTTGAAATGAAATTTCCCTCCGATCAGTCGTAGGAACGCGCTTTATTCCAACTCTAACATTTTTGTAGCTGTGATGTGTGTATCAATGTAATCGATGTACTGGGCCGCTGCTGGCCAAATGGGTGCCCTAAGCAGAAATTTACTTTTGTGCCCCCTTCCCCAAATATTACAGAAGTAAAAATAAAATAATAAAAAAAACACCTACTATAGGAGCCAAAATAGAACTTTATTCAAATAAAAGTAAATACATAAATAAATTGTATCATTTATAAATTACAATTGTAGCTCTACAGCAAAAAATACAAACTAAAATTACACTTTAAATAAAACATTTATAATAAATAAAATAAACAATAATAAACTGAAATAAAATCAACACTGTCATCTGCTGGAGCTTTCCACAGTTCAAAATTTACAAAGTCACACTTCTGCTTTTTCTTGAGGCAATGTCATAAATGAGCTCTTCATATGATAAAGCCTTTGCTAATTCAGAGTTGATGCTGACAATTGCCAGACCACTCATGCGCTCTTGTGCCATAGATGACGTTTTGATGAGCTTCATTTTAAAAAAACTTTGCTCAGCAGAGGCAACAGTTACAGGGAGCATCACTGCTATGTGCAGAGCAATCCAGAGATTTGGGTACATGCATGGGCTTCATCTTGGGCTTTTTTTTCCTTTTGTTTCTCGGCGCCGGACTGTTGATGTCTCTTTCCAGGAGCAGGCATATTGTTCAATTATCATCATTTTTGGCCAAATAGGCAGCCGTAACAGAGGTGAGGGCGCGCGCGTCATCGCTTGCGCTTAGCCTACTCTGCGTTCACCGTAAAATGCAATATATACGTTTATATTTTTGTTTATTTGTATATGTATATTATTAATATTAATTTATTATTATAATATATAAAAACGATTTTTTTGAGCAGCTGGGATGCTGCCCCCCTGGGAGTTGGTGCCCTACACAGGCTGCGTACTCTGCGTATAGGGAGTGGTGGTTCTGTCGATGTACCAGGAAATCATGCATTGACAAAAGTTCCCCTTTGCTTGGAATTGAAAGTGTGATTAAATGCGTTATTTTTTAACGCGTTATGGAGTACATGCATCGAAGCTTCTCAGCTGTGCTTGTGCTAAGAAAAGGAAACATTTTAAAATTAACATAACATGATTCTGAGTTAACCGCATATTTTTTCATACGTCTCAAACTAAGGGGATGCGAGGGTAAGATGAATCGTGAAGAGCGCGTACATACTCAGTGCATCCCCTCAGAATCGAACCTCAGATATCAGCGCTACAGGCAAAGCCTCTACAATTACGCCACGGCGTGTGGTTTGTCTATTTGAAAGTATGTAGATCGGGGTATGTATATACATATATATATCCGCGTTTCGCAGCAGAGAAGTAGTGTGTTTAAGAAGTTATGAAAAAGAAAAGGGAACATTTTAAAAATAACGTAACATGATTGTCAATATACAGTATTTGTTTTGTGAGTGTTACTGAGTGTTGCTGTCATCAAGGATTTGATTATCATTATTTCTTTCAATCAGGTTCGTATTTGTAGGATGTGTTGTGTTCAAGTTACATTCCATGTTTGTCAATCGTTGTAAAGATAACAGGTTTCATTCATCGATTCGTTTCTTACTGCATCAATAAACAGCTCTTCTTCCTCTTTATGTGAGACGTGACACACTGCATGCACAGGTTTTTTTTTTTACACTGTCTTACTTTAGCGGGACATTGACTTTTTCCACCGTGTGCTTTGTTTCTGCAGTAGCTGCACTTATAAATATGCTTGTATGTGTCACACTCTTGATATTTTTTTGCTGCCTTCTCAATTGTGTAATTCGGTTTTTGTTCAGCACTCTTTGGAACTGTTGCTTTTTGTCTGTGCACTGCATCACTTCACGTGAGCCGCTCGGTGTACATGCATCGAAGGTTCACAGCTGTGCTGGTGCCATCTTGTGTGATGTCCACGGCTGTATTTAATGTTAGCTAAGACCTGGCACTTAAAAGTTTCTCTCACAGTTTCGCTGAGTTTGTGCCAAACACCACCCTGACCATCTCATCTTCGTCTGCATAAGCACAGTCCTTCACCCGTGAATATTTAGCGGCAGTGTTTCTATTGGATTGCCGCTGACGGACGGCCTTATATGGGCATGCACTAAATTACATGGGAGGCGTAACTCCGCCTCCCACGGGCATCGAGTAGAAGTCTATTATAGTATATGGATGAAAAAATTGGTTCCAGTTATGACCATTATGCGTAGAATTTCGAAATGAAACCTGCCCAACTTTTGTAAGTAAGCTGTAAGGAATGAGCCTGCCAAATTTCACCCTTCCACCCACACGTGAAGTTGGAGAATTAGTGATGAGTCAGTGAGGGCTTTGCCTTTTATTAGTATTAGTAGCCCCGGACACAGACATGTAGACATGTTGAAAAGCACCACCACATGTTTATTTACACTAATATTTACAATAATAAGTGCCACACAACCCACAAACTCCAGGCCAATACCATACTGCCTCTTTCTCTTCAGGCCGCCTCCTTGCCTCTCTTCCCGAGCTCTGTCCTTCTCCTCTCCCGACTCCAGCCCCTCTTATACACACCCGGATGTGCTCCAGGTGCCACCCGACAATCTTCCACCAGCACTCCCCAGTGTGGCGGAAGTACCGGCTCTGCATCCGGAAGCACTCTGGGTGTCCCTGATCCTCTTCCCCCCAGCACTTCCTGGTGTGGCGGAAGAGCTGAGGTCCAGAGCTCCAAAGGCATCTGGGCCCCAGCCACTCGCCACAATATACACACTCACCTAAAGGATTATTAGGAACACCTGTTCAATTTCTCATTAATGCAATTATCTAATCAACCAATCACATGGCAGTTGCTTCAATACATTTAGGGGTGTGGTCCTGGTCAAGACAATCTCCTGAACTCCAAACTGAATGTCAGAATGGGGAAGAAAGGTGATTTAAGCAATTTTGAGCGTGGCATGGTTGTTGGTGCCAGACGGGCCGGTCTGAGTATTTCACAATCTTCTCAGTTACTGGGATTTTCACGCACAACCATTTCTAGGGTTTACAAAGAATGGTGTGAAAAGGAAAAACATCCAGTATGCGGCAGTCCTGTGGGTGAAAATGCCTTGTTGATGCTAGAGGTCAGAGGAGAATGGGCCGACTGATTCAAGCTGATAGAAGAGCAACTTTGACTGAAATAACCACTCGTTACAACCGAGGTATGCAGCAAAGCATTTGTGAAGCTATAACACGCACAACCTTGAGGCGGATGGGCTACAACAGCAGAAGACCCCACCGGGTACCACTCATCTCCACTACAAATAGGAAAAAGAGGCTACAATTTGCACGAGCTCACCAAAATTGGACAGTTGAAGACTGGAAAAATGTTGCCTGGTCTGATGAGTCTCGATTTCTGTTGAGACATTCAAATGGTAGTCAGAATTTGGTGTAAACAGAATGAGAACATGGATCCATCATGCCTTGTTACCACTGTGCAGGCTGGTGGTGGTGGTGTAATGGTGTGGGGGATGTTTTCTTGGCACACTTTAGGCCCCTTAGTGCCAATTGGGCATCATTTAAATGCCACAGGCTACCTGAGCATTGTTTCTGACCATGTCCATCCCTTCATGACCAGCATGTACCCATCCTCTGATGGCTACTTCCAGCAGGATAATGCACCATGTCACAAAGCTCGAATCATTTCAAATTGGTTTCTTGAACATGACAATGAGTTCACTGTACTAAAATGGCCCCCACAGTCACCAGATCTCAACCCAATAGAGCATCTTTGGGATGTGGTGGAACGGGAGCTTCGTGCCCTGGACGTGCATCCCACAAATCTCCATCAACTGCAAGATGCTATCCTATCAATATGGGCCAACATTTCTAAAGAATGGTTTGAGCACCTTGTTGAATCAATGTCATGTAGAATTAAGGCAGTTCTGAAGACGAAAGGGGGTCAAACACCATATTAGTTTGGTGTTCCTAATAATCCTTTAGGTGAGTGTATAAACAGATAGACCACAGTACTTCCCTCAGCACTATTTGCTGCTGCTATGCCATATATAGTAATGCAAAAATCAAATGACAGCAAGACATACTTGTATAAATTGATCACTAAGCTTCAGGTGTCGAGCTCTTGAGTTTGTTTCTAGTTTCTGTCAGTGCCATGGCTTCTGTTCAGTTTTATTATCTCTCTCTCTGTCTCTCTCTGTGTTTCAATAGTTATCGCACATATTTTTGTAATACATGAGTAGAAATGTGACACGGCAATCCTGAAGGGACTGGGGGGAACTGAAAGAAACCCTGTGGGCTGAGCCTCTTTAGCGACAGATTTCACCGCTCTGTACTACAAATATTTGAAGTTGTCTCTGGACGTGTATTCTCATTTGAGAATCATGTCTGGCTCCACAAGACTACTCCAGGTGTTCCCGTTTCCTTCCACAGTCTAAAAACTTACAGGTTCGGTGAAATAGCATTGCAAAATTGTCCCGTGTCTGTGTGAGAGTGAGTGTGTTCAGCCTGTGATGTGCTGCCACCCTGTCCAGGGATTGTTCCTGCCTTGTGCCTGATGCTTGGTGGGGTAGCTTTCTACTCTTGCCCCGTAAGAAGGAAGATGGATGGATGGATTATTTATTTACCCGCAGGGTGTAACCCAGAATTAATTTCAGGCAATGTTCAGTCCCCCAAATCCTCAACCTCACCTGGCTATGCCTATGCCCTGGACCTAACCAAAGCACTCCGTTAAGACTGGCTTGATCTTCTAATCCGTATCCTTTAAAATGTTGTTGCACTTTTATAATGTCATTCTTTTGTTGTTTTTTTTTTCTTTGGGTGTCACTTTTTTGTAGGCATCTGTGATGATGTGGGTTCTGCTCCATGTTCCCATCCGCTGTTCGGGAGTCCTTGAACCCAACACAGTCGATAGTTATAACCGAGATGAGCTAGACAGAGAGGCAATAACAGTTGAGCAAGGGGATGGTGTATAAATGTGCAAAAGTGCTTTTATTAAAAACAACAAAGTGTCCACAAAGTGCAGTGCTTTCAAAAATCTTCATTAAATAAATAATCCATTAAAAGAAATGTGGAGGTTTAAAAATACAAAAACAAACAATCCTTTAAAAACCAGAGGTTAAAACCGTTGCTGGAAGCAGTCTTTTAAAATCAATGTCAAGCCCGGTGCTCATCTACACTAGCGTCTCACCTGCTTCTCCCTGTTGGGCTCTGCAGCAGGCGAGACACTCTCTCAGCAGTTGTCCTTTTTCTCACACACGCACACAGGTCTGGAGTCCTCCCGATCCTGGCTTCGGTCCGGCACTCATCCCAGTCCCAAGACTTGGTTCTCACCCAACGGCCAGGACGCACACGCTGGGGAATCCACCACCGAATCTCCCGACTCCCGCTGCCATTCCGGCCTTCCGCGGCCAGTCGCCCTTCACTGGTCACTTCCACTACTCGTTCACTCAGCAGCAGTGAACACTACCACAACTCCCACCCGGGTGTCGGCCAAACACCCTGGCTTCCACACAACTGCCTGCGAGCATTCACGCGCTCGCTCACTCGCTGTCGCACCGGCTTTCTCCTGCGTCCTGCTTTCTCCTGCCACCTCCGACTTTCTCTCTCTTCCTTGTTCTTTTTTTCCCCGTTTTGATCTCCCTTCTAACCGACTTGCGCTTCTATATATTGAGGGGGGCCATAGCAGCTGCAGCACATTAACAGCCTCAGGAACAATCACCGATGTGGGCAGTCCCTCACCTGTGCACAACGTGAGAATCGCCCACACCGCAGATCGCCCTGAGATCCGCTACAGCCATCACACCCCCTCACTAAGCCGTGAGCGGGTGATTATTTATTTAAAAACTGGCCCTTGCTGAGAGGGCTGTGGACCTGCTATACCACAGCATCACCATATAATTTATGGAAATGACACCCATTGCTGGTTAGAAGGTTCAACCGTGATGCCATCACGTCACCACTTTAAAAGATGGCAGCTCATTGAACAGAATGTCCAAAGTTTATCCACTAGAGGAAAGAATTTCCCAAAAACTAACATCAATAAAGTCTTTTGGGATTTCAATTGTAGGTTGTAATTTCTGCTTTTTGTTTCCAGAGAAATCATTTGAAAGTTCATACAGTAGTACAGTATGTATCGTCTTTTCATCAGCATGTGTAGCATTGCTTTGATTTTTCAACTTGGATGTAAATCCGGCTGGGACGCCATCTGTAATGGAAGGACAGGGGGAGAAAGTCTGCTCAGAGCATTACCTGCCCCAGATCACTACATGGCAACCCACCCAGGGTATTCCCACAGGGTATGCTGGGAGTTGGAGTTTGGTGACTCAGCCAAGTTGGGTTCCGGGGGTGCTGCGGGTACCTGAGCCCTTCGTCGTCTGGCTCCCACCTCACCTGGAAGTGTTTTCAGACCATGCTTATGGGACCCCAGAAGTATTTCTGGGTATAACATAAAGCAAGCCAGTTGCTGCTGCTCCAGGAGTCAGAATTCAAGAGGGAGGAAGAATACAACACTTGTGAAGAGGAGTGGAGACAGAGAGAGACATAAGACCAAGAATCACTGTGGGCTGCCTTATACGTGATTGTATTTGTGTTGCTGCAGTGGGAAACGCTTAGGGAAGAGTTTCCTGTGAATAAAAACCTGTGTCTGTCTGTGTCAGGTGTTGAGAAACTGGAGCGCCCCCTTCAGGCCACAATCTAAATTGATATTTGTCCCAGGTGGGAGGCTGATCAGTCAAGGATTTAAAGACTCACAGAAACATTGTTGAAGGTGTTAAGTTGGGTTTTCCTCTTCTGTGTACCCATCAACTGGGAAGATCTGCTGCTACTCTTCTTTCTTAAATAATGATGCGTCTTACTTCTCTTTACTAAAACGTGTTTGCTAATTTGCATATTTTTGAAACATTTGGAAGCAGAAATTTAAATGAATTTAAGTTCCTATGTTTGTCAGAATTGTAGGGTTTAGCATTTTTAATACTGTTTTATATTTGACAAACATAGCGAGTGTAACTGTCCTGGGTTCAAATTCCATGATTATTATTAATAGCAAAGTCATTCCTGGAGGGCTGCAGTGGCTGAAGGTTTTTGTTTCAACCCAATGGCTTAATAAGAAGCACTTACTGCTCAAGTAACACTTCTGCTTCATTTTAGTTGTCTCCCTCATTAAGATTTTGAACCCTCATTGCTTATTTAAGTCTTAAACAGCTACATTATCGGTTTTTATTTGCTCCGTATTAACAATAAGATGCAAATAACTAAAGAAACCAGCAGTTATCCATTTTGCTTGTTACCCTTTACACCCGTGTGTATTTATCGTGCACTGTTTGGTTTAATTAAATACTTGGAAGGAAAGAGAAGAGAAAAAAGTGAAGGATAGAGAATTGCCATCCGTTTTACACTTCAAAAAATTTGGATGATATCCGTAGAATGGAAAAAAAATCTAGGATATGAGAATGACTTGACATAGCAGAGTTAAAGCACTAACAAGCCATGAAATGTAATTATTGGCAAAGATGGTTTTCTAATTAAGCAACTGGGTTGGAACAAAAACCTGCAGCCACTGCGGCCCTCCAGGAATGACTTTGACCACCTCTGATTTATAGTATGTGGAGTTTGAGTGCTCTCCTCATTTCTCTTTGGGTTTTCTCTGGTACTCTGACTTTGCCATCAACTCCCAAAGGCGTGTGTTAGGTTGACCACTGATTGTAATTTATCCTCCATTAGCGAGCGAGCTCTGAGATGAGCTAACATTCCTTCAAGTGGCCCTTGTTTTCAGGTTAAGCTCTATTCTCCTTTACTATTATGCTATACATTTGTAGATCTATGTAAATGCTCTGAGTCTTATTTTATGGGAAGAACTTCATACAAGAATCAACTGAATTGTGCTGAACAGTGCTGGCATCACAGCATTACTATTACCATTGTTGCCAGGACAAGACCCCCACAGGCTCCAAGGTATCGAAGCTCATGAGGCCCATCCTCACGTCACCTCACTACATCCTCCGAGGACAACCACATCAGACACAGACATATAGTCACAAATAATAAACATCACATATATGTCAATAATAAACCATGTATAAAAATGTCCAAAACTTTATGTCAGGTCAACTTCATCTTCCTCTTTGGTTCATTTGGGTATTACAATGAATGTAGATTGTGGTGGGCTGGCACCCTGCCCGGGGTGTGTTTCCTGCCTTGCTCCCTGTGTTGGCTGAGATTGGCTCCAGCAGACCCCCGTGACCCTGTAGTTAGGATATAGCGGGTTGCTGTAGTGTTCAGCAAAATAGTATCTTTGGTTTCCATCACTTTTTTAATTTTCCTTTTCACTGCACCACTGGCCTCTCATTTGAAATCGCCGTCCATGTGGACTTTTTCTTTTTTGTGCTATGGTAGCACATCACGTGTGCAATCTGATAAAAGTGACCAATGAGACACCTGCTTTAAACGGGCCCCGCCTTTACAGGGCTCATGTGTTTCTTTCAAAAATGTTTTCTTTAGTTCTGATTGGACAGTTTTATAATTGTGAGGATCGTAAAGAGGTCCCGGTGGGTACTGGATAGCTGATTGCTGTAAATGCCAGCACTGTCGGTGGCAACTTGGACGTTTTCTGTTATTAGGCGCTCTTTTTCTTTTGCATATGCAATGGGCCTTTTACAAACAGGGGCCCAGGGTGGGCTCGATTAATTTACAATATGTGTAGATTTTGCATGTTTTCCTGTTGCCCAGAGATTTGTATTCGTGTTAGTTCCCATTCATCTCTAAACTGGCCCTAGGAGGGTACGTGCCATTGCATACTGTAATGAGTGTGTCCAGTAATAGATTGGGGTCCTAGCCCGTTTTACACAAGAGTGAGAGTCCCTGTGCAAAATACAAGTTCAGAAAAGAGTTGGAAACCAGAATATTGTTAGGAAACCCACAGGGACCCTGGGAGAACATGGAATCTCACTCAAACTGTGAGCTGTCTAAGGAATCAAACCCAAGTGTTTGGAACAATGAGCCCATAATGTTAGTAACGCATGTGATTTAAAGATGGGTTGCTGTGCCATTGTGACAAATCCTGGAACAGAGTTGGACACACCAACAAAGTCTACTTCTTTCAACCCAAGTAGGGATGAATAATACTTCGTAAAGTTTCTGTACAGCAACTAACATCTTGTTGTTTTAATCTAATGTGATGATATCAATAATGAACTACTAGATTATACAATGGTAGAGGTCATATGTGGCCAATGAAGAATTTAAGACCTGGATAAGCCTGCCTGACACTGGAATGGAGGCTGCAGCTGATAGCCGATCCTCAGGTCCAGGTGGAGCAACGTGGATTCCACCTCTGCCATGCAATATGAGACTAACTCATTTGGTTTGTGCACATTTGTCAGGAGTTGTGAGAGTCTGACTGTGCTTCATCTGTCTGCTTTATGGGCAGAAGGTTTATGGCCATATAATCCAAGGGTGTGCTTTGGGAGTTTTCTGTCTTCATTTGGCTGCTTGCTACTCGGTCTTTGTATTTGAAGAAGAACACACTTGACATTAAGTTGGGTCTATGTATGGAGGTTGTAGGGTGTGCCTGGTCTCTCCTTCCATTTGTGATTTTCAAGGATACAAAGAGCCAGGTCCCTGGAACAAGAGGACCTGGATGAGGTGGCTGGGCACGTAGGAAGGAGTCTCATAGACATTTCCCATGAGGTACAGTATGTATCAGATGTGACCCACTGGGAGAAGACCAGGTGGTAGATCCTGAAAATGAGGGGGAGATTCTTTCTCTAATCTGGACTTGGAACATCTGGGAATTCTGCACAAGGACTGGTAGTTTCTTGCTGGGGTTGTGGAATTCTGATCAAGCCAACTCAGCCTGTTACCATCTCCTCTGAAAATAATATGGATGATGAGGGATTTAAGAACACACTTGGCACTTGGCGGAGTGGTGGCCCAGTGGCTAAGGATCACTGGTAGGGTCCGGAAAGTTGCTGGTTCAATACCTGTCAATGCCGAGAGGGTTACAGCTTCATTGGGCCCTTGAGCAAGGAAGGGCCCTTAACCCATAAATTGCTCCAGGGGTGCTCTAGAATGGCTGACCCTGCACTCTGACCCCCAAAACTCATGCAAAACCACAGCCCCCCCCTTGGGGATTCATAAAGTTCATCATCATACATTATTGTCAGTTTTTGTGAAACTGTTTTGTGTTCTGGGCTGTCATCTTGAACTATCATAAGGGCCTGGAATTGTGCACAGCAAAAGTAGCACTTCATTATAAAAGGATCGCTAATGTACATTTCATTATCATGTTATACCAAAGATTTCTGCAATAATTGATTTTCATCTCATTTTTCATGCTTATCCCTCCACTTCGGTCTTTATTTATAGGTTTATTTTCCCGCTTTTGTTTTCCAGGTATAAAGTGGTTTGGCAGTCTGAGCAATATCTCATTTCGGCGTTCATCTTCCAGCTCAGACTCTAAGACACAAGACCATCAGTTGCTAAAGCACCATGGGAGCCTCCCTGAAGATACCACTTTTGAGAAATCTGTGGACGATATGGGGACTTCTCCAAAGAGTCCCACCTACGCCCGGTCTAGTGACATGTACAGCCACATGGGGACCATGCCCCGGCATGACAAGTCCAGTAAAGGCTCCAAAAAAGCAAAAGCGAAAGCAGATCTGAACCGAAAACAAAGTCAGCAGTTGTGCTCCGATTCAGTGCCCGAATCTGTTCTGCTGAGCGCTTTGTCTGGCAGCATCGGCCAAAGCCAGGAGGCTACAGCTAGAGATTGTGAGAAACAAGAAAGCTCTCACAATGCCGGAAAAGCACAACAAAGCAACAGCTTGCCAGAATTAAAGAATAAAAAGTCAGAATTGGTATATCCAAACGAACTGAAGGGGCCAGCACTGCCAGAGAGAAATAAGCCCACACGTACCACCCATGAGCACCCACCTCCACAGGAGCCTACAAAAGGAGATCCAGTCAAAGGAGCGGAACAGACATCACTGGACAAAATGTCGAGTCCTCTTGAAGTTCTACAAGGGACGACATCTGACATGACGTTGAATGAGGCCGAGCTATCCGAAGGACAAGAACAGGAAATGAATCCAAATGAAAGGTTTGTGAATTCTGCCTTTGACACCCTGCAAAATGTACTTATGGATGAGGGGTTTGTGTCATCCTGCGTCACGGCCGGGTGTGCACATCATCTGTACTTTTTTATTTTTTGTGTTTCACACTGCTGGTCAAGTGTCACCAGCCAGAAATTGCTCAGTGCCCACTTTGTTGTACATCCTTACACAAAATGGCTGTCTGATTAACCCGTGTCATCAGCATACTACAAGTTATCCAGTTAGGCTAAAGGGAACTCCTTCTGCCAACAGCAAATAAGAGTGTTTATGACTTCTACTTCAACTGGTTACATTGATTAGTAACTTTAAATTGGGCTGGGGTGTGAGCATTGATCAGTGTGCCAAGTGATGAACTGGCATCCCAGCCACAATTACTTCCTTCTTTGTTGCTGCCAGAGCAGAATTTAGTTCTGCATGAGCCTTAGATGGACTATGCAGATTTACTAAACATGTGGATATCAATTAAAATATCTTATTCTAAAACTGACAGGAGCTTTCAGCAGTATGTGAGATGGTAGATTAATAGGCATCTGCAAATTGGCCTGGCGTGTCTGAGTGTCTGCAGTTCTCTTCAAGGTTGGTCCCTGCCTTACACCTAAGGATAGAAAATGGATGAATGAATCTATCTATCTATCTATCTATCTATCTATCTATCTATCTATCTATCTATCTATCTATCTATCTATCTATCTATCTATCTATCTATCTATCTATCTATCTATCTACTGTGAATGCAAGGGGGCACCAGAGAGCCCCAAACACAAACACACAAGACAGTCTTAGGTTTAAGTAAAGGGTGTTTAATACACAAATACTTTGCATACACAAACAGTATAAACCCCAAGTCATCTCTCCTTCCTGTCTCTCTCACCACCGCACTGCTCTCCCCCAGTTGAGTGTTGACTTCCTTCCTTGCAGCTCCAATCACCTGTATAAAGCAGTGCGGTCCCTTTTATTGAGGACCCAGGACGTGCCAAATGTGAACAGGTGCCCTGCCCTTCACCACAAACATTTTTCCGAACCAAACATACCCCATGACCTTCTCCTGGTCACAAAGGAGCCTCATCCCCAGTTTGTTGCCAATCGGACGCCCGGTGCAGATTTGTATGGCGGACAAACAAACATACATACACACATCAACTCTGCTTTATATATTAGATGTACACATGGGGGCAGGTTCCTTGGTGGTGAAATACATGCAATATTGAGGAGAACTGGGGTGTCTCCTTGGAGGTCAGAGCACAATATGCTGCTACAGTCCACTTCAGGCCCTGGGAGCGATGGCATGCCTTGGTCAGCTGAATGCTGCAGCAGCTCAGTAAAAGTGTTCCCCAGGGACTGAACATAGAGGAGGTCGACAATTACATAGTTCATCATATTATTTCTTTTCACCTGTTCATTTCTGTACAATGCCTAAAACTTTTGAATCATCGCATGCGCAGCCTTATGTAATAAGTTAACGTAAGACATCCAAAACTTTGTAAAGGTACAAGATTTCAGATAACAGCATTGCAGTCATATCTGACTGAAGCTACTGTGTTTTACAGGATGTGCTACACCAGAGGTGCCCAATGCGTCGATCGCGATCGACCGGTAGATCGCCAAGGCAGTGCAGGTAGATTGTGTTGCATTCAAAAAAATTTTTTTTTAAACGTTAGTCTATCATATATCCTTCCCATGGCATTGCCACTTGATTGACATGCAGGCGGCCAGTCTGAGATCTCTTCTGTTCTAACACACTGGTCATCCTGCACGCACGATCAAATGCACGAGCTACTGCAAAACTCCGGCTGTGATCTAGTTAGCCTCCCAATTTATATCAACTCAAGAAGAGATTTTAAAAAAAATTGTTTGGGGAGGGTATGGGCTGGATGTGGAATTGGAAGAGGATTTTTTTTCTCACAATGTCACAATCGAAGTGCGTTTGTCTGATCTGTCAATCTATTATTGCTATTCCAAAGAAGGAAAACGTGGAAAGGCACTTTCAAACTGTTCATAAAAACTATGAAACTGACTTCCTTCCGAAAAGCGATCTGAGAAAGAGAGAGGATAGGGAACTAAAATCGCAGTTAATCAGACAGCAGTCATTTTTCACTTGGCTGAATTCAAAAGCTCCTTGACTGCATTATTCATCTCCACTTATTTATACGAGTCAGCCTTTTCCCACATGATGATCATTAAATCCAAATAATGTAGTGACCATAAATGTATTGAATTGTTATTGTGCTATAAAGATTATTCAGTTATGCAAGGTACTGCAGCATATATTTCATGTATAAAGTATACTCAGTATATATATAAATACATTATATATATAGCATTTTTAATGTAGGTAGATCATTTCGACCTGGTCATTTTAAAAGTAGCTCGCAAGCCGAAAAAGTGTGGGCACCCCTGTGGTACAGGGTGGAATTATATCTGTTCCCAAAATGTCCATTATTCCTACTAATTACCTGTTTTAATTCAAAAAATACAGTGTCCTGTAACATTGTGTGCTCCAATGTCCATCAACAAAAGCCAAAGTCAGTCGGGAGTTAAAAACAAGTTGATCCATGGCATGAAAGTGTTACTCCTGGCCAAGTGTATGGAGCATGTTCAAGATTAAGGAGCTCCAGTGAACTAATAATATTAATTCCTCAATAAAAACATAACATAAAAAACAAATACCATTTACAGAATAGTACTCAGTTAGCTGCATGGCTCTTCTGATCCATTGTCTTAGTAACGCAGCCATTATGCTTATAAATAGCAGGGACACTTGGCCAAAGCATTAGGCACTGTTAAGGTGCTGGAGGAAGTCGCTGCAAGGCCCTGAGTGCACAATTCAAATTATACAAAATGCTTCTGTTTCCTGCATTTATCCAGGAAATGGAAACTGTTAGTTGCTTCATCGCTGCTGAATTCTTTGTTAGCACTCAGCACACTAATGAATGAAACATATTGCAGCATAATGCAGCACTCAGACTGCTTCAGGTTAAGATGAAATCTTTATATTTATTACTGAGACTTAAAAAACATTCATGGGCATAAAGCGCGACGTAACTGTTTGAGAGAAAGACGTTTATTAGGAAGTGAGAAGGTGGCTGGAGCTCATGTAGTGCTGCCGTTTAAAAAGCTGAGGTCAGGTATTAACCGTACTGTGTGGTTTAAGGCTGGGTGTGTTTATTTTGTATGTATTGCATGCTTTTTTCTGTTTTCATTTCATTTCTTACTTATATCCATCCATCCATCCATTATCCAACCCGCTATATCCTAACTACAGGGTCACGGGGGTCTGCTGGAGCCAATCCCAGCCAACACAGGGTGCAAGGCAGGAAACAAACCCCGGGCAGGGCGCCAGCCCACCACAGTTCTTACTTATATTTATTTGTTATTATTCTGTAGGGTTCCTTGATGGTACTTCTCACCATAAGAATAGATTGAATTGAGCTTGCAGCTAGCTAATACACAATAATAGGAGGACCTTTACTTGTTTTTAGACAGCAAATAAACTTAATTCTGTGTGTAATGCCTTTCCAACATGAACACCACCCCAGGGTGTCTTAAATAGATTGCTGTTTACAGTTGGAGTCAAGGGCAGCTGAAGTGATCTGCTCAGAATCACGCAATGAGCCGAATCTCTGACTTTATGGTGTATGGTCCAATGGCTTCATCACTCAGCCATACTTTGTTTGACAAAAATAACTGACACCAATGAAAAAGCTATACTCTTGCTTGGGTTAGGATTCTGACAAAGGGAGGCACGGTGGCACAGTGGGTAGCGCTTCTGCTTTGCAATTAGGAGACCCAGGTTCGCTTCCCAGGTCCTCCCTGCGTGGAGTTTGTATGTTCTCCCCGTGTCTGCGTGGGTTTCCTCCCACAGTCCAAAGACATGCAGGTTAGATGCATTGGTGATCCTAAATTGTTGGTGTGTGTGTGTGCCCGGCAGTGGGCTGGCGCCCTGCCCAGGGTTTGTTTCCTGCGTTGTGCCCAGTGTTGGCTGGGATTGGCTCCTGCGACCCTGTAGTTAGGATATAGCGGGCTGGATAATGGATAGATGGATGGATTCTGACAAAGGTGACCACATCATTTATCTTTGTGAGGTGTTGATTAACTACGTAAATTAATGAAAACCTCTTGACGTGGTGCTTCTCCAGGACAGGCTGCCAAGCACAAGCAGAACTGATGCCACCAGTGTGTTTAACTTTACTACACCAAGAGGAGGCTACAAAATCACAATATCATAAAAGAACAAGCTTAGCCTGCGTTTTGCTTTTTCCCCTAAAGTAGTTACCTGCTAAATTTCAGGCAACTTCATTAAACATTTAGCTGGAATCCTGTACATGGTCATAGCGCATGTGAAGCTCACACCTTCTTCTCGTGTTTCTGTGGGTTTTCTGCTGGTTTTAATTTGACATCTCCAGAAGTGTTCTTGTAAGGCTTGATTAGCCGATTCCTATGTGAGTGTGAATGGGCTCTGGCAGCCTGTTCAGTGCTGTTTTCTGCCCAGTGCTACTAGGATATGCGATGGTTAAGTGGATTAAGTGGGTCTGAGAACGCTAAGGTATTTACTGGATCAGCCTGGATATGTCTACTAGTATACCCCATACACCATGTTCCCTCCAAAGTGCAGACTTGGAATTGGTAAGGGCATGGAGAGTATGAAAAATGAATGAAGTGAAACAACACAAAGACAGCACACAGTTAGCTTTGAAACTCAGATGCTGTTGATGGCTTGGCATTGTAAGAAGTAGTTCTATTGGAAACGTGGCGTGACCCAGGGACTCAAATAACAGAGAAGAATGATTTCACTACCTAGAGGACAATTCTATTTTTGGGTGGCACAGAGGTTAGCATACCACCTCCCAGCTCCAGACTCCTGAGTTTGAATCCCACACCTGGTTGCTGTCTGTGTGGACAGTGCATGTTATTCTCTTGTCTGCTGTCCTGATCTTCTGGTTTTCATCTCTCATTCTAGAGACTTGTCTGCATGGCAGAGCCATCGCTCAACCCAAATCTAATGCCAGCTTTTGCATTTCTGGGAGCTAGCTAATTAATTCTAGTGTTGGTTCCAAGAACAACTGAGCCCTGTAGGTGTCAGGCAAAAATAAAAATTCTTTTAAAGAATTAGTCACTCATTCGAACGAATTACATAATTTGTTTGAGAGGATTATTTCTATTTCTTTCTTATTTCAGAAGCTATTTAGTTTTCCTGGTATGCAGTTTAGGGAACTAGAAGAGCATAGCCAGCCAATACGTTCAGTCGTTTCTATCCTGTTCAGTGCCATTATCAACTAGTGTTTAAGCTTATCTTTTCTTCTATTAATGTTTCCTCCACTGACTCCAAAATATCACGTTCTCGGAGAAAATTCCATAGATCCTTTCTCGTAACTTCTGCTGCGTTTGAAACCTCATATCAGGACTCCTCAAAAGAATCATTTCAACTGCAGTTGTCTTCCAGCTAGTTCCTCTTCTGGTTTACCGATTTTAATACACATGAGAAGACAGTACGAGGATCTGTAATAAGAACTGGACTGCAAGGAGGACAAAATAATAATGATAATCTGTTCAAACAAATGAATATGGAATGGAGTGGACCCTGTAGATGATAAATATTCAGAGGTCAAAAGAATTGAAATTAAACAAATGAAAACAATACTGACACACTAATCAATCAATCGAGGACTTGAAAATGAGTCACTCAGGCCAAATGCTAGAAGCCAAATAATTTGGAGCAAATTATCTCTGTCAGATTTTACTCCAACACTTTAATTCAGCTTGGCACTCTCTTTAAGGTTCCAATAATTATTGATGACTAAACTCCAAATGAACAGTCTCTTCCAGGGCACTGTGGGCAGAGCTGGGCATCCTCCTTGAGCATCTTTTTGGAACTTCAGTGGAATGAGAAGGTACAGTTAGTACCAGCACCCCTTCTTATCCCAGCCTGGTAACGTTTACCTCATCAGAGCCAGGAAGGTGGTCCTCAAGCCACCTGTGTCCAACATGCGTCACAACGTGTATATATATATATATTTTGTTGCAATGTTAGGTTCTCCAGCGCAGACCCAGTACACAGATACCCATGCAGTGCAGTTAAGAGTTAGGAAGGTCTTTTATTTTATTGCAGAATGTATGTTATACAAGGGAGGGTGAAGGAAATGAGAACACCCAATACAAAAGGAATACAAAGATAACAAAGTGGACCACTGGACTAGTGGTATCTCCAGATCTTTCTGCTGTGGGGACTGATTATCCACTGGTGGTTGCCCATCCAACAGCTGGTTTCAGTTTTGTACCAATTGCAACTGGCGTGGGATCCAGAATCATGTACTGTCATTCATGAACTAGATTAATCGTCCATAATCTGAATTAATTTTTTGTGTGACTTGAGATTGGAAGATCTTGAAGTATGGAAAGAAAGACAATTAAGTGATAATTTGAGACAGGAGGACATAGATGGAGATGAAAAAAGCATGAAGTTTGAGAGCTCTGCAGCTGATTATGTTACCAATTATCTTCCGACAGGCAGAAGACCAGAAAGCGAGCAGCAAGCAGTATGGATGTTTTCTATCTTCATGTAGTGCTTGCAACGAGTGGCAATATAACGTAATGCTCTTTTAATGATTTACGTGAATTCTCAGGGGAACACTTTGTTATAGCCCACCTTCCCACATTGTAGCTTTTATGTGAACTCCAGGTTGGTGTCTTGAGAGAGATATGAGGTCTTTGTTGATTTGTTGATTGACCCGCAGAAAAAGCAGCTAAGAATTTGTTTCATTTTTTAACACAGCATAACAAGACATTGTGGAACAAATATGGAAATACAGTGCTACCCACAAACACCTAAAGAAGCCCAAACAGGCCATGACAGATATTTTATTAAAGAAATAGTAAGGGCAGGAGGATGCAGTAGGTGAGAATATAAAATTCATGACAAAAAGACGCCTGCATTAATGCTCCCTCCAGTGGCATAGCTAGGGGCAGGCAGTGGGGGCGGTTCGCCCAGAATGGCACATTTTTGGGGGCGGCATTACTGGCCAAAAGGCTCATTACAATTTGTGTGTAAGCAGCAGGGTTCGGAAAAATATCACTCATGAATGAAAAAAGGAAAATTCTCTTATTTTTATGCACAAATGCTTCAAAAATAATTTCTGGACTGTCCTTTTGTGACGGCCTCAGATACAGCAGTTGAAGTTTATGAGGCAATAACAAAAATAAACATAAACATTACACCGATAATAATTTTAGGAAGATAAACAACTAAATTACAATTTATAATTTTGTTTTGTTATCAATCCAAATGCGTTCTTGCTCTGCACACAAAACATCCCCACCTATCACTTGTACACTACTCTGGTTCTGGTTTTCGCAGCGTAATTATATTAAATTAATAATCAGAACACGACTTATCAGTGCTTCTATACTATATTCTTGTCTAGTTGATGCTTATAAATAATTATATGTGAAAAATTATTGCTGTTTCTCTATATATGAATAAATCTATACAAAATGTATCTTAATTTTTCTCTATACGTCATTTTCATTTTCTGTTTAAATAGGTTAACATATTCCGATATGCTGGAGGGTGGCAAATTGAAGCCCCGCCGCGCCTTGAGAGATACGAACTTGAGCTACGCCACCAGCTCCTTTCTCTCTTCTAGTTCCTTGTCTTTCTTTCTTTCTGGCCATGTTATGCCTAGCGGGTGAGCCCTTGATCATTTATCATCCTGACTCTAAGGTTTCTGATTGGTGGCCACAAGTTTAAGTCTGTTTCCAGGAGTACTTCCTGGGGTCACTTCCAGTCCCACTTGAAGTACTTTGGGGCCATAGCTAACCATAGAACCCCTGGGATTGTGAATCCAGAGGTCCCCCTTGTGCCATCCAAGATCCTTGCCAGCCCCAGATTGCTCATAATGAAAAGACAAAGTAATCCTTATTATGGCAGCTAAAAATGTAAGTGAGGAGTATGTGGTCTTTGTTTGGTCATATTCCCCACTGCCCTTTCCTTATAATTTCGTGCCTTAAACAGGTCGTCCCAGGATCTTGTCCTCCTTTGGATTGTTTAGTTTTGGCCTCCTATATTCACCATACCATTACAACTTAGTTTATCTTCTTATAAAGCAGTCTGAGATGATATACAGTATACCACTTAAAGCCAGATGATATGAAAAGTACCACCAAAGCTGGAGCTTCCCAGCATCTGTCCCAGTAATTCCCACACCACTCTCCATCATGGCCAACACAATGAATTATAATCCATTGCTACCCACATTTCTTGTGTAAGAACTAATGGCTGTGTGAGCTGACTGCGATGTGCAAATGAGCTCCAAGGGAAACATAATAAGATTAACAAAAGAAAAGTAGCTTTAATTAGAAGAAAAAACTGGGTGAAAGTGGAATTAAACTGCCTGATCAGCGGCTCTCTGCCCAGTGCTCAGGGAGCGGATACAGCATTCATTGTGAGTAATCCGTCAGAGCCCACCCTCCATTTACTTTCTATAATAAATCATTCTTGCAAGCTTTATTGTTTAAAAGGTTTTATGTAGGACTGAAATGGAAAAGTTGTCCACTACATGACTCAGGCATTTACAGACTCAGCCCCCATCAACAAGAGCAGTGACTTCAGAAACCTGAGATAAAAGCCTGCATTCCAGGTGCCCTCCTGCTTTTGTGAAGATTCCATTGGGTGAATCATCAGACGACTTGATCCAGTCGGTCAAAGTACTCTCGACGTTTAATGACGCGTGTCTGCTGTGAATTTGTTTGATTATTTTGGATGACTGTTTAGTTATGGTTATGGTTTACAGCTGGTATGTGGGTACTGCATTTTTTGGTAAAGCCATTGCCACCTCACGGCATTTCAAATTTTGTTTGAATCCCAGTTGGAGTGCCTGGCATTTGGATTTTCCGTGTCCTCCTTATATATCAGTGGGATTCCTCAGGGAATTAACAATTCACTTTAATTTACTGTCAAAATGTTGTTTCTTAGGCAACACATCAGTGCAGTGATTACTAGTAATACCAGAATCTCTGCCATCTTATGGATCCACATTGCACTTTCTTCCTTTGCATGGGTTTTTTTCTGGTCACTCCAGTTCTCCTCCAACATCCCCAAAAATGCATGTGTTAGATTAAACGGAAACTCTGACATGTCACGGCTGGCTAGAGCTACTAACGTCATCTGCTCTTGTCCTTCTAGATCTCTCCTTGGCCTTCAAATCGGTCAGCCTTCAGATCCCCCTTGTCACTCTCTCTGACCTTGGCATCACTGGGATTGCCTTTGTGAGGTCTGAGTTCTAGCTCTTGGGCTGATCCTGCCATATATATCTCCTGTGATAGATAACTAATTGAGCCTTGACACAATAAGAGGTTTGGGGCGGCCTCCAGTATACTTGAAAAATGGCTTCTAAATTGAAAAAGTTGCGAGAAAATGGTCTTTACAGACAAGAGTCCAAAACAGAACTGAGGTTTGGTACAGACATGGTGGGTTTTATGGATGGAGGAAGGAAGTGATCTCTTCAGGGTTGGAACCCGAAGTGATGCCTTCAAGGGTGGAACCAGAAGTGACTATCAAGGACTCAGGCGGAATTTCCCACATTTGGTCTGCTAGAAAAAAAGCAAAAGGGTTAGTGCACTCTGCCACCCCCTGGTCCGACTGGGAATTACCTTCTTTCGAGCCCTTTAGCTGCCTCCCATGCACATGTGTGTGACACCTGAAACTGAGAGATGTCAAGCCAGGCAAGCTTAGAAGTGCCTCAAATATCGAAGCTGGGCCCACCCCTCTACCCTCTCTACCCCTCCTCACTATGTTCTGTCATCCAGTCCCATGGCTTTTCTTATCAGTGCTATGGTGATGATATGTAGCTGTACCTGTAATTCACTCCAGAACGCCACCTAGCCATCTCTGCATGTCTAACTAATATTGCAACTTCGATAAAGGAACACCATAACCAGTTCAACCTGGCAAAAATGGACCTTCTTATTATCAAAGCTGTCCGTCAATTCAGCATGTCATCTCTGTTCAGCTTGGCTCATTATTGTTAACACCAACAAAGTCTTCATTCAACCTTGGGGTGGTGATTAACGACCAGCTATCCTTCACTGCCCATGCTGTAACTGTCTCCCAGTCTTGCAGATTCCTTCTATAAAACATTCTGCATGATCAGAACGTATCTGACAGAGTGTGCAGTACAACACTTGGTCCAGGCTTGGGTCTTGTCTCACCTGGACTACTGCAACTCTCTGCTGGCAGGAGTACCAGCATGTTTCACCAACATGCTGCCGATGTTTCAAAATGCATCCAGGTGAGGCAGGCAAATGTCCGATCACTTTTCAGACCACTTAATTAGCTCCCTGTAGCAGCACATATTGAGTTCAAGTCCTTGATGTTTGCCTACAGAGAAGTCAACAGGTCAGCACCGACAGTATGTGTATGGAGGCCCTATGCTCCTTCTTGACCACTCAGGTCTGCTGATGAGTGGTATCTGGTGATGCCACCTCTGCACGGCATCAAATCTTAATCCAGACTCTCTTCATGTGTAGCTTCTCTTTGGTGGAATAGGCTGCCCTCCTCCATTTGAAATTCAAACTCCCTGTTTTTTTCCCAAAGTGTTTAGACTCTCCTGTTCTATGAGTGCCTGTCATTGGCTTCCATAGGTTCTTATAACAATAACAACAACAACAACATTTATTTCTATACCACACTTTCATACAAGTGATGTAGCTCAAAGTGCTTTAGAGGATGAAAAAAGAGAAAAACACAATATATAACAAAATAAAATTAGGCAATTCTAATTAACATAGAATAAAAGTAAGGTCTGATGGCCAAGGAGGACAGAAAAACCAAAAAAAAAAAAAAAGTCCAGATGGCTGGAGAAAAAAAATAAAATCTGCAGGGGATCTGAAGCCATGAGACCACCCAACAACAACAACAACAACAACATTTATTTATATAGCACATTTTCATACAAAAAGTAGCTCAAAGTGCTTTACAAAATGAAGAATAGAAAAATAAAAGACACAGTAAGAAAATAAAACAAGTCAACATTAATTAACATAGAATAAGTAAGGTCCGATGGCCAGGGTGGACAGAAAAAACAAAAAAAAAAAAACTCCAGACGGCTGGAGAAAAAATAAAATCTGTAGGGATTCCAGACCATTAGACTGCCCAGTCCCCTCTGGGCATTCTACCTAACATAAATGAAACAGTCCTCTTTGGATTTAGGGTTCTCACGGAAGGGCTTGATGATGATGGTCACGTAGACTTCTCTACCACTGTCACTACTTCTCTGTCACCCAGCCCCCTCTGGGCATTCTACCTAACATTAATGACCTCAATCAGTCCTCATTGTATTAAGGGTTCACATGGAAGAACTTGATGATGACGGTCACGTGGCCTTCTGGCCTTTAATCCATCAATGTATGGACATCACGGTGCTTTGATCAGGTGGTGGTGGCACAGATCACCATTAAATTAAACTAAGATGAAGCTCTGAGAAAGCCATGTTAAAGTAATGAGTTTTCAGCAGTGTTTTAAAGTGCTCCACCGTATTAGCCTGGTGAATTCCTGTTGGCAGGCTATTCCAGATTTTAGGTGTATAACAGCAGAAGGCCACCTCACCACCACTTTTACGTTTAGCTCTTGGAATTCTAAGCAGACACTCATCTGAAGATCTAAGGTTACGATTTGGAGTGTAAGGTGAAAGACATTCCGATATATAAGATGGGGCGAGATTATTTAAAGCTTTATAAACCATAAGCAGTATTTTAAAGTCAATTCTAAATGACACAGGTAACCAATGTATTATTGACATCAAAACTAGAGAGATGTGCTCGGATTTTCTTTTCCTAGTTAAGATTCTAGCAGCTGCATTCTGCACTCGTTGCAATCGATTGATGTCTTTTTTTTGGTGGTCCTGAGAGGAATGCGTTACAGTAATCTAGTCGACTAAAAACAAAAGCGTGAACTAATTTCTTAGCATCTTGCAATGTTATAAGAGATCTAACTTTTGCTATGTTTCTTAAGTGAAAAAATACTGTCCTAGTAATCTGATTAATATGTGATTTAAAATTCAGGTCAGAGTCAACAGTTACCCCTAAATTCTTTACCTCCGTCTTCACTTTTAATCCTAATGCATCAAGTTTATTTCTAATACCCTCATTATATCCATTTTTGCCAATCACTGAAATTTCTGTTTTCTCCTTATTTAGTTTGAGAAAATTACTACTCATCCATTCAGAAACACAAGTAAGACATTGTATCAGTGAATCAAGAGAGTCGGGGTCATCAGGCGCTATTGATAAATACAGTTGTGTGTCATCAGCATAGCTGTGGTAGCTCACGTTATGCCCCGTGTAGTGTAGTAGTGTAGTCCCCTTGATTTGTTCGTTCTGAGCTCTTCACTTGTGATAAGCAATTCTGTAACCTTTGTAAGCTCGTCCTGTAACACTTGTCCTCCAGATTTATGTTTTCTTAGTTATGTTGACCTCTTTTGTAAGTTGCGTTGGATAATAGTGCCTGCTAAGCAAATCAATGTAAATATAAATTGGCCCAGTGGATTATGCAGGTTGGAAAGTGTTATGTTATACTGGCCCCCCAGTTTAAATTATACTCAGCTGGCTTTTCCTCTAAAAGGATTTGTTCACAGCAGAGTGTGGCCTCTGGAGGTCCCAAACCCCTGACACAAGAACAGAGTACCTTTCCAATGTTTCCTTTTGTTCTCTCTCTACTATTCACTCCTCCCAAACGAGTGTTGGCTTTTTCTGCTCCTGACTCAGACTCGCTGGCCCAAATAGAGGGCTCTCTTTTAACTCTAGACCTGGGAGTTCGGTGCTCTGCCCAAAGCAGACATACCCACTATCCAGACCTTTCAGGTACCTCAGCCCAGCCAGGGTGTCCCACTGTGGTTGCTGCTAGAGTGTCTTTCTGTGTTCATGTCCTGGCACAGAAGGAGAATATCACCGATCCCCTGCCGACCTTCCTTTCCCATTGCCTACTGGCCAGTTAAAGGAGCAGGATTCATCCCAGCAGGGACACCAAGTGGTCCCTCACAAGAGTCAGTATATGCAGGATGGTCTTGGTAATCCACAGTAACATTTGTGGCATGCTATTTCTGGTGGGCCCACATCAGAATTTTCTGTTATCTGTGCAGACTTCTGTAACGTTTACATGAACTTACTGTACCTAATGCTGTGCCTCATTAGTTAATGACCAGAGAGACATGCAAGTTCTTGTACCTGTCATGTCACAAAAAATCAAACAATAGGATGCTGGTGCCTGATCAGTCTTGATTGGTATCAGATCATCAACTGAGAAATTACAACAATGCAATTAGGTAAACTAGGAGCGCCAACTACCCAAGAATATGTTTTGGTTATGAACGTCACAAACAGAAACATGTCAAATTTACAATCAAATGGCTTTGAGGTGAAAATAAACAAACCACAGTGACACAGAGAAACATGTAGGCTACACACACGGCCAGACTGAAAGTCAACACTCTGGGGCTACCTGGTAGCAGCTCTAACCACAAGACTGAAAATAAATAAATAAATAAGTAATTTTCTGCATGCACTTATTTGAAACAGAGACTTCAAACTGTTAGCTTCTCTGCCACAAAGTCGAGGGAGCACATATAAGACTTTTGTGGTGGGTCATTCATTTTTAGCACCTTTAGGCGGTCCCCAACAGCCTCATTCTCATCAGCATAATGTCTTGATGCATCCCTGATATTTATTTGCTTTCTTTTTTTTCTTCCAATTATTGTGTGGTTACATTTAGGGGAGTAGATGGTACTCGACATTTCATATTTCTTCCCTGGCTTTCATTTCATAGCCATGACATGGAAAAGCTTGAGCTAGGAGTGCAAATTTAAGATTACAAAAGTCCTCATCTTAATGCTTCGAATAAGGGGCTCCAGCCTTCAAGCTCCATCACTAATCTGTATAGTCGAGATTACAGGTGTGCAGACACATCCAAAGGTAAACTGAGAACACTGCAGGGCCAATTGGTCCCGCCCCTCGGATGAAAACAGTCATGCAGGGTCCAGCGAGAAGGCCATTTTACACAATACAAAGAATAATATTGTTGTAAATTAGAAATTAAATTGAGCCTATGACGGAAAATTAGAAATATATTTTAATAATATGTTAAATTACTGAGGGATGCAGAATTACTTATTTTGCACAACAAAACTAGCACTTAATGCAAAAATGGCATTGGTAGTTTGCTCGAATCTATCATTTCTCTTTCCTACCCATTTACACCGTGTGCAGATCAGTAACTGTATGTAAAGATGCCTAAATATACAGGACTGACTATGCATCCCCTTTCTTCAGCCTATGTGTTTCCCATGGCATCTCATTCCACAGCATCTTGGTTAGCCTCCAAACCCACACCACTAACTGTCCTCCATGACATGTGTTGGTTTTTGGCATGTTTCTCCGTGTCTGCATTTTTCGGCACATGTATGTTTCTCAGTGGGGCACTAAAATCAACTGGAATATTGCAGAAGGCAGTTATTAGGCTTGTAGCTTAATTCATTTACACAGCAGTTGAGCTAATCTGTCCCATCAAACGTCACCCCATTAGGTTTTCCTGTCATAGTTTTTATTTTAGGGACTGGAGGTTTGTGCATGTTTTATAATTCATTGTACACTACGTTCTTGCTTCCAGTAAGAGTGACAGTCCATCTCAGGGCCGATTCACACATACCCATACACTCACTGAGACCAGTTCAGAGTTTCCAGTCCACCTAGCAAATATAATATAATATAATATAATATAATATAATATAATATAATATGCTACTGTGTCTGATCGTTTGTCTGTCCAGGATTTTAAATCACCTGTAGCTCGCAAACCATTTGACCTGTTGACCTGAAATTTGGTACACATATACTACGTGACGTCTACCATCTGCTTTCTGGATGAAGATTGACCTCCAAGGTTATTCCTCTCTTTATTTTATTGTAGAATCAACTCTCAGCAGGGCGGCCATGTGGCGCCCGTGTACGGGAGCCGTTCTCATCCCTACCAACTTCGCCGTCACTCCTTCATATCTTAAATCATTCTTCAGGCAGATGGAAGACTTCAGTGCCTGCTTAAGTGAAACATTAAGGAAAACTTACTAAGTAATTGCAACGCAAACAATGACTTAATCAGTTTTAACGCGAAAAGATGCCGACGAAAGAAGAAAAGAAGCGGGCCGCTAGGGTGGAGAAAAGAAGAGCTGCTCAGGCGGGTTGGATAATAGATGGATGGATGGATGCTCAGGAAGCAGCAAGCGCATCAATCTCTAAGCAAACGAATGCTAGGAGTAGAGAGAAAGAGGATGGAAACTATAAGCCAAGTGTATAGTGCGCCGTTACTGGTATAATATAATATAATATAGGATGGCATGGTGGTGCAGTGGTAGCACTGCTGCCTCACTGTAAGGAGAACAGGGTTCAAACCATGAGTCCTTCCTACGTGGAGTTTGAATGTTCTCTGTGCGGGTTTCCTCTGCCTGCTACAGCTTTCTCCCACAGTCCAAAGACATGAAGGTTGGATGGATTGGCCCTGGTGTGTAGATGAAGTGTGTGTGTGTGTGTGTGTGTGTGGTTTTGGTTTGGGTCTGTTGTGATTCTGCCTGTGATGGACTGGTGCCCTATGCTAGCTGGGATTGGCTCCAGCACCCCTCGCGACTCAGTTCAGGCTTAGAAAATGAGTGTCCGACATAATATAATCTTTATATACAGTATAATACACTACCTGTATGGCTGTCTGTTTGCCTGTCCAGGATTTTAAATCACCTGTAGCTCACAAACAGTTTGACCTATTAACCTAAAATTTAGTACACATATACTACGTGACATCTGCTATCTGCTTTTGGGGGTGATGGCTGACCTCCAAGGTTATTCCTCTTTTTATTTTTATTATATTTTATTGTAGAATCAACTCTCTGCAGTACAGCGGCGCATGCATACGGGTGCCGTTCTCACCCCTACCTCTTCATATCTTAAGTCATTCTTGAGGCAGATTAAAGACTTAAGACTTGCTGAAAAATTAAAGAAAAGTACTAAGTAAGAAACATACTAAGTAACTGCAACACAAACACTGACTTAATCTGTTTTAACGAGAAAAGATGCCAATGAAAGAAGAGAAGAAGTGGGCTGCTAGGGTGGAGAAAAGAAGAGCTGCTCAGGAAGCAGCAGGCGCATCAAGGCAGGCGCATCAAGCGCAGCAGGCGCAGCAGGCACAGCAGGTACATCAGCCTCTGAGCAAACGAATGCTAAACGTACAGAGAAAGAGGATGAAAACGAGGAATGCTCAAGTCAAGTGTATTCACTGCATGTTATCGTGCAGTGCGCCATTACTAGTATAATATAATATAATATAATATAATATAATATAATATAATATAATATAATATAATATAATATAATATAATATAATATGATAAAGGCCTTGTGATGGACTAGTGCCCCACCCAGGATTATTTACTGCCCTACACTCTGTTTTGAAGTAATCTGTAATGTTCCCTCACTAGTCCCGACGTGGGGTTACTTGAGTCTACAAGGGTAACCATTCTAGTCGAAAAAATGTGCTTTCAGAGTTAAACAGTTTATAATGCACTGGTTAGACCTCCTCTGGAGTATTTTGTACAGTTTTGGACTACAAAAAAGACATAGGGCTAGTAAAAGTCCGGAGAATAGTGACTAGGGCTACAGGAGATGCATTATGAGAAAAGATTAGAAGGGGCTGAGCCTTTTCAGTTTAAGAAAAACGAGATTAAGGGGAGACTTGATTGAAGTGTTTAAGGTTATGAAGGGAATTAGTCCAGTCAATTGAGACTGTGACTTTAAAATGAGTTCATCAAGAACACAGGGTTGGAAACTTATTAAAGGTAAAGTTCATGCAAACATGAGGAAGTTTATTGTCACACAGAGAACCACCGACACTTGGATGAGTATTGTGGTAGAATGTAGGACTTTATTTTTCTAAGACTGGTGAGCTTTGTTGGGCTGAATGACCTGTTCTCATCTAGATTGTTCTAATGTTATAATATCATATCATATATTGAATAGAATAGAAATTTTAGGGTCACAAGGAATCAAAGCTTACCCTGGCAGTACTGGACACAATGCAGGGAGCATTCCTGGACAGGGTACCAGTCCCTTAAATGCACACATGCACACTCACATTGGCACCAGTTAGGTTGATAATCCCTGTGATAGACAGCCCGACCACAGACAGACAGACACCGGATGTCGAATGCCACACACATTTTGTTAAACTATTTATAGTAATTAAAGAGTCCTGCACCACACACAGTGCTCCAGCACCAAACACCCTCCAATACGGGCCTTTAAATGTCTGTGGGCCGGCTCTCTTTCTCCTGTCGCTGGAGCTTCAGCTCCCGTCCAGCGTGTAGGAAGGCAGCCCCCTTTATAGTTACGCGGACGTGCTCCAGGTGCTCGCTGATGTTCTTCCGGCGGCACTTCCTGGTATGCTATAATATAAGCACTCTGGGTGTTCCTGGAAGGTCCTCCATCTACCCACCCAAGTGTGGCAGAAGTGCAGCTGTCCCAGGCTCTATGAGGCTCGTGAGGGCTTGAGCCTCCACGCTACGTCCCCGTGGTCCCCACCCTATCCAGGGTGGTTGCCCCTCGTGGCCCGGGGAAAGTATAGTCTGCCTCCCGATCCTTCCAGGTGTCCCGGCTGGGTCTGGCCCCCAGCCTCCCCCTATGACACATGTCTTAATAGAATAGAATTGAAATGAGGCCCTGCTTCAGACTAGCACCTTGTCTGAGGCTACGTCCACACTGCTACATTTTCATTTAAAAATACAGACATTATGTAGTCTGTGTTATTGAATTTCATCCACGCTTCCCCATTTTTAACCCTTGAAAACCGAGTCTTTTGAAAATGCTCCTCAGAGTTGTACACTTCTGAAAATGGCAGATCAGTATTGCAGTGCTGGAGGGGTGAAAACATACAGTACAGTTTTGAAAACACAGATGCTAACCACGTTTTGATTTGCTCATGGTTATTACAGAGTACTTCCCTGATTGGATCCTGCTTATTACAATGTCTCATTTCTTTTCTCTTTAACATTTTATTGAATTTATTAAAAGCAGGTAACATTCCATACAAGCAAGTCAAACTTGACCAAACTAAGTTCAAATCAAATCAACCCCCAATTTAAGATAGTACATTATTACATATGATAGCTTTGACCTTAATTTCCAATTTTTCTGGGAGCTATGGCCCTGAAGCCTATTGTTACATTGGCACTTATAATTCTATGGATTAAAAGGATAGGTTAGAAATAGTTTGTTCTCTCTCCTAATAATGTCTCCCCACGTGAGGTTAGACCACACTTCACAAAGCCCCAGTCCTCAGACATACCTAGAGACAGAGCACGTCCAAAACAAAACAAGCACCCCAGCAGTGGTGTATAAGGATTGAGATAGAGATATCTAGCATACCTTTAATGATTGCCTCAAAGCGAGTACTTAAACGATTTTCTCCTGGTCTTCTCGTTTGTCTTGTGTATGTCCTTTATTTCTTTCTTATGTCATTTATATCCTTCTTTAGATTATTCTTGAGCTCTTTTATGTGATCATTACCTTCAGTTCGGACTGTTCGTTTAGGTCCTCTCTGTGCTCCGCGGTTGAAGTAGAAAGTCCAGTTGGAGTCGATGTTGCTGGCTCATGAAGGTTGTTTGATTGAGTGGAAGGAAAGGCCATTTTCAGTTTCACTGCAATGTCTCATTCCTTGACTGGTCACCTTTAATTGGAAGAAAATCTTATTCCCACAAAGTGGACGTAGAGCAGGGCCGCCTTAATGCATGGGCATGCTGGGCTGTTACCCGGGGGTCCCATGAGCATAGGGGCCCCATGCTAATCTATGTATATTGTGACTTGCTGGGTGGTTGTGTAGATAGATAGACAGATAGATACTTTATTAATCCCAATAAAGAAATTCACATACTCCAACAGCAGCATACTGATAAAAAACAATATTAAATTAAAGAGTGATAAAAATGCAGGTAAAACAGACAATAACTTTGTATAATGTTAACGTTTACCCCCCCGGTGGAATTGAAGAGTCGCATAGTGTTGGGGAGGAACGATCTCCTCCGTCTGTCAGTGGAGCAGGAAATGTAATTCTGTAATGTTTACTTCTTTTGCTTGGGCTCTCTTTCTCTCTCTTGCTCGCTCGCTCGCGCACTCGTGCTCTCTCTCTCTCTCGCTTGCTCGTGCACTCGCGCTCTCTCTCTCTCTCTCTTTCGCTTGCTCGTGCACTCACGCTCTCTCTCTCACTTGTTCGCGCATTTGCGCTCTCTCTCTCTCTCACTTGCTCACACACTCACGCTCTCTCTCTCTCGCTTGCTTGCGCTCTCTCTTTCGCTTGTTCGCGCACTCGCGCTCTCTCTTTCTCTCTCTCTCACTTGTTCGCGCTCTTTCTCTCTCTCGCTTGCTCGTGCTCTCGCACTCTCTAAACGCTTCATATACAATCACAACAGGCATCATACACAGGGCAAAAAGATTTTCACGATTTTCTATGTAAAAATTAGGGTGCGCGTCTTACACAAGGGCACGTGGTACACAAGTGAATACGGTAAGTTTTCTGTAGTTTAAATGTTGCAAACTTGCACAGTTTGCTACAGCTGTGAGATAAACCCCATGGCTGGTGGCGTTTCCATCCATTTTTTGCATACCCAGTGTACCAAACGACTACACCATATGAGTTTTTGGTCATTTTAATGTGGATGGAGATACTTTTGTAAATGATGTGAAAACGCTAGTGTGGACAGAAATCATTTTTGTTTAAAAATGCTGCTTTTAAATGAAGTCATAGTACTGTGGATGTAGCCTAAGACTGGATGTCCAGCATGCCTCCCAGTGTTGCAATGGCTATCTATGCTGTCATCACAGGTACTGAATGAAAACATTGAAATGCTAAAAATACTGAAAAAATAAATCTCTGGGAGCCACCACCTGGTCAAAACTTTAAAGTCTGGCATACCTAAGCCACCTGGCCAATTAGTGAAAGGTCCGAAGCTGGAGCTAATCTATAAGAAAAGTAGTCCATGAAGGGCCTTAGACTTGTGTTACTGCCTACTGCATTCAATGTGCTTTTAAAGAAAAAAAGGTGATTTAAGTCAAGCCATGTCTGACTTTTCACACAAATGCGGAGTTCCAGCTAAGGTCATCTCTGGACGGCACGTGGACTCTGTGACAGTGCTGTACATTGTGAATTCACAGATGCTCAGTGGAAAGCTGAACACTTCTAAATCGAGCTCAAGACACAATGAGTGCTGGTCACCGGCAGCTGGAATTGACAATGAATTAATTCACTGTCTAAGACGCAAATAACAGAAGGCAGCAAGAAAAAGAGGAGCAAATGATTAATTAGACACAACACTGCTTACTATTACGTATGTCACTACTTTGAACCATCAGTTGTACCGAAAGAAATAAAACAGAAAGATGTATAGCACAGTAATTAGACGTGTCAGCTGCCTTCATATTTGCTATAGGAAAGCTGAAGTATTTTGGAAAGATAACAAAAAAGAAAGGGACTCTGCATAGAGGCAGACAGACGGCCTTGGTGGGCTTTTGATTGTTAAAGCTGCTCAGGTGACACCTCAGTTAGTTTAAAATGGTCAATGTAAGAAAAACAAAGGATATTCACTGCACCGTTATTAACTGTGAAATCTTATATTTTGATTGGGTGACATGGTGGCCCAATGGTTCACGTTCTCACCTCATTGATCTTACCTTCTTGGGGTTGGAATTCAGCGCTCAGGCATTTGATTGTTTTCAAGCAGTTACTTCAGTTTTCCTTTCACACCTCCCAAGATGTGCCAGTTAGACTGACTAATAATTCAGAAGCTAACCTTGTGTTACTGTTAGTGGTATTTGGGCCTGCAATGGGCTGGTGTTCCATTTGTCGTGATTCAGTAGTTATTACATTGTTATTACACTGTTAGGCATTGAGCCTGATGCAAGTCTGCTAGTGCCACTGGCCCAGCTGTAGGGTCATCAGACTGCAGCCACCCTTTCCTGATGTTACACCCTTTTGATCCCGAAACATTTCAGGATGGTGGAACAGCAGTACAGAGTCTCCCTTCCCCTCTGTACAGCCTGCTATATGATCCTTACTCTCCCCATTTTGCATCGCTTCTTCTAAACCAAAGTCAGAAACTCCACTACTGTGCCTCCAATCCTCATTTTTTGGCTGGAATCATTCATAACATCAGCCTTCAGAAATTGTTGTTGGGCGATGTTCCAATCAGCAGCTGACTTCTACAGGATAGGTTCCTGTCTACCTTTTTGGTTCTCTGCACACATCTGCCAACTCCTTGCACTTCTCCCTCTTCCTCTCAATGGCTGCCTCCATTCTATCCTCCCATGAGAGGGTGAGCTCAGCCATGATCATCATCCTGACAAAGACAGACCACAAGATGATATCTGGTTGAAGGAAGGCTGTGGTGTTTTCAAGTGGAAACTTCAACTGCTGGTCCAGGTTGGCTGATAGGTTCCACTCACTTCCTGGTGTCAGTCCAGGCCGGCCACTGCCTTTGGGTGATGATCTGTGCTCCTTCATCCAGCCTGACAAAGTGGATGAGCCTTTGTGATGTTATTGGACTGGCCTTGTTCATTTCCTAAAAGACCTTTTTGAACTTCTGAAGAACCTGGTTACGGTGCCAACCATACCAACTTAGGGTTAGGGTTGCATTACTTTACTTTCTTACCACCATTTTGAAATGCTCCTTTTCTTCCGCCATTTTATGAGCTTTTTACCACTTGGTGTGTACATAAATAGTGAATTCTGTAAATGAAACAGAAAGATAAAGGGTTGGGTGCCTGCCGGGCGCCCCATTTAAAGTAGGAATAGAAAGATGTCTTCGTCCTTGTAGCCCTTATCAAAAGGGCTTCTCCATTGTGGAGTCCTGCTCTCTAGTTAAGCATGGTCCATATGGGTGCCAACTTCCGGCACCACCATTAGTTAAAAGCTGACAGGGTGGAAGGTGCAGGTCCTCAGAAAGCTTACTGAAAAGTGATGTTACATCCCGTCTGACACTCGTCCTTTGTTCTGTGGTGAAGGGAGAAGAGTAGAAGTAATTAGTGATTGCTTTTGCCCCTACACTGTGGTTGTTGTTCTTGCCTTGATCGGTCCGTTTAGATGCTCCCCAAGCATGCATGTGTGACAATAACTTTGAAAAACAAAAGACCACAAAAGGAGCTCCTGGACCACCAGCCATGACTTTCCCTTTCATCCTCCCGCCTCCGATCTCAGGTTGCTAATTGGATCATTTGTAAATGGCCCAGGTACAGAGGGAAAGGGGAGGAAAAGGAACTCCAATCAAGACGTGTCAACTTCTGAGGAGGGCTTCGCACCAAAGTCACGACTGGTTAAAGGGGAGTCAAAAAGGATCAGCGATACTTATCTGCATCAGGCAGCTACTGTAGTTGTCACTCACCCCTTCGATCACCACAAATTCTGCAGGAAACATAAAACGACTCTTCAAAACAAAACTGGAACTGCACACGCACACACACACACACATTCTCAAAGCTGCTTACTTCAACCACATTTCATTTGTACAGGCCTATTCTGCCTATTGAATGAAGCACTAAAAAGCTGATCATGGATAGAATTTATAACTAAAACACATGGCAATTACAAGGTGTAACCAAATACGAATATCGAGTTAAGTGTAGGGCTGTGCCAGTGGGCATCTGCAAAGGAAAATAAAGACGAGGGTAATTTCCATGCTGTAAAGGAAAGAAGGTTAAAAACGTTTTGGCCTATTTGGATTTTTCTGTTCTTTGTAGCATGGAAATAACCTTTAATCTTATCTTCCATTAATAAAAATATTGTATTGGTAATAAGCTGAAATATTTGGAGAGGTGCTGAAAATAAACAGCTTTTCAAAGTGCACTACTACTACTTCTAAGTCCTATTAGTGCTAGTATTATGATGATGATCATTACTTTGGCAGCACCGTGGCACAGGTGGTAGTGCTGCTGCTGCTCCTCCATGGATCAAGTGTCCAATGCCCCATTGCTGTCCGTGTGGAGACTGCATGTGGTGACATTTCCCTTTGAGTCTTCCAGTTTTCCTTTCTTATTCCTAAAGATATGCAGGTTGGGTTAAATTGCAAATCCAAATTGGCCCCAGTGAGGGCAGATGTGTTCCAGTGATGGACTGCCACTCCTAAATTGGCATCTTTGCCCAGTGATGCCAGCTTAGGCTGTGCCACCAGTGCCCCTCAACTGGATTAAATGGATTTGAAATTGTTTTATTATGACTAATATTATATTTAGGGCACGATGGTGTTTCAGTTTGCACTGTCACAAATGCCATACCTTAACTGTTTGTGTGGAGTCTGTGCATACTTTTCTTCTGGGCACTCTGATTTTCCTCGCTCATCCCTGAAGACGTGTATCTTAGATTAACTGATGATAGCAGATTGGGTGATTTGTGTGAATGGACCCTGCGATGGACTGGTGTCCTGTCCACAGATGTTTCCTGCTTTGCACCCAGAGCTGCCAGGACAGGCTGTAGCCCCTTATGACTGTGAACTGGACTCAACAGGTTCAAGAATATTATTATTATTATTATTATTATTATTATGGAGGAGCTTGCATGACCTCTCTCTACAGTCTTAAAAATAAAGGTGCCAGAGCAGTTCTTCATAGCCATGCCATAAGGAAACCACTTTTAGTTCCCAAGAGAACGATCCGGCAGGATCCTTTATTTATTTAGGTTCCGTAACAGTGTTCATAAAAATCCAGAAATAGATGATAAGAGATTTGTGAAATACCAGTGAGCTCCTGACTTTAAACAACTCTTGTTGCATACAATAACTCAGGCTCAATTCTGATTTTCTTGATCTGTTGTTACCCACTTGGTAGCATACTATACATTACAGATCTCTGTTTTGTCTTAATATTAAAAACCCTATGAAAGCCCAAAGGAACAACTTCATTTGCAAAGACTCCTTTCCAGAATGAAACAGTTCTTTGTCCAGCAATGGTTATTTGGGAAACCATAGAACCCAGTAACGTGCCATTACAGCACTAATATTTGTAGGAGTGTACCCGTTTTTTATTTTTTATTTGATCCAGACACATCCCAGGAATGGTTGCTTTAACTGGTCACTTTATTCGGACCCAGTATTAGTGTGGGTGTCAGCTTGATGCAGCCCTGTGCTGAACGGATATCCCATCCAAGGTTGGTTTCCTTCTTTCCTGTGTGCACTGAAGCCTTGATAATTCAGATAATAAAAAATGACATTTTATTAGTATTACTCCAAATGTGATATAACCTACATAACAACTACAAGCCATTCCTCCATTTTCTATACCTGCTTCTCCAGAGCAGGGTCATTGGGAAGCTACATCTCAGCAAGCATATTGGGTGCAATACACACACACACAAAGTCCATCTAACCCACATGTCTTTGAGAGAAAACCCACGTGGGGAGGACATGCAAACTCCACGTAGGGGGCACCTGGGATGTGAACCCTGGTCTCCTAGTTGCAGGGCCGCAGTGGAGTGGCAGCACCACTCACATTTACAAATCTACGTATCCAATTCAGGGACATATTCTCAAATTCCCAACAGCACTGGGTGCACAGCAGGAAAAGGCCCTGGATATGGCACGACGGGTAATTTAGAATCACCAGTTAACCAAAACCAACTCTCACTCTTCTTCTTCTGGAGTGTTTCCCACTTTTTATGTGGAGTCGCTATATCTGACCAGCCTCTATACTTCCTCACCTGATACCCGTTTCTCCTTTAGAGTCCCCCTTCATACAGTCCGTCTACTTTCTCTTTGCTCATCCTCTGTCCCAACACCTCTTTTCCCACATTGTTTAGCCCTATTCTCATTACTTGCCGTACCACTTTAATCTTTGAGATTTCTCCAGCTTTAACTGTGCCTCTGATTCTCTCATTCCTGGTCTTATCAAGCTTGGTTGCTCCACATTCATCTCAACATCCTCATTTCTGTAGTATCCAGTTTCTTTTCACGCACCCTTTTTCAGTGTTGCTGATCCATACAATGCTGTACAATCTTGATATTCTGTTTTTAGTTTTCATAAACTTGTTTGCATTATGGGGTTTATTTCTGAATCAAGCTCTCCTTCCTCTGCTACTGTTGATATGGTATTTGAACTTTTCCATCCTTTATGCCTTTCTCCCTTGTGCCTCTTTATTTCTCTTTTCTTACCTAACCCTCACTGAGGGTGTATTATTATTATTATTATTATTATTATTATTATGTAGCCTGAGGCCTAGTGTCTAGTAGCAGTAGGCTGGATTCAGTCCCGGCTGGTCACTGCCAGGTCTGCGTGCAGTTTCCACGTTCTCCCCGTGGCCAGGTGTGTTTTTCTGTGGTTTTCCACTCTCATCCATATGCAGATTACACTGAGCGGCCACGCACCATCTGCAGTAACGACAGTGCCCCCGAATCATCCACTTATAAATGAAGTTCTCATACGCACATGTCCGCTACCGTTTTATCCGACGTTTTCGTGTACAGCTCAGTAACTACTGCCCCGTGTTCACTCGGCCCTTCTTCGAATCCCTTGGCTTTGACACTTATGCCGCGGGCGTCCCTGCACTCCGCAGCTCCGTGGAATTCGCGCTGAGCCGAAATCCGAACAGAAAGGAATTTCGAAAGGAGTGAGCGCTCCGAGTGGCTTCGGGCTGAGCCGCCGCGCTCTCCAAATCCCGCCCATCCCTTGGCCGGGACGCCCCAGTCCCAGCCCCATCACATAGGAGGGACTAGACATGACAAATCCAGGGATAAGGAAACCTCCGTGCACAACGAAACCTGCCACTTTTTTATGCATCTGGGGAACGTAAAAAATCAAATAAAGCTGGCGGCGTCTATACCATGGGTTTAAGGTGAGTGTTGTTTTGGGAGCTGTCCTGTCTGAAAACTTTCAAGCTGAGTTTTTTATGGGTTGCGCTCATGCAGGGTTGCGTGCGTTTATGCTGAAGAGGGAGAACTGCTGTTTAAAGCGGCGGCGGCGGCGGCGGTGGCGTTTACTGTGGATTTTTGTCTCCAAAGTTGGATTTGAAAATCCGTTTGTGCTGCTGATGAGCAGATGCGCTTGTGTCTCTCTGTCTGTGCATCCATCGCGAAGGTTTACGCCTACGAAGCAAAACAAAGAAGAGCTTCATAATCGACATCGGACACATTTAGGCTGCGCTACCGTTACCGCAATAATACACTGCGCAGAACACTTTCGAAACGATAACAGCTAGGAACCTGACGCGGGACTGCACGAAACCTCCCTTGATCGGGGGACACTGTCCGCGGCTCTTATCCCACCGTTTCACGGCGATCGCTTTGGTTAGGATGGCGGTACACACCATACATGTTAACCAGTTGAGGAAAAGGGGCTTAGATTCTGAAGTTAAAGGAACGAGAGGTCTGTAAAAAGTAACGGGACAGGACATGCGTACCTCCGTCTAACCGAGGAGCTAAAAGCATTCCTAAAGTTATAAAAGGGGGGAATCGACCTCGTCTCCTGGTGCTCACCACTTTCCAGATGTTTTCGCAGATTTTTACCACCTAAGCATTCTGAGAACTCCAATCTTACTGGACACCGCTTGCAGGACATGCAATATGAGTAGTGCAGAATGTGATGATAAGGAACCAAATGCACCAATGCCGATATTCTACAAATGATGCGAAAGGTGCTATTTGTACCCTAATGGACACCTTATAATTGCACACGCATATATAAGAATCATGCTTTACTGTATTAACATATAAACGTGACTTCAACCGTTAACCTATAAACGCTCACTATCCGGTAGCCAATAATTAAAACCGTGCACGAGCGAATATTGAAAAAAAAAAACTAATAATAATATACTTTTTACACGTAAAGCTCTGCATATTTATAACATCACCCGCAGATTTTATAGAGGAACAGAAATATTTCAATGTTGTATACAAAGAAGTGAAATGAAAACTTTCAAGAGAAATCATTCGGGAACGAGGATTTTAATTGGTGTTTTATATTAAACAGGAACAATTTGTACCTCCGCCTGCCAGAATGAATAATAGTGGATTTAATAATTTGATATTATGATTTGTACGAGTAATTGCCTGCACGTACAGAAGATAATTTGTACAATAGTGTATTAAAAGGTAACGTTAAGTATACAGCACTTTCAACTTAATAGTCTAAGCAACAAATGAGTAATATTTAAATAACGCACCGTTTCCTTTGGTGCCGCAAACCATTCGAGTACGTGCGTTTTAGACATTTCCGCCACTCTCCCCCGGGTCTTGGCTTTCTCCGGGGATGTGGACAGTGCAGTTTTTCTTTCCTCATTGTCCTGCACGCCTTTAACTGTAATCATTTAACAAGGGGAACGCCTTTCCTTCTGAACGCATGAAAACGATTTAGCTGGACTTGCAGAAGAGCTGGGAGAAGACGACTCGCCATTCAGCCGCAAGAGCTCCCGTCCAACTGCAGCAGCGAGACCGACTCGGTGACACGTCGGTGGGACAAGTCCTCAGGAGCGCATCGTACGGTCAAGTTCAAGTACACAGTCACGTAAGGAGCGCATTCCTTTAAAATGACGTAAAAAAAGACAACCACCCCTCGAAGAAATGACGTTGAACCTCAGAGGACGATTTTCAAGGGCGAGGACCGTACTGCTCTGTGGCTTGTGCCAGGGAGGAATAAAAACCGAACCTGCGGCACGGTGCCAAAGAGCAGTTGTGCAGCGATTTAGCACGAGAAGCTGCGAAACACTCGCGACGACTCGTTTGTATTTGTGCCCCTCTGTATCATCTCACCCAATGACTTTATTCAAATTAGCTCTGGTTTGTAAGTGAAACAAAGTTATTAATTGCCCGAAGCCCTTTAATCCAATAAAAAGATGCTTGCAAGATTTAGTGTGTGGGGGTTCAAAAATCTGAGGAGTGCGCGTCACCCGACCTTGACAGACAGCTGTCAGTAAAGTGGGCGGCAGTGCCATTCAATCACAGTGAAGGCGGATCGTCCGACCTCTTAAATTAGGAGGATTAGCAAGAAGACATTGCAGCACTTTGTTTACTACTTGTCTGAGGAATTGCGTAGGGTTTGTGCAGTCCAGTATTCCACAGAGGAATATTATCCTCCATTACGAAACTATGAACATCCAGCTTTGCTAGCTGTTGTTATGAATATGTACCTGTCTGTGCCACAATCCTTACCAGGAAAAGAGGTTGAGAAGATCTATCTGTTATATAGTGCCCTTCATATCTATCTATCTATCTATCTATCTATCTATCTATCTATCTATCTATCTATCTATCTATCTAGTCTAGTGCCTTCCATTTCTATCTATCTACCCATCTATCTATTTATGGTGACTATAAAAGAAGTCGCTCCCTTGAAAGTTTTCAGTTTTTTTGTCATACAACATTGAATTACAGTGAGTATAATTTGGCTTTTTTTAACAATGATCAATAAGAAGTCTCTTTAATGTCAAAGTGAAAACAGATCTCAGCAAAGTGGACTAACTTACCAATACATACAGAACACTAAATACGTGATCACATACCCCTTCAAGTCACTATTTAGTAGATGAAGCTTTGAGAGCCGTGACAGCCTTGAGTCTCCCTCCCTGTCTCCCTATAAATCTTTGCATATCTGGACACAGCAGTCTTTCCCCCATTCTTCTTTGCATGACTGTTTAAGCTCTGTCAGGTATCTCGTGAATGAACAGTCCAGCCACAAATTCTCAGTTGCATTGAGATCTGGCCATTTTGGACATTAGTGTTTTTGTTTTAGGGTATTCCTGTATAGCTTTGACATTCTGTTTTCAGTTGCTGTCTTGCTGGCAAACAAATCTTCTCCCAAGATTCACGTGTCTTGCTGACTACATCAGGCTTTCCCTGGATTTTGTTGCACTGATTTTACTCTCATTGGCCCTCTAAGACCTGCAGCAGACATGCATCCCAGCAGCAAGATGCTGACACTGCAGTGTTTTTGATAATTGTGCAGTGTTCAAACGTGCCATTTAGTTTGATGGTCACAAAGCTCAATTTTGGCCTCCTCCGATCTTAGGATCTTCTTCCAGCTGCCTTCAGTGTCTCCTATGTGCCTTCTGCTGACTTGTCATGTGTGTTTTTTTAACAATGGCGCTCTCTTTGCCTCTCTCTCCTATAAAGCTGTACTTAATGAAGCACTTGGTTAACAGTTGTTATTTGTACAGTTTTGCCAACCTCACCCAGAGTTCTTAGAGGACTCTTGGTGGCCCCTCTCGCTGGTCTTCTGTTGCACAATCGCTCAGTTTTTGTAGATGACCTGCACTGGACAGATTTACAGCAGTGCCATAACCTTTTCAGTTTCTTCATGATTGATTTAACTGGATATTCAGTAACTTGTGATTTTTTCTCATCTTCATCCCCTGACTTGTGTTTTTCAATCATCTTTTCACTGAGTTGCTTGGCATGTTCTTTTGTCTTCATGGTGTAGTTTAGTCCACCATACTGACTCACCACAGATGGCCCTTCCACATACAGGAGCATTTGGACTGCAATCAGACAGGTGACCTCCATTGAGCTCATTCTGTGACTTCTAAAACTAACTGACTGCGCCAGTGAGGATTTAGGCTGTCGTATTAAATACTTATGTGAACAATTATTTTCAGTTTTTTTTTATTTGTAACTAATTTAGAACATTTTGCAGAAACCTGTTTTCACTTTGACATTAAGGAGTCTTTTTCTATTGATTATTGTCAGAAAAGTCAAATGAAATCCCCTGTGATTCAATGTTGTACAACAATAAAATGTGAAAACGTCTAAGTGGCTGCATTATTTTATAGATATTGAATTAAACTGTCCTCTGATGGTCTTTCATATCTATCTTTGAGTGGTACTGTAGCCTTCTAGTGTATCTACATATTTTCAAATAACAGTTAATATATAGTGCCTGTCTTATCTGTCCGTTACTTTGGCACAATGTCTAAGAGGTTGGACTTTTGAGCTCAAGCTTTCTGATTTAGATCCAGCGTGTGACCTGAGGTGTGACTGCCAGTGTCGTACTGAGCCTGAGCTGCTGACGTCTACATTATGGATCTGCATTTGTGGGGCTTTGTTGGTGTCAGCTTCATAATCTAAAGGTTGTGTTTGCCTATATATAACATGAGGAAGTGGTGTAGGGGTCAGCACTGCACTCTCACTTCTACAGGGAACAGGCTTCAACTCCCACTGTGGTCACTGCGTCCAGGCGTTTGCATGCATTTCTAAAACTGACAGGAGCTTTCAGCAGCGAGGCTGACATCCTCTCGTATTCAACAGACATGTCAGATGGTAGATAAATAGGCAAATTGGCCTGGCGTGTCTTAGTGCCTGCTGTTCTCTTCAAGGTTGGTCCCTGCATTACACCTAAGGATAGAAAATGGATGAATGAATCTATCTATCTATCTATCTATCTATCTATCTATCTATCTATCTATCTATCTATCTATCTATCTATCTATCTATCTATCTATCTATCTATCTATCTATAAAATATAGTGCCTTTCATATTATCTATCTATCTATCTATCTATCTATCTATCTATCTATCTATCTATCTATCTATCTATCTATCTATAAAATATAGTGCCTTTCATATTATCTATCTATCTATCTATCTATCTATCTATCTATCTATCTATCTATCTATCTATCTATCTATCTATCTGTTTGCCCTCAGGTGATTTGTTCATCTTCTCAGTAAAATTAAGGAAAGGGCTTAGCAAAATCAAGCCAGAAATTGCTGTGACTGGCAGTGTGCCCTTAAGGTGGTATACACTGCATAAGCAGACCTCAGGCAGGTTGAGAATGACCCCCAGAAACTGGCATGTTTTTCTTATGACCAGAGCTAATATATTTGGCTATCATGACACATACAGGGTTTTGTTCTGTCAACAATGTATTTCCAGAGAGTGGTCTGGATCGTCCATCAAGCCATAGCAGACATTTATTGGTGAAAGTCCTAAACCCCTTTGTCCTCTGGCATGGGCAGACAGCCTACAAAGTGTCCCGTAGACATGATCTTTGAATAGAACATTTGACCTCTGGCGGGTCCCTACAGCCTGATAGCCACAGTAGCTTACTTGTCCCACTGCTTACTTGTAATCGTGATTGCAGAAGATGTCCGGAAGTGAATCTTGGGTGGAGTTTATATGGCTTTGCCTTCTCAGTTGCTAATTGAGCCTGAATTTTGGAAGATGGAGATAAGGGTTGTCAGACAGGAAGGAAGGGTGGTTAAATTCTGGAGGCAAAGCAAGAGAGAGAAATGGAGAATTTATAAAAGTTTGGGATGTAAGAGATAGGAAAAAAAGAGTAAACAAGGCCAGTTAACCGTTTAAACTGCCGCCTGGCCGATTAGAAAAGATTTTAAAATTTTTGCAGTTAGATCCAAACAGGCCTAGAATGTGCAGATTGTGTTATATATTAAGTGCTGTGCATGTGTCTTAATATCTTCTTTTAGTCTTTTATTATTAAAAACATTCAACCTCATGTTTGGAATCTATCTATCTATCTATCTATCTATCTATCTATCTATCTATCTATCTATCTATCTATATCTATCTATCTATCTATCTATCTATCTATCTATCTATCTATCTATCTATCTTTTGCCTTTATTTTAATTGGCTTGGTTTTTAAGATGCAATACTTGTGTCAATGTGGTATTTCAATTTTTTATTTTTAATAAATTTGCAAAAATACCCAGAATCCAGTTTTTGCTTTTTCATTCTGGGATATAGAATGTTGTTTAATTAGAGAAAAAGAATACTCTAAATGACTTTAGCATAAGGATGAAACAAAACAAAATGTATAAAAAGTGAAGGGGTCTGAATACTTTCTGAAGGCACTATAGGTGTCAAGTTTGTCTTAATTACAGAAATGTCAAAGACAGTCTATAAGCTGGAACACACATTCTTGACATGCAAGTCATTTGTTGTAACCCAGAATCCCCTTACCAGCAACAGCAATGCCTGTGCAGCTCGTGCATCTATCTAGAAAGCTAGTGTTGTTGTAATAAGTCAGATAACCTGCTCAGATTCACCCAGTAACACTGACCTGATGCCTAACTGTTTTCCTTCTTCCTCTCCATTTCATTCCTCCCTCAGAATCATTCAATATACAATACCATACTAACAATACAGAATATCCTGACTGCTCATCATCATTCTGTATTGTTTCCAGGGAAGAGATTATGACCATAAAAGGTATTTGAGAAATGCAGATCGAGACTTTCGAGGCTCACCGTCTTCTAAACAATCCGGTCCTATTTGATATATCAAGCTGATGTCACATTACATGACTTGCAGTCAGAGGGGATGTCACACTCATCACCTGATCGTCTCATATTACATGACTAGAAATCTCTGTCTGTCAGATTAAATACTTTCCAACACAGTTTCACATTTCCAGAGTATCACAGTCCAATAGTATTCTCCCTGACAGAGCGAGTGCTGAGTGAAGGCTTTACAGGTACGGTGAGTTCGGCCACAACATTGCACCCTTTTTTTCTTTATTCCATTCTGTTGTGAAATGTAAAACATGAAACATCAGACAGATGAGGCTCTCTTCTGTTTGTTCTCTCCATTATATACACTGTACTTCCAGATGAGCATTCATTGATTGTCATGTCTCGTCCACACAGAGCTCACCCCAAAAACTTTGGGCAAAATTAGACATGTTTGATTTTTTGTGGTGAGTCACAGACTGGTTGGACCGAGTCGTAGGGTTAATCAGACTACATGACTGTGTGATCTGTGATCATGAGAGCGACTGACTCCATCCATCCATCCATCCATTATCCAACCCTCTATATCCTAACACAGTGTCACGGAGGTCAACACAGGGCGCAAGACATGGAACAAACCCCGGGCAGGGCGCCAGCCCGCTGCAGGGCACACACACACACTCGCACACCAGGGACAATTTAGGATCGCCAATGCACCTAACCTGCATGTCTTTGGACTGAGGGAGGAAACCCACACAGACACGGGGAGAACATGCAAACTCCACACAGGGAGGACCCAGGAATCAAACCCAGGTCTCCTTACTGCGAGGCAGCAACGCTACCACTATGCCACCATGCCACCCTGACTCCAACCAACTCGCTAAAATTCTGTAAATGAAATCTATGACTGGAAATTACTAGAAAAGTCATGGAATGTGACATGGCCTTTGAGGAGCTTTTCCTCTGCTGGAAGCTGTACACAGGAAAACAGCTAGAAACTTGTTAAGATAGATAGATATGAAAGGCACTATATAATAGATAGATGGATAGATAGATGGATATGAAAGGCACTATATAATAGATAGATAGATAGATATGAAGGGCACTATATAATAGATAGATAGATAGATATGAAAGACACTATATAATAGATAGATATGAAAGGCACTATATAATAGATAGACAGATAGATATGAAAGGCACATAGATAGATAGATGGATGGATACTTTATTAATCCCAAGAGGAAATTCACATACTCCAGCAGCAGGATACTGATAAAAACAATATTAAATTAAAGATTAATAAAAATGCAGGTAAAAGCAGACAATAACTTTGTATAATGTTAGCGTTTACCCCCCCGGGTGGAATTGAAAAGTCGCATAGTGTAGGGGAGGAACGATCTCCTCAGTCTGTTAGTGGAGCAGGATGGTGACAGCAGTCTGTTGTGAAGCTACTCCTCTGTCTGGAGATGATCCTGTTCAGTGGATGCAGTGGATTCTTCATGATTGACAGGAGTTTGCTTAATGCCCGTCGCTCTGCCACAGATGTTAAACTGTCCAACTTTACTCCTACAATAGAGCCTGCCTTCTTAACAAGTTTGTCCAGGCGTGAGATGTCCTTCTTCTTTATGCTGCCTCCCCAGCACACCACCGCATAGAAGAGGGCGCGCCACAACCGTCTGGTGGAACATCTGCAGCATCTTATTGCAGATGTTGAAGGACGCCAACCTTCTAAGGAAGTATAGTCGGCTCTGACCTTTCTTACAAAGAGCATCAGTATTGTTAAGGGCAGATTTCACACTAAAAAGTTTTTGTGCACGCCAAGAACCACAGACACATGGTGAGGTGGGATGCAGGGCTTTAGGGACCTTCAAATCTCTAGCTGAATAGAATGGACAAGCTTTTTGGGTTGAATGTTCTGTTCTCATCATAATTGTTTTAGTGTAAAAGTTTTAAATTCCTGCCAAATATTTCCAGACATAATGTAATATCTAAAGTATGTTGTTAGGCTAACAGGTAACTCATAAAAGATTGTGTGGCATCTGAATAAGAGCTGTGGCAGCTGGCGTTTTGATTTTGTTGGGACGTCCAAATGCAAACTAGCAGAATGACTGATCCTTTAGAACGTCTTTCTTGAACCCAAGTGTTTAATGCTTTCAGTATAAGTTTGTTTTGTTAGCTCGCTTTGAAAGTTTTTCAAAATTTGTGATTAATTGGGTACTTAGTGTGACTTGCGTGTATGACAAGTGCACAGCCTGTATGATAAAAATTGTTGAGAAATTTGAACCTTCTGATCTTTGGTAGGAGGCACAGGAGGCTTTGTCCGGGGCCGTGTCTGGCCACGCTGAGTCGTGTTTGCACGTTCTCTCCAATGAACATGACTTGTTGTGTGTGAGGCCTTGTGACGGACTGACACCTAATTTGGCATTACTGCTGCAGGGTGGGCTCTGTCTCCCACTCTCTGTGACTATGAATTGGATTAAAAAGGTTCAGGAAATGGATGGATTGCTTGATCTAAGCAAGTCATAGGCAGTCAGTTGCCTGGTTGACACACTCCAACTAGTTCACAACTCGCTCCAACGAAATCTCACAAAGTTTGACTTAGTCGTCAGGGTGGGCTCTGTGTGTGAGAGAGCAGACAACCAATGAACACTTATCTGGAAGTACAATGACGACAAATAAGGAACGTCAGTGTTTTAGACCTCACAAACAGAAGGAAGTCCCGTCTGTTAGATGTTTTATGTACCATGACAGAATAGGGACAAAAAGGCACGGGGGATGAGATTATAGCTGAACTCCCCATAGCTGTTGACCCTTCGTACAGCAGCGGCGCCATCAGGCAGCACTCTAGTGGCTTTCAGAAAAAAGGAGTAAGCGTGACTGTGCTGAAAGTTTGTTACGCAGTCGCTAAATTTGACATACCCGGTGACAAGATGGACCAGTGACAAGATCATCAGCTGCATTCGGCAGGTGTGACATACCTGACAGCTAGGCGTCCGTGAACGGGACACTGGCAGTAGGCAGCACTGCTTCTGCACCCCTGGCCACCAAACTATCAAGTCAAACTTTGAAATGGAAGTGAATATTGTCATTTTTCATGATCATTTTCTACATTTCCAAACGTAAAGGTTGATTCTTTACTCATAGTTTTCTCATTCATTTTCCATATCATTTGAAACCTAATGGATGGATGAATTGGATGAGTGTTTTTTTTTCCTGAGGTTTTCATTAATATCCAAACCCAGGCCTGGTCATTGTCTGGGTGCAAGCTGCATGTTCTTCCCATGTCTGCAGGATTGTTTCTCTGGCCACATCCCAAAACAATGTGGAGATTCGAAATTGACCTGTGTGTGTGTGTGAGTGAGTGGGCCACTCCATCTTGTCTGGCCTTTTTTCTTCTTTGTTACCCAGACCTGCCAGGTTAAGGCTATGCCACCCTTCAACCCTGATCTGGATTCAGTGGGTCTGAGAAGGTTATGATGTTACATTTGTCCAGTCGATTCATTTGTCATGTTAAACATTCCTGTGGCAAACACTTAAAACTTGCAAGAATCGCCCACTGGGTCAGGAAACTCAAAGGACGTACTGGAAATTGTTTATTTATGAAGATATAAAGACACGTGGACAAAGAGAGAGGAGGGATTGTGGTTACGAGATAAGTGAATATTGGAGAGCAGGCACTGAAAGTTTGAAAGAGTTCCAGCATTTCCTTTACACATTCGTACATAAAATGTAAAGCAAATGTTGAAACGTTGTCAGTGGACAGTTGCCCAGAAAGCAGTTAAATGTGTGTGTTTATCCATTATAATTTGTACCATGTGTGCGCATTAACCTTGCACCGTCTCTCTTCTTCCAGTTACTTGTAAATTTCAATCAGTCAGCCATTTTCAAATACCCTTAATCCAGTTTGAGGTCATGGGAGATGTAGCCTATGCCAACAACACCAGGCACAAGGCAGGAAACAGCCCTGGGCAGAGCAGAGCGCCAGTGGATCGCAGAGCGCCACTTGTACATTTCCAATTCAGTTTATTTTTACACAGACTGCTGTAACAAGCTGACAGGTAAAAATACAAAAGTACACATTTTACAAATTACCAATTACATAGTGAGTACACATAAAGAACCGGAAAGCAAAGTAGTCTGAAACTGATTAGCATAAATGAAACCCAGCTTTATATCTGCCCATTAATTAATTGTTGAATTATGGGCAATTGAAAACAGAGTAGAGAAAAATAAAAACTCCAGTCAGCAGCATCCCTAGAGAAAATGAACTTCTGGAGGTCCCATGGTTAGTTATAGCATGTGACAGATAGGGGGTGCTATCGCTCCCTTGAACCCTTGTCCAAGACTCCAGACACCAGGAAAAAGTCCAAAGGTTGACGTTATTATTACACCACAGTGCACAAAGCACCCTCTGCTCCACTATACTCATATAAATCACCGCAATACTACAATAAACAATCCTCCACTCCCAGACGCATGGCCACCCATCCACCCAGCTCAGCTCGACGTCTGGGAGCTATCACAGTCCTTTTAAAGTCCCTGACCCGGAAGTGTTCCAATCCCCAGTTCATGTGATCCTTATCACTTCTGGGTCAGATAAAAAGTCCCTTTCTTCATCCTGGATGCACGTCACTTCTGTTGTCACTCTTCCTATGACGCACTTCCGGGTTATAAGGCACAAATGACTCTCTATGCCTCCCTGCAGCGTCCTCTGTTGGCCCCTGGGGTATCCAGCAGGTTTGTAAGGGAAAACTCCAAAGTCCATGATTCCCTGCTGGCATCCGGGGCACCTCCATGCTGCAGGGAGAGCTCCATCTGGCGGCCTGGGGGTATTGACCGTGATGACAAGCCGGCCCATAGACCACAAGCAGAAAAAGAGTCCTGGAGACCTCGGCCAACTGGTCGCCCACCCTCTCCTGGTCATTCTGTAGCAGTCAATGCTGGGCTGTCTAATCTGATGACTGAGAATCCAAGGCTCCCAGTCCCTCAGATGTCAGACAGCTTGACTGTGTAGCAGAAGCACAAGCTGACACACCAGGATGCAGATTTCAGATTCAGTTTACTTCTTTTCTTATAACCAAGATGGATAGCATGGTGGTTTGTTGTTTAAAACTGCTGCCTCACACATTAAGTGGGTTCAGTTCAGATCTCACGCCCGTCTCTGTGTCTGCATGTTCTCCCCATGCCTGCGTAAAATTTCCTTCCAGGGACTCCAGACTTCCTCCCAGATATCCATAGACATGTGTGGTAGGTGGACTGGCTAAGTCGAGTGTGAGTGTGTTTGTATATGTGTGTCAATCCAGAGTCCCCTGTGCTTCCACGGTAGACCCGGGCTACCCATAACTCCGAAACCGCATGTACTCTATGTATGGTGGTGCAGTAGTCTTCTTAACAGTATTATAGTAAAAGTACACACTTTTGGGACATTATGAGCATGCAGCTGGAGGACTTGACGTGGATTATGCAACGCGAGTACTGTGTGATTTTGTTTATGGATATTGTTGATGTTGTTTGCTGTTGTCCAATTTTGGTCACCATAGGTGTCCATCGTGTCAGAAACTTTGTTATGTCCATTGGGTATGAAAATATGAGATTAAATTTTTTTCTCACCCATCACTACAAACTACATGGGGTAAGTAACATATAAAAATATAATTTTAGGGTGGAGTACTCTCTTAATGCCAGTCCCTGGGGCTCACTGGCTGGCATACTTTGAAGCTCATCTTGCCCAAACTCTCCCGGTCTCACTCATCAGTTCTTTATCACTGTTGGGGCAGCTGATACCAAGGCCACCTCTGCTATCTTCATCCAAGCACTTTCCGGTTTTTGTTTCATTCCATTGGAACACTTGATTGTGGCATGATCAAATTACTTTCTTCTCATTAGATTGTGTTTCATTATATAACACAATATATTATCACTATATTCACTCAATATATTCAATAAAATATTACATTTAATCTGTGTGATCTGCCTTAGTGTATTGAACAGAGGCCATTCTTTTTCTTCAGTGTGTTAATCCTGTGGAATGCGTTGACACATACCGTGGATTCGTAAAGTATTCCGACCCCTTCACTTTCTGCACACTTTGTTATGCTGTGAATTTAATTTTAAATGGACACACTTGCCATTTTTGACCCATCAATCTACACTCGATAAGGTCAGTAGGAACAAGACAGAATACATTTGTGTAAATGAGAGGGAGGTCAGTGGAATGGTGAGGATGCAGGGAGTAGAGTTGGTGAAGGTGGATGAGTTTAAATGTTTGGGATCAACAGTACAGAATAATAGGGATTGTGGAAGAGAAGTGAAAAAGAGAGTGCAGGCAAGGTGGAGTGGGTGAAGAAGAGTGTCAGGAGTGATTTGTGACCGACGGATATAAGCAAAAGTGAAAGGAGAAGGTTTACAGGATGGTAGTGAGACCAACTGTGTAATATGAGTTGGAGACGGTGGCACTGACCAGAAAGCAGGAGACAGAGCCGGAGGTGGCAGAGGTAAAGATGCTAAGAATTGCATTGGGTTTGACGAGTATGGACAGGATTAGAAATGAGGACATTAGAGGGTCAGCTCAGGTTGGACGGTTGTGAGACAAAGTCAGAGAGGTGAGATTGCACTGGTGTGGACATGTGCAGAGGAGAGATGCTGAGTATATTGGGTGAAGGATGTTAAGGATAGAGCTGCCAGGCAAGAGGAAAAGAGGAAGGCCTAAGAGAAGGTTTATGGATGTGGTAAGAGAGGACATGCAGGTGATGGGTGTAATGGAGCAATATACAGAGGACAGAAAGATATGGAAGAAGATGATCCGCTGCGGCGACCCCTAACGGGAGCACCCAAAAAAGAAGAAGAAGAAGAATCTACACTCAATAATCCATAATGACAAAGAGAAAAAGATTTGCAAATGTATTAAAAATCAAAAACTGAAATCTCTCAATCATATACGTATACAGACCTTTTTCTAAGGCACTCCGAATTGTGGTCAGGTGTTTTAATTCTTCTGGAGATGTTTCTAGAACGTGACTGGAGTCCACTTGTGGCAAACTGAATTGATTGGACATCATTTAGAGAGGCACACTCCAGTGTATATGAGGTCCAGCAGTTCACACTGTATGTTTGGACTTCATGGTTTAGTTTTTATCCTAAGAGCTCTGCAATCAAAGTGTGGTGGCACAGATCAAGGCAAGGGGCTGACAGTCAGACAAGAAGGACCAAATAGGCCATCAAACAGAGCTGCAGAAGTCCTCTGCTGAGATGGGAGAACCTGTCAGAAGGACAACCAGTTCAGCATTTAAAGGACTATGAGGAGTCAAAAATTGAACTCATTAGTCAGAACTCCAAGCATGATGTCTGGAAAGTCCAGACACCTGCCTAATAACATCCATATGGACAGAGAGACTGGTCAGAATTGAAGAAAGGATAAAAACAAATAAATAATGAGAGATCCTTGAAAAAAACCTGCTCCATAGTTGATGTGATCACAGGCTGGGGCAATGGTTCACTTTGCTGGGCTGACTTGGGTGGTCCAGCTAAAATCCCGACATAACATCTGAGAACAGAGAGAGAACATCTGACGAGAGACCTCATGGTACTTTACAGACACCTCCCACCCAATCTAATGGAGCGTGAGAGGATCTGCCAGGAAGAATGAGATGAATTGCCAAAATCCAGGTCTACAAATCTTTCCCAAGAAGACTCAAAGTTGGAGTTGCTACCAGAGGCACTTCTACAAAGTACTGAATTTGGTGTCTAAATACTTCTATGAATGAGAAATTTTAGTTTTTGATTTTAAATAAATGTGCAAACCTTTCTTAAAATATGTTCTCACTTTGTCATTATGAGTTATTGAATGTAGATTGATGTGCAGAAAAGGCAAATGTCTCCGTTTAAAATGAAATCTACAACACGATAAAATGAGCAGAAAGTGAAGGGCTCTGAATACTTTCTGAATCCAGTGTATACTGTGAATAAATGAAATATCGTCAGTAGACATTCAGTGTTTCTATTACATTGCAAACACAGAATTTGTGATGTTTATGCCAATTAAACTTTTCCTCAGTGCAGGACCCGTAACTCCTGCTGTGTGTATATAGCATTACATTTAACTGCATGTAATAAGCGTTTCATGGCTTAGCCATAATGTGCCACACTGTACACTTTTATTATAGACTCCTTTTGTTTTCTTTCAAATTCAGCAATAATTTCCAGCTTACTTTCTTGTCTCTGTACAGGAGTTAAAAAAGAAGTCTGAAGTTACAATGTTTTTAGTCAGCGAGTCTAACAATCCACAGTGAAGAGATAAACATTTTGTTGAAATGAAAGAGGACAGTAAAGTGATTATGAAAGTATAGACTTGAAACAAACCCTGCTAAATGGGTCCAGCTGGGCTTCATTTTAAAAGGGTCTAAAATAAGACGTTTGTGGCGAGCACCGGCTTCAGGAGCGTAACACGACAAGGAGCTGATGCAGTGCGTTTCTTTATGCTGCCAGACCCAAGGGTGTGAGCAGACACCTAAAACAGCTGCCAGCTTATCTGTGTGGTCGGTCGTGGCCTTGGTATTCGCAGGGTGCCACAGACCGTGTGGTGTATGAACTTCACCTGAACGTTTTCAAGTTACCTGTGGTGGCAAATCAAACAGGGCAATGACACATTGAATAGGGGTTCTCGACTGTAAAATTCCAAACTACAGCGCTTTATTTTGTTCTGGAAAAGAATCTTACAAAGCGGTTGACAATGAGGCATGACAAAAGAAGAAATTTCACTACTTTATCATTGATCAAGTCTGTTTTATATAATTTCAAATATGCTTTGATCAAGTGAAATCAGCTGTTTCTGTGAACACATTGATACACCTGAACATATACCAGTTAGCGTCACTCAGCATGTCCTGGAGGACAGCCTCTGATTGGTCCGTCCATCACATGACCTCACATGTGACTGGAGCTTCCTGTTTAAGCTGCTGTTTATATCTGGGCATAAGGAAGCTGGCATGCATGGTTGGATTTCCCCAACAAAGGAGGCGACTGGGCTTTATAGCCATCTTTATTTATGGAGTAGCAGTGATCCAGTGTCCTTTTTACCCTTCTGAGACTGGCCTTATTGAAATCACCAAGCCACGATGAAAGCAGCATCCAATTGCATCCAGCTGTGTCTCATACAGTTCAGTCTGAGCATTGTCATTGTCCACATCAGGTTATGACAATGACCAACGTAAACTCCCAGGGAAAATAAAATAGTCTGCCTTTAGGGCAGCAGTAGCTCAGTCGGTAGAGCGGGTTGTCCAGCAATCGGAGGGTCGCAGGTTCGATCCTGGCTTCCAGCATGAGAATGCAGCTGTTGTGTCCTTGGGCAAGACACTTAACCTACCTTGCCGCCTGGTGGTGGTCGGAAGGATTGGTGGCGCCAGTGTTTCGGCAGCCTCACTTCTGTCAGTGTGCCCCAGGGCAGCTGTGGCTACATAGTAGCTTATCATCACCAGCGTGTGAATGGGTGAATGACTGTTGTGTTGTAAAGCGCCTAGGGGGGTTCTTGAACTCTAGTTAGGCGCTATATCAAATACAGGCCATTTACCATTTAATTGTCAGGAGCTCCAGATCGGGCGAACGGTAGCATGATAGAACAGCTATAGTGCACCTTATGAAGTTGCACTGACCGTCACATTACAGGCCATTCTTCCATTGTTTGCAATAATGTGCATCACTTCGAAAAAGGAGGTGTCTGCCCAGCAAACAGAAGAGAACCTCCAAGCTGAGGGTGGGTGACTTCATTATTGAGTTAACATGTCGCCTCACAGCTCAGAATTCTGACCTGGATTCTGTCTTTGTGGAGTCTGTTTGTGTCATTTTTGTCCAGGTGCTCCCATATCTAAAAGACACGTGCTAGTTTATTTGGCGGCCCTAAAGTGACCTGGCACGAGTGAGTAAGTATGTCTTATATTGGGTCAGCCATTGCTACCATGACAAATGTTTGGTAATACTTGAATTATTTAGCTGGTTAAATAATGGATAGATTTCCTGAAGGTAGCATTTTCATTGCACAATCAAATATTCTGTCTGGTTGCATTGTGTGGATGCCTAATGACTGGAGGAGTCCACATGAATAGTTGGGGTACCAGCTGGACCTCCCTGTTTAATGCAGACAATTCAAATAAACAAAAAAAGTACTTTAAAGGAAATAAGCGCATGCAATGGCGCAACTCAAAACTGCCAGGAGCTTTGCTAGCTGTGGTAGCTCTGAAGAGCGGGCCTGGCTTGGGAGTTTCATCCTGTGGTAGGCCCAGATCCAAAACTGATGCTGTCCGTACAGGGACACCTGGTGTTATATGGCTCTGACCGGATGGGACGGGCGTTCCTTGAGTGGAGCCAATTGCCCTCATTGGGCATCTTCTTGAAACTGATGAGAGAAGAGACAATTCTGTTTGCGACAGCGCCTCCTTTCGCCTCGGGGTGGTATTGCCTACCTGTTGATTTACACTTTTATTTAATGGCCCAGTGAAATTCATTATGGTCCAGCAGATCGTTTGAAAGAATCTCGTGACCCCACCTTTATCCTGTGTAAGAGATCAGATAGACCACAATAAAGAGTTTGGGACACCCCCAGGTAACCCTGTAAAATATGGATTACAGTAAAGACAAGAAAATAAGCAAACATTGCAAAAACGTCTTTTCAGACACGAGTTCCAAAGTGAACTGTGTTCAAAGTGGCCAAACTTCCAGTTATAAGTTCATCTGGCAGGTAGAGGCGGGACCAGGCAGATGAACACTGAAAGTGACGTCAGAGATGTTACAGCTGTCAATCATCCTGTCTGCAGAGGGAGGAAAAGACAAGGCATTAGAACACAGCGCCAGCCCCTGGAGCAGCGGGTGACTACAATCACCAAAGCCCTTAAGCTACCCTGTGCGCACATGCGTGACATCTGGTATGTTCTTCCCCAAGTGGTACAGTGCTCTGTCAATTATATCTGTATGTTCTTTTTCTTCCTCTTCACTTTTTCCCACTTCTGTGTGGGTCCTTTATTCCTTGTGTTTTGTGGGTTGAACCCCCAAGAGGCGGTGCCAGCCTGACATCAGAACTGAAGGACCGCCCTCAGTCTACAATATATGTAGTAAGGCTGACAAGTAGATCCTTCAATAATTCATTGATGGCTGGAAAGAATTAATATCATGATTATTAATTTGATTTTCTGAATTGCAGATAGCGTACTGTATATACTCGCGTTTAAATTCTCCCGCGGATAAGTCGGGCTTGATTTTACCGTATAATTTCCAGTATTTTATAATGTCAGTCGTATAAGTCGAATGTCGGAAAACTGATGCTATTGGTTCAAGAGATTATGATATTCTAACACCCATCTTACAGAGTAACCATGGAGCACACTGCCTTTTGTTTCTATGTGTTATGCCTAGATGACAACACGGAAATACCGAACTATTACGAAGTGATGTTTGCATTGATTTTTTTTTTTTGTATCTCACACCCTCATACACCTTTATCGTAAGAGCATCCCTTATCTATGATGGAGCGTTCGATCAGAAGAAAATATGAAGCTGGTTTTAAATTAAAAGTTGTTAAAGTGGCAAAAGAAATTGGTAACTGCACTGCTGCAATAAAATTCGATGTGTTTGAGAAACTGATGAGAGATTGGAGGAGGCAAGAAAATGTAAAAAAAAAAATTTAAGTGTCATATTTTTGAACAGGCGTATAAGTCAGGGTTTTTCAGGTTTCAAGACCCGACTTATATGCAAGTATATACGGTAATTTGTTTCTATTTGTTGTTTTTGAATATTGGATTTCATCTTGGCAATTGTTTTTTGTGGGTTACCTTTTTAGGCAAATCCTTTTTTTGCCAGTTTTGTTTATTAGAAGTAAATATCTTCTTTATAAAGATCATGTTTTTGAACTTGTCCTTCCAGGCTGAGGTTTTTGTATGGTTACCTGTTCCTTGTTTCACTCCACTGGCTTCCTGTTACTGTAAGGGTCCAGGTCATAATTCTTGTCTTGACCAATGGCTTTCTGAATGATTGTGCTCCTCAGTATCTCCTGTTTCTTGCCTCTCCATATGTCCCTTCAAGAAGTCTCCATTCTGCTTCATTTTGTCTGCTCACCATCCCTTCTCTTACCAGATGAACCAAGACTACCAAGACGCTTCTCTATTCTTGCTCCAAAGCCGAGAAACGATCTCCCTGTGTCGGTTCGACTTGCACCCAATTTACTTGTTTTTAAGTATCGGCACCTTTTCATTAAATATTTTGGAACTGCTTAGATTATTCTTCTACAGGATAACTACTGTTGTACTGTCAAAAAGTTTAGGATATGGATTTTTGTCTAGTTTTAGTTATAATTATATAGTAGTAGTATGATGTCCTCATGCTTGCTTTTTTATCTTGTTCTCTGTTGTTTTTGATGCTTTCTAATCATTCTTGTATGTATTATAACTTGCTTTATAAGTTGATTTTGATAAATGTGTCTCCTTAAAATTAATGATAATAACAACAATATTTAATAATAAACAATTTTGGACTTTTAGGATATTTTTAAACTTCTAAAGCCTGCTCCCCATTTCTTAGGCCTGCATATATTGTACCCTGGTAGTAGAGTTTGAGCTCAGGCTGCCTGGGGTGAGGCCTATTTCGGGGCAGGCTACAGAAGGCCCTGGCTTGGTTTATTGGTCTGTGTTGAAAGCACTGAATCATAACACTGGGGATGTTCTATGCATTTCTTTGTTTTTATAACTTTATTGATTTTATTAAAATCAAATAACATTCCATACACATAACTCAAGTTTTACATAAAAAATAAGGTTAGAAACAAATTAACCCCCACCTTTGTGTTCTCTGAATTTCAAAACTCCTAAAAATGCAAAAGGATACAAAAAGGGTATTATTTACAAAGTACATTTTAATAGTACCTCATTCATAAAATGCAAAAGGTAAGAAAGCAGCATGCTACCCTATCCATCCATCCATCCATCCATCGATCTGTTACTGATTTCTCTTATTGCAGGTCAAGGCCATTAGAGAGGAAACCAATACTAATCTTTATAGAAGTCACACAGGAATAAACTTCACACTATTGGTAATTTATGAGAGCAGACAGAAGCTACCTAATTAAAAGAGAAGTTAAATTTCAGGGCCTAATCTCAGAAAAAAGAAACCACTTTGAAGGTGTGTGTGTGTGATTGATATGTAGGTTTACATATTCTTGCACGTCTCATCACTTTTGATACTGCGTATGCCTTTCATGTCTATCTATCTATCTATCTATCTATCTATCTATCTATCTATCTATCTATCTATCTATCTATCTATCTATCATATTGTGCCTTTCCTATCTATCTATCTATCTATCTATCTATCTATCTATCTATCTATCTATCTATCTATATAGTGCCTATCTATCTATCTATCTATCTATCTATCTATCTATCTATCTATCTATCTATCTATCTATCTATCTATCTATCTATCTATTATATAGTGCCTTTCCTATCTATCTATCTATCTATCTATCTATCTATCATCTACGTCTCAACATCACCCTGTACTCTCAGGCATTGATGTAAGATCAGAGGTGCAGTATGTAGGAATTAAAAGGCACATTTTCCACCATTCCATCTGGTCTGATCTGCTAAATAGGTTTTATTTTTTCACGTTTTTGAGAATGTTTTCTACATGCACAGAATTTGTATTTCTATTTATAGGAATCTCTTATGCATTTTTGGCAACCCTAATGTTGTTGATGTTAATCTTGTATTTTTTCTTCTGTTTTCTTTTTGTTTTGATGTGTCACCATTTTAGGTTTCTGTTGTTTTTCTCAGAAGATGTGTGTGTTGTCCCGGGTACATGCATCTTGTTTACAGTGTCTATCGTCTTTGCTGGCCTTGTTATTTGATTATGCGATGCTGTTACGTTATTTCTGTTTTCCTGTATAAGATGGCGATACCCAGCTCACACCATCCTAGTTTTGACCTGAAACTATCCACAAATGCCCATCAGATTTTTCAGAATACAGTATTTAGTGCAAGAGATCCAGGTTATGTGAGGCTCCAACAACACGCCTTTCAGCAGCCTGCTCGATTTTCCTGACATTCTGTCTTGTGATCAGTTGTCTTGTTGTTGTAATGGTGTTTACTCTACACAATCAAGCTCACAAATTACAAGATCTTTTCTTGACAAAGAGTGCCTGATTGTAAAACTCCACCATTTTGTGAAAATACACACAGGACGTTTTATGCAGTGGTGGTGCTGCTGCCTCGCAGTACAGAGTCCTGGGTTCGTATCCCGAGTCCTCCCTGTGTCTGCGTGGGTTTCCTCTGGGTGCTCCAGTTTCTTCCCACAGTCCAAAGCCATGCAGGTTAGTTGACTTGGTGATGCTAAACTGCCCTCTAGTGTGTGTTCAGTTTGTGTTCTCCTTGCGATGGACTGGTGCCCTGTCTTGCTGGCATACCCTCCCGTGACCCTGGGCTGGATTAAATGGGTTAGAAGATGACGTGACTTTTTATGTCATTTTGCCAGAATGGAGTTGGAAGAGTATTATAAGACCTTGTGCTGATCATTTCAAACATGCTTGACATTTTCAAGGTATCTGTGACACCTCAAGGACTGGCTTAGGGGTGCTTGGGGGGAGAGTTTGGGGGGGCTGTTTGTACTTAATGGTTAATTGGCTCTGATTTGAAGATTTTACTCTCAAAAACGTGTCTGTGACTGAAAAGTCGGGGCTTAAACTGTGAAGCCTGAGCCTGCCATTAGTGTTAGGACTTTTGGTGATGCTCTTCTGACTTGACTTTGTACCTTGACTTTGTCGTTTTGGGTTTGCTTCTCTGGTATTCTAGTCATGAATTGAACCTTCCTTCCTTCATTTATTAATAATCTTTTGGTTTTCTTGTCTGGCCGTTTGGCTTGCAGGCTATCAAGATCTTTTCAGGTTTTAATTAAAGTTCACAGGCTGTGTGCTTTGGGCCTTGTGGGCTCAGTGGTTTTGCATTCTTGGTTCAGTCTTCCTGTTGTTTGAATTTTGATGTGCACTAAGTATGATTTGATATCTTGCCATTTGTATTATGCTGACTGCTATATTTAATTTAAAAGTTATGTCTGATGGCTGAGTTCTTGCTTGCTCTGTTTGTAATGTGACTTCTTGGTCTCTTCTGTAAAAACACTTCTGATTCGTGTTGATCAAAGAAGCTAAGGTTCATTTCACATACAGTTTTTGCAAAATTTGATTCTTAACTGTGTTCTGCATGTGATTTTATAATCGCCAAATGAGAAACTCACTAAAAACCAAACAGGACAATATCAAGATCGGCCAGCTTGGTAACACAAATCCATGTGACCATCAAATCCCAGTTCTGAACAAATTATTATTTATTTATTTTGGGATGAAAAACCCAGGAATATTACTCCCGGAGGGTTTGGCATCACCTTGTATCCCTTTTGGACCCGTGAAGCAGGGAACTTCATCTTTTGGAATTACCACATGGTTGATAAAACGGCCAATTTCACGTTTTGGGCAGGGCTAGCAGAGGGGTCAGCCATGCATGGGGGTAATTGGGGGGTAGAAATAAATAAATAAATACATAAATACATAAACATGTGGTGGCTCAGAGCCTGCACAAAAAAATTCAATTACATATAAGGCAAAAATTTGGGAAGCATAGCTGAGTTTTCCAGTGTGGCCTCGGTAATCCAATCACTGACATACCAGAAAACATTTTCCCAGGCCTTTGCACATGGAGATGAGGTACAAAACAAAAGTTTTGAAATGGAAAGCTAAACAGTTTTCTTCCTGTGTCAATGGTGTGAATTTCTAGCACTTCATTACTGCTATCAAGCTAAACTTCCCCCTTAGGGCCATATAAATCTCAGCTGAACTTAAATTTTAATTTGAAAACCTTACACACTATAATTAAATCCTGACAAATATTAAACTGGGATTTGAAAATGGATGGAGAGAGGAATTCATGAACACGCCTATGGAAAAACTGCCAACTAGGTTTTTGATAAAGGCACAAATTGATGATCACTTCTGCCATTGGTAACCCAAAATTTTGCACTAACGGGCTGGCATCCTTAGGAGAAACACCAATAAGTGTGTAATATTATAATTAGCATTACAAGCATAAGTCAGTTTTACAGGAAAAAATGTAAAAAATGTGGCCGGCAATTGTCCTTCTCCTAGACCAGCCTTCACCCAGGGATGCTTCACTTGCTCAGTGAGTGATGCCGGCATTTGCTAACATCTCCTTTGTCTGCTGGTGTGAATGGTAAATGCTGACCCGGCACAAGTGTCCAGTCGCTGTGGACGACGTTTGTGGCATGTTTGCCTATTTGCAGAGCGTATATTTGAGGAGGACTCGCAGTTTGTTCTCTCGGAGCTTCTCCTCCTGCTTGCTTATCCCGTGTGTTGCACTTCCTCAGGCTTTCATGCTCGTTTGCTTTACTAGGGATTTCAAAGTAAGCAAGCGGACAGAGAATAAATAAATAGCTTTAAAAACAAACTCCTGAGCTTTAGTTCCACTCACTGCTGTCACCCTTTTCTCCCACAACCAATTCAAACTCTGGACAATAAGAAAATATGAACACCAAAAGGTCGAGATGAGAATGGGGAAATTGACCTTACATAGCACTCCACTTTCTCTTTAGACTTTGGTTTTTTAAAAGTTTCCAAATGCAAAGGCTGCCCTAACATCTCCACCCACAGACGACAGAAAACAGTTGTCCTCTTGATCTGCAGTACCTGCCAGTTTCATGTGCTTTGGGTAAAATAAAAAAGCAGATATCACACAGCAATAACTACTGGAAAATAGATAGATAGACAGATATGAAAGGCACTATATAATTGATAGATAGATAAATAGATAGATATGAAGGGCACTATATAATTGATAGATAGATAGATAGATATGAAGGGCACTATATAATAGATAGATAGATAGATAAATAGATAGATAGATATGAAGGGCACTATATAATAGATAGAAAGATAGATATGAAGGGCACTATATAATAGATAGATAAATAGATAGATAGACAGATATGAAAGGCACTATATAATAGATAGATGTGATGTGCTTCGAAGAATAACAGAACATGCACAATCTCAGATCCACCACATGATATCCTCTTAACTTGTTTCATATGCTAACATTTTATTTGCATGAAAACAATTATAGCCAATCTTAAATAGCAGCCTTGCATTTCTTCCAATGCTCCTACATACTTGGAGAGAACGAAGTGGAGTACATCACAAGAGATAACACCCAATATTCGAATCACATGTGAAGACAGTGTAAGTCACTGGGATCACAGAGCTGAAGATAGAGCAATGGGAACTGAGCATCTCTCAAGTAATAGATTTAGGCCATACTTTAGTTTAAGTATTTCATATAAACCACCCCAATAACTACTGGAAAATTTATGACAGATCCCTAGTTTTAAGAAATAAATTAAAATGTAGATAGAAAGCAAGCTAGATACTATGTATATTTTATGTAAAAACGTCTATGTGTGGAAGTGTGTGTATCTATCTCTATTCGGCTCGGAAGTGAGAGGTGGAGTTGGGGTAAGGACTTCGCCTCCGAGAATACACAAGCGAGGCCAGCACGTTGGCAAAACAAGACCTTCAAAGAAACAGGCACTCGCTTAGGTGCTAATACAGAAGGGAGGCAAGCACATCAGCTAAACGGTATCCCATTTACTGTTCCTCCTGCCACTAATGCACAAGCAATGCAAGCACGTTGGCAAAATGAATGCTCCTAGGAGAGAGATGCCCAGAGTAGTTCCTTTCAATTACCTGACATCCACCCGTATACTTGAGATTTGCCTGTAAAAAGAGAAAATAAGTTGCACAGTTGCGTACAGATTGAGTCCAAAACAGTACTGATTAACAAAGGAAAGATGGCAGAGTTTTAAGGTCGGTCAGGAGAAGTAAGGTCATTGGGCCTGGAACTGGAAGTGACAACATCAGGCCTGGAACCAGAAGTGATGTCGTCAGACCCAGGCAGAATTTTCCATTTTTGATCTGCAGGAATAACAGAGAAAGGATCATTACACTTTGCCACCCACTAGTCTGGCGTGGAATTACCTTCTTTTGAACCCTTTAGCTGTGCACATGTGTAACAATATACAGTATGTGTATATATACTGTATATAAAACATTCTTACTTCTGAAGCGCAATCCAATTATTTAGGTGGTTACCTACCAGGTAACACTTGTGGTTGGTCGGCCAGTCGGTAAACATCCATCAGGTCATCTCAGAAGCAGCTCATACTGTAGATATGTGATGTAGAATCTGACAAACAATACAAAGAGTACACAACACAGTGTTTCACCCTTATTGAGGCACGTCAGGTGTACTCAACTTTGCTCCCCCTTACAGAGATTGAACCTTGGACATCAGAGCCTGAGGCGAAGCCTCTGAAATTGCGCCACAGCGGCTGGTTTGCGTTTCTTAGATGATGTGGTGAATGTTTGCCAACTGGCTGACCAACCACAAGCATTACCTGGTAGGTGACTTCCCAAATAATCAGATTGCGATTGATCCATCCATCCATTATCCAACCCGTCAGACCTAAGAATATAATACTCTGATCTTCACCCTGCCAAAGATTCCCGCCTTCCATTCTTCAAGCCATCTTAATTCACACTAGGCATGCAACACCTCTATGCAGGTTGGAGGAGATGTTGGTGGTGGGGGTTTGAGTTTAAAAAATGATGGTCATCAGCAGCTGAACTCATCTATCAGCATGACCAGATAACACTGATGGACTGACTTATTTCTAGTTTTATGTTGCTTATATACAGCTGGTTGGTGTTTTTAAGGAGTCAAGGCTGTTGGGTGGCTGTCAACAAACAGGGCCCATTAAAGCCCATTGAGGCCTTCCTTGTGTGATTTTGGGCTATACAAGAAATAAATTGTTGTTGTTGTTCTGTATTCTTTTTGCTGGAATGAACAGAAAGATGCTTTCAGAATGAAAGTTAAGCTGCATGTAGGGCATTCTCCACCTTTTGCAGTAATAGTATTGTTTATAGTGTCTTTACTGTCACATGTACCGAGCACAGTGTTAATCTTATTGGCATGTGCTAATCAACATGCAACACGTCACCTCTGCAGTGCCATGATTAGCGAGCAGGACGACTTCTGTCTCTCTCATCTTTTTCTCGTCTTTCTTTTAACAAGATAGGATTCTGACGTTTTCTTCTGGATATTAAAATCCTTGTCTGCAAGGTCTTACTGCTAAAATCACAGCTGTTATGCCGGCTGTTTAACAACAAAGAATAAGAAAAATAAAATGTATTTACGTTAAAAGAGTAAAGTAAACCTGAACTCAAGTGACTGCATGCCTGAAAGATTAAAAAGCTCCATAAAGTGCATGAAAAAATGTTAACAGGAGCAAAGCCTGCGAAGGTTTCAAATACCAAAACAAATGAAAAATGTGTGCTAGACACAATATCATTTTAAAAGACTTGCGCTGCGGCCTGCGGACTCTGTGGAATGCAAGCTGGTCTGATAGGAGCGGGAGCGGATGGGAGCGATATCGGCCTGGAGTACGGCCAAACATCCAGCTGGGCCTCCAAACAAGTTCTTGAAGTGTGCTGGGGGAGACACAGTCAAGCACTTTGATAAGAAACATGTCAAGTCTAAGTCAAGCTTTGTTTTACTTTCATCTAAAAGCATCGCAAAATGAAACCACTCGATGAAAATACCAGAGCGGTCATGGCTTGCCCAACGAGGAACGCTAACTTCAGTTTAGGCTGACCATTTGGAGTGTAACTGGAGAACCAGTAGGGGAGATTGTGATCTTGGGCAGAAAAAAAACACATTTGGCTATGGCGGTCCCCAGTATCTGTGGTGGGCTGGCGCCCTGCCCGGGGTTTGTTTCCTTCCTTGTGTTGGCTGGGATTGGTTCCAGCAGACCCCCGTGACCCTGTAGTTAGGATATAGCGGGTTGGATAATGGATGGATGGATGGATGGTCTCCAGTATCTAGCCTTCGTGTGAAGCCACAGGAGCTGTTTAGCGACATTGAATATTAATGGTACAAAGAATGCAGAAAGCTAAGGCAATAATAATAATAATAATAATGAAAATACATTTATTTAGCACTTTTCTCGTTACTCAAAACGCTTTACATTGACAGTTGGGAGCCATTTCAGCCACCAACAATGTGGAGCATCCTTGTGCATAATGTGACGGCAGCCATTCTCACCCCAATATGCTCACCGGAGGTGAAGGGGTGTGAGAGACAGTTAGCCAGTCAGAGACAGGGGATAATTAGGGGCCATGATGACTAGGCTGTGGTGGGCAATTTAGATAATGCACGAGGGTACACCCTACTGTTGAGCAGGGATGCTTTATGACCCTAGAGAGGCAGAACTTTTGATTAATGCCTCATACCATTTTTCCAGCACGTTGTCCCTGTTACTGTACTGGGTTATTGGGATTCACTTACAGACCACAGGTTAAGTACCCCCTGGTGACCTCACCTAGGCCATTTTCCGGGGCATCCCAAGCTTTTGATAGATGATCCCCCATCCATATACTTGCTTGGTTGAGACATGCTTATCTTCAGATAGATTACCTGTTCTGAAGTGAGGGTGGCATGGCTGCTCGTTAAAGCACTGAAGGCTTTCCTAGATGGTCTACCATTCCAAGTACTGTGCTTAGGGAGGGCGCAGAGAAAATAAATAGGGGGCGCTTGAATGGTAGCATCGCTTGAGCGTTGCATTAGGTTACCTGTGTACCACCACCATTCAGATCTCCCGATATCTAGTGCTTTTTTAATGTCTTTTTGGATTTTGCCTTTTGTCCTTTGAGGTTTGGCATGGCAGTCTACAGATCTTGATGTTTATTTACCACAAATACACATAAAGATGGAGCTCTTCTGTCTAAATTGTATCCCCATTTTCTGGGGTCAGAACCCATTTCACGTTGGATGGCATCTCTCTTAAAAGCTTGCACCAATGCAAAGTGATCTTATCATATCCCCCACATAGAGAGTTACCAGGTGCTGAGACGGTTTTCCTCGCTATAACCCAGCATGCACGTTTCTGCCCTGGCATAGAAGAGCCATCAGGAAATTAATTCTTACTCCACTGAAACTTCTTATAGTTTTTTTTTTTTTTCATTTTTCTTTTCAGTACCTGTTGAGCTTTCACATTTCAGAATGTTCTTTTTTGGAATTCATCAACTCACAAACAGGCTGTCTTCATACATCTCATTTTTTAAAGCACTTGATAGACCATTTTGTGTGGTGGGTGACTGCACTTAGTCACATAAAGATTGGACTTCAGAGACCCTTTCTGACACATCTGAGGGGGATCATAACCCTGCCCCAGGGGAATGTGATGAAGTGGACTATGAGAGGCTGATGTCGGGACAGAGGACCAGAATACAAGACACTGATCAGTGAGCTCCTTTCATACTGACTTTAATGAACCTCTGCCCGCTGCGAATGAAGTAGCCAGTGCAGGGTGAGCCATACAGATGGGCCACTGGATGTCAACAAAGGGATCTTCTGATCCCAGCTGCCTGTGAGCTCCCATGTCATAACGTGCACCTGCACCAGCAATGAAGTTAGAGAAAGAGGGGCAACAGTAAATGGGGGTCAGATGGAGTTGACTGCAGGGTAAATGATGCCATAACTTGCAACTACAGTATTGTGGCGTTAGCCTAATTCTGTTCTTTAAATGGCCAGTTTTCTTTTGGTAGCCCTAGTGTTAAGAAACACCTAAGTGTCTGAAGATTATTGTGAGAGTACAAAAAGACCAGGCGATCTTATCAAAAGTCCAGACATAATGGGCTCAAAACTGGGAGATTAAAAAATAACCAAGCAAGAGTAAGTTTGACCAAAGTAACAGGCGTCCGCTGGCTCAAAATAGAACCAGAGAAAAGACTCTGAAGAGCTGTCAGGCTTCGGGTTGGAGGTCCGTCTCCGGTGGGTTACTTGTACACAAATGAGACGCCTCCATCCAGGAGCACCCTGCTCTTCTAGGGGCAGAATCAGCTGCCCTCACTTGGCATCTTCTTAGAGCATAACACTATTTTAGGCCCAGTGTGAATCAGTCATAATTGTGCATGCTGTCTGTTGTGATCTCTTCTCATTTTGGACTAGTTTTGGAGTATTTAGAATTTTTTTTTTTAATTTGCATTTATTGTTTGTAATTTTTTGGTGATAGTTTAATGAATAGGGTAGCACAGTGGCACCGTGGGTAGCGCTGCTGCCTCGCAGTTAGGAGATCCGGGTTCACTTCACGGGTCCTCCCTGCGTGGAGTTTGTATGTTCTCCCCGTGTCTTCGTCGGTTTCCTCCCACAGTCCAAAGACATGCAGGTTAGGTGCATTGGCAATTCTAAATTGTGTGGGTGTGTGCGTGCCCTGTGGTGGGTTGGCACCCTGCCCGGGGTTTCTTTCCTGCCTTGCACCCTGTGTTGGCTGGGATTGGCTCCAACAGACCCCCATGACCCTGTAGTTAGGATATAGCGGGTTGGATAACGGATGGATGGATGGCTCTCCTAGAGAGCAACTCTCTTTGGATTAAATGCCCCCACCCCGGATATGGATGCCCCTCAGCCACCCACACACCACTGATCATCTGCATAAGTGAAACAATAAGAAGGATGCTAGTCTGTTGTGCTGATGAGCAGATGGTGGTGTTGATAGACAATATGGTGCAGGCTGTTCATATCTGAGAGAGGACTCCATGAGAAACGACTGCTGGAATGGAAGGGTGGTTCAGCACGGGGCTTTCTGTGTAGCGTTTGCATGTTTCATCATTCGCGTTAGACGAGTGACAAAGTCAGATTATTAAGCACTAGACCTCCCCGATAACAGGCAAGTGGGCTAAGCGATGGTGTGGTGCTCATCTTTCCCGCACATTTTGTGAAAATGTTGCTCATTTGTAGCAGGGTGCCTTTGCTCTTTGGCACAGCGCTTTTATTATGTAACATTTCCACCTATTCAATTCTCCCGGATAAGCCGGGTCATGGGAACATACTCCCTGCAACACGTCCAGCCGCTGCAATGACTTCCTCTGCATCCTGCTTTAGGCGCATGGACAGCCGTTCTTTCCCCACTTAAGAGAGGATTTCTTATACCCAACCCCACACTGCACCACATCTGCAGAAAATGTCTGAATTCCCCGCTTTGAGATTAATAGCATAATAACAGAAAAGTACATTTCCATTGGCGGAGCTTCTGTGCGGCCCTTGTAGGTGTTTTCATTGGAACGGCTGCTAAGCTGCACATGTGAGAGCTCAGCGTAAAGGCCATGTCACATTACAGAACTTTTCCAGGGGTTTTCAGCTGCAGACTTCATTTACTTATACTTGATTTAACTTGCCCAGTTTGACATACCCAGAGACTCAATCCAACAGGTCTGCAACTCACCGCAAGAAAATCAAACAGGTTTTCGGGACAGGCATGTGTGTGTATGAGAGCTGACAGTAAATGAGCACTCACCCAGACGTACTGTGCACACAGTCCAGCAACACGAAGTAAGGAACGTGGGTGTTTGGGACCTGCCAAACACAAGAGAGAGACGTGTCGGTCTGATGATATGTGCTTTACGTAGCACACGAGAATGGCAAAAAAGAAAGGAAAGGGCAGAGAGTGCAGCTCTGGTTCTGTCAGGCAGTACATTATTGGCTTTCAGAAAAAGCTTGCGTTACTTTAGAAAGTCATTATGTAATCATCTAATGTGACATACCCTGTGATTACTGGTCATGTAATATGACATCCTCAGGCAAGACGATCAGCAACTGCAGCGCCGAAGTTTGACAAGCCCTCTGACTCGAAGTTGTGAATGTGACATCCGCCTTAGTGACACACACTCGCCGAACAAAAAGGTGGCCAGACCCTCCCTTGTTACGTGTTTCAGCACTTACCAGGTCTTCCATGGTTGTACAGGGTCTTATTATTACAAGTACACTATGTGGTGACCTGTTTAGAGGACAAAATGAGTGCTGGAAGCACCACACAGCCCACCTATGACAGGGTAAACAGATGAGTGAGGGGGTCATTCTGTTAAGGACATCAGCCCTTTGATATGTTAGAAAATAATTTGTATATGTACAGTACTGACTTCATGAAGGTGCACAGACGTTGCTGCTGCTGATTACGACAAATGACTTGCACGTCAAGAATGTGTGTTCCAGCTTATAGACTGTCTTTGACATTTCTGTAATTAAGACAAACTTGACACCTATAGTGCCTTCAGAAAGTATTCAGACCCCTTCACTTTTTATACATTTTGTTTTGTTTCAGCCTTATGCTAAAGTCATTTTAGATTATTCTTTTTCTCTAGTCAAACATTCTCTATCCCAGAAAGACAAGGAAAAAAATGGATTCTGGGAATTTTTGCAAATGTGTTAAAAATAAAAAACTGAAATACCAGATTGACACAAGTATTGCATCTTAAAAACCAAGCCAATTAAAATAAAGGCAAATGAGAGAGAGAGATAGATAGATAGATAGATAGCTGCAGTGGGCTGGCGCCCTACCTGGGGTTTGTTTCCTGCCTTGTGCCCGGTGTAGGCTGGGATTGGCTCCAGCAGACCCCCATGACCCTGTAGTTTAGATATAATGTGTACGATAATGGATAGATAGATAGATAGATAGCTGGGGTGGGCTGGCGCCCTGCCCAGGGTTTGTTTCCTGCCTTATGTCCTGTGTTGGCTGGGATTGGCTCCAGTGGCCCCCATGACCCTGTAGTTAGGATGTAATGGGTAGGATGATGGATAGATAGATAGATAGATAGATAGATAGATAGATAGATAGATAGATAGATAGATAGATAGTAATGTATTAATCCCAAGGGGGAATTCAGCTTTTATAGAAGCTCAAACAAACAACAATAATCTCTTCAAAATATAGACAGGATTTGCAAAAAAGAAGATAACCTCTGACATGGCTAAGATAAAAAGAGCAGTCACAGTAAGGCGCTATACAGCCGTACTGCAGTTGGTATAAAGGAGCCCCCATATTGTTTCTTGACCCAGGTCTGCTGTATAATTTGTTTGCTGAAAGTCCTCAGAGTTGGTGTGTCACCAAGGAGATGTGCAGCATTGTCCATAATGGCCCTCGGTTTTGTTTCATTCTGTCCAGGGGGTTGAGAGTGTGTCCTGTAGCTCAGCCTGCCTTCTTAATCTTCTTGCTCATCCAGTGGCTTTCTTTTGAAGTGATGTTACCAGATCAACACCCCACAGTCCAGAAAATAACTCTGGTGTAGTGGTTAAGGCTTTGGACTTCAAACCCTGAGGCTGTTGGTTTAAATCCTGTTAATGAAACTGTGTGACCCTAAGAAAGTCACTTGACTTGCCTGAGCTCCTTTTGGAAAATGTATCCAACTGTATCATCAATGTTGTAAGTCTCCTTGGATAAAGGCGTTAGCCAAATAAGTACATGTAAAATTATACACTTTCTGCATTAAAGAAATTCAGTATCCTAAGAAAAAAAAGTCTTCTCTGCCCTTTCGTCTCCACTGTGTTACTAGACCAGTCCAAGTACTGGACCCCCAAGCACCTGCAGGGCACTCCCTGAATAGTGACAAGACATAGAGGCTGTTTGGTGTGGTAAAAGTCAAGAACCAGTTCCTTGGTTTTGCTGATGTTGAGTTGCAGGCAAGTTTCTTTACCTGAAGAAACAAAGTTCTCCACCATTCAGTCCAAAGTTCTGACTCATCCTGCTTGTCAATATACCCAGTTAGTGCAGAAGCATTGGAGAATGTCTTCAAGTGACATGACCTGGCCTTATCTTTATAGATGGAGGTGTGAACAGACAAGTTGACAGGCTTGTTCCTTGTGGTGCTCCAGTGTTGCTCACACGGTCCTTGAGCTTCACAAACTGTGGTCTCCCTGACAGGTAGTCCATTATCAAGACCACCACAGGCTCATCCACCTGCATGTCCCTGAACTTTCTCCTTAACAGGGATATCAATCCTCCATTAGCAACAGTATTTGACTCCTAATTGACAAAGTCGGTGGAATAAAAACTTGCAACCAATGCAACTCTCCAGGATCTGAGTTTGTCACTCCTGCCATTGCAGCTTTTATAACCTCAGCAGGTCTTGTAAAGTCCTCTTCAGTATAAAATCTGGTGTGCAGTAAGTAAAGAAGACCATGACATAGATAAATAATATTCAAAGACAAAATACAATTTCTGATGAGCACTTCAACTTTTACAGGATGATAGGATTTCACTTGAGTTGAAATAAAATTGGAATTGCAAGGAAGCAAGCAATTTTGCAAAGCTCGATTAATTACTTATTTTTTTTTCTAAATTTTATTGATTTTATTGTAATCATTTCATACAAATAGATCCATTTTTACAAAAAGTAGGATTGAAAAACAAATCAACCCCCATCCCTGAGAAAGAGAGCATGGCCAGCAGAGTAAAACTTAAAGCTAGTACAAATAAGTAAACTGATGAGTTTAATAAGCGGATAAAAATAAATAGAGAAGAAAAAGAAAAGGGAAGAGAATCTGCTTCCTCCGTGCATTAAGAGCTTAATCAAAAATGTTACTTATTAGATCCTGCCAGGTTCTGAAAAAGTTCTGCACAGATCCTCTAGGTGAGAATTAGATTTTTTCCAATTTTAAATAATATATAACATCAGTTACCCACTGACTGAAAATGGGAGAGTTACGATTCTTCCAGTTTAGCGGTGTAGTAAAGGCAATCACAGTTTGTTTGTCCTTCTCCACTTTAAACCCATCTAGAAGAACACCAAGCACGGCTGCTAATGGGTCAGGAGGGATTGTGACACCAAGGCTGTCTGAAAGGCATTTAAAAATGTTGGTCCAGAATGATGTTAATTTGGTGCAGGCCCCAAACATGTGACCCAGTGAAGCTGGAACTTGATTGCAACGTTTGCAGGTTGGCTCTCACCCTGGAAACATTTTGGGCAATTTTAAATGAGACAGATGTGCTCAATATATCATTTTGAGTTGAATAACTGTATGCTTTGTGCATGTGGAGCTCGAGTGAATTCTCTGCATTGCTGCCTTCCATTCCTTTTCTGAGATGTTGAGTGAGAGATCCTTTTCCCACTGTCCTCTTGGATCTTTGAAAGGGAGGGACTGTAAAATGGTTTTAAATACTGCAGAAATGCTGTCTGAGTCCTTGAAACTGAGCAATATTTTTTCCAGTATAGAAGAAGGTGGGAGGTAAGGACAATCGGGCAGGTTCTGTTTAACAAAGTTTCTAATTTGAAGGTAGTGAAAGAAATGTGTTGCTGGAAAGTTACATTTGGAATGCAATTGTTCGTAGGATGCAAAGACGTTGTCTATATAAAGATCTCGAAGTGATTTACTCCCAAATGTGTTCCAGATATTAAAAACTGCATATGTTTGCGAGGGTTGAAAAAGGTGGTTCTCGTGGAGATGTGCAACAGATAAAAGACTCTCTATCATTATCTTCCTATAGTATATTGTTGTTGTTTTTGTTTTTTTTTTTTGTTCTTTATTTCGCCTTGAACAATTTTGTTAGTTTTCGCATACCCCTTGGGGTCAGCACCCCTGGAGGAATTGCAGATTAAGTGCCTTGTTCAAGGGCCCAGCAGAGTAGGATCTCTTTTGGCAGTGACAGGGATTCGAACCAGCAACCTTTGGGATACAAGTTCAGATCCTTAGCTTCAGAGCCAACACTTCGCCCATATTCTGTGTGAGTGAAGCACTATTGGGTTATTAGTATATTGGCAATAACTTGCATTTATAGGGGCACAAAGCAAGGAATATAAAGAAGTACTGCAGGATTTTATTTCTATTGCAGACCAAGCCTGTGTATGTTCAACATGAACATTAATCCTTAACAGAGCAACAATATACAGGAATACTTTCAAAAATGAGGGCATAAACAAGACTAAGCCATGTTGTGAAATTCTGAGCAGACACCACAAGAAAACAAGGTGATGAGGCCAGAAGAGAATGCTCTCATTTTTGTTGGCCAGGATGAACCCCCCTAAGTAATTATTTATTAATTGATAGTACGGGGACAATGCTAGTGGATTAGGACTCCTCAGCAGAGCTTCTGATATTTTCACTTGACAAGAGAGACAGAGAGATGAACCACCCAGATTGAGACCGAGTACAGAAATGCAACGGGTGACACCTCAGCACCACACTGGAACACTGTGAGGTTTTTTATGGTGGCTGGAGTGCCAATCCTGCCACCAGCCTCCAAGTTTTCCCTGCAAGTTGGAGGACCTGCTTGCAGGACTGGATGCAGATTAACGTCATGACCAGGACGTAGAAACTGCGGGTAAAGGGTGTTGCTCAAGGACCCAAAGGAGTGGAGTCACTTGCTGCCGCAGATCCCTAGCTTCAGAGTTACCACCCTGCCCCACTTGACAAGGTGGCACTGAAAATCATCACAATGAACAGAATCTCCAAAAAAATAAAATCAACAATGGAGGAGTAATGGGTGGGCACAGAACAGATTGCACTTGACCCATGTAGGGCTTGTTCCTGACGTACACCTGATGCAGTAGGGACAGCAGACACCCGCCCCCCCATTTCTAATTTAGATTATGTGGGTTCAAAAATAGATGGACTAACTGAAAAAACTATCAATTAACAATCACTGCTATTTTAAATAGTGCCTTTCAACTCTGTTTATCTGTTAAATTCTTTTCTTTTGCAGCCACTTGGACAACATGGACTCAAGAGGCGAATATGTAAAAGTAAGTGTCAAGTTTTGTTATTTGCTTACTTCATGGCTTCTCTGTGGCTCAGCTGTCAGGTATGCATGGCAAGGGCCTGCGCCGCTGACTCATTTCAAGAGAGGATGCGGGACAGCAGAGATGACATGAAATATGACGAGGACAAGAGCAACACAGCGTGTGCAGAGACAGCCGGCCATTAAAGGCTTTGAGAGCTGCAAGTTCATGTGGTAACTTTGATATTTTTTGCAATTGGCTTAATGATATTCTGAGGTTTTAACTTTCAGCCTTTGGCCAGCAATTACTTGTGGTATCCAGTTTTTCTTTTTGTAGACTGACACCCTGGCTGACTTTATTTAGATAACATGAATGTACAAGAAAGCAAAAGAATGTTAAACTCAGAACTAAACTTTCTGTAAACATGTCTATTTTATAAGAAGGTACATCCAGAAACCTTAAAGTCTACTGAGTGTTTACAGTACATAGAAATATAGTAATGATTTTAGGCTTTGACTTTGGGTCATCTGGATACTCAACTTGAGCTAACACTTAAGTTTTCCGGTACTCATATGACCCCTCTTTAATTTCAATGGTTCTAAAATTTGTTTGCAAAATAATATCCACTTGAAAGTTAGAATAATTTTCGATAAAATAATACAAACATTGTCATGGGCTGATCCTTGAAGGCTAGATTAAATGGGTGAAGTGAATGGATGAAAATGTATTTTTGAAGGACATATTAATGTGCTACAGAAGTAAGACTTATATGACTGGATATGCGTCAAAATGCATTATGGATCTAAAAATACAACAGACCAAGACTGAATATGTAACAAAACAGTGTTTGTTATGGAATCACACTACAGTCCATCCCAGGTCGCATATTTTGCACTGAGGTAGTTGCTGGTGGTCAGACGCAAACCCATAAGGTCTGGATTTTAAAGACCCTCAGAACCAGCTCCTCTGCCAATTAAAGAACTTCTATTCTTGGGCATGCAGAAATTGTGTCTCATCATTTCAAGCAGAGCACTTTTTGGAGACATCAGCTGTGCTCTCTCTCTGTCTCTCTCACTGTTACTCAGTCCCCATCTTTCTGTGCAGCACCACCACCACAATCCAACCATCCACTGTGCAAATCCTGCTGACTACGCCAACTGTTTTGCTGTAGAACTGCACCATGATCCATTATAAGTTGCATGCTTTGCACTGTGCTAATTGCTGGTGCTCAGTCATAATCCCACAGTGTCTAGACTACTAAGACCCTCAGAAGCAGTTTCTCTAAAGAGAAAGCCATAGATGAACTTACATTCCCAGGAATGCAGAGATTGCCTGTAAGCACTACAAGGAGAGCCTTCCCTGGTGACGTCAGTTGAGCTCTCTCTCTTATTCAGCACAGCACCGCCACTGCACTACACCCGTCCACATTTCAAATGCTCCCAACTATACCAAGCATTTTAGTGTGGAATCTGTGAGCTTTGGGTGATTCCTTTATTTACCATATATTATGGTAACATGGGAGCTCAGCACAGTTACAATAAGCAGGGTTCAGGCTGAACTGAGACAGCATTGAATGCACATCTGAGTGGACATGTTACGGTACTTGGGATAATCAGTTTATAACTGCTAGTTAAGGGTATGTTTGTTACATCAGTCAGTCTTAGATAGATAGATAGATAGATAGATAGATAGATAGTTTACTAATCCCAAGGGGAAATTTACATACTTCAGCAGCAGCATACTGATAAAAACAATATTAAATGAAAGAGTGATAACAATGAGAGTATAACAGACAGACAATAACTTTGTATAATGTTAACGTTTACCCCCCCGGGTGGAACTGAAGAGTCACATAGTGTGGGGGAAGAACGATCTCCTAAGTCTGTCAGTGGAGCAGAACAATGACAGCAGTCTGTCTCTGAAGCTGCTCCTCTGTCTGGAGATGATCCTGTTCAGTGAATGCAGTGGATTCTCCATGATTGACAGAAGCCTGCTCAGCTCCCTTCGCTCTGCCACGGATGTCAAACTGTCCCTTTGCTAGTCTTGCTGAACTCCAGAGTATGACCTTTGTATGGAACAGTCTACACTTTAGCATCAAGTAAAACCTTGTTAATGTTAAACATTTCTCCTTCATCCTGGTTGGACATTGCCTTCCTTCCTTCCAGCTCTGACTTGCCTGGACTAAACATTGCAGTCCCTTTTATGGAGGACCCGGAAGCACTTCCAGTGCCAGAGCTTCACCTGTTGGAAGCACTTCTGGATCATACAGAAGTCCCAAATAGTGTAACTCCTTGTAGCAGCCCCTTGTGGCACCCACAGATCCCAGCAGGGCTGCGCTACCGGACTACAATTCCCAGCATTCCCTGCTGGTGCACAAATGGGTACCTATATGTGGGGCTGCTGCCATCTAGCGTATGTGGGGGAGACAATAACCTGAATATATTGTTCTCACCCATCCTTTCATATTATCGGTGTCTTGGCTGGGCAAGGTTCCCAAGTCAACTCCATCTGGGATGCCTATCCTCAGGTGTCGTTCCTTCACACTATTCTATGAGTAAATATAAAATGTACAATAGACCAGTGCTAAATGTATAATGGATAAGTATAAAACATGGAGTACATTAGCACTGAATGCACTAAGGGGAGTAACATATGTGTAGGCAGAAATGTAATATGACGAACATCACAATGGGAGTAGAATGGCCCTAAATCTGCAGTACAGCCAGACTGAATGTCAAATACTTGGTAAAGCAGCACTCAATCTGCAGTAGAGTGACATTAAGTGTGCTGAGGAAGAGTATCAAATATGAAAGTGATCTGTGTTACCCATTCTATGGATGGTTCACACATGTGCAACAGATCAGAATGAAAGTGTATTATTGATAAATATCAAATGTAAAGAAGAATAGCATTAAATGCAATTATGATGAATAACACATAACAAATATGGTAGACTCACATTAAATGAATCAGAATGAAATGTGTAGCATTAAATATAAGAGTGCCAGACGAGCGTCAAATATGCAGTTCATGGATGGATGTCTGGTTAAAGAGATGTAAACATGCTGTTGATCAGCACAACACACAGCTCCACATTCCAGTGTTTAGAAGCCGTCTTTATAGATTATGGCACATGACAGCAACTTTCCAAGAATTCCTTGAGACTTATGTTGAAAACTGTGACCCAGTCATTCTGTGCAAGCTATGCAAGAATAGTTTTTAAATAGTCACCAGCTACCAACAATGCATGCCGAGCGCTACTGAGTTACAAACCACATTTTTAATGATTATGGAAAACATTCTTACTCCCCTCAGGATGTAATCCAAAACTCAAGTATGCATTGCTTTCGCGTGACACACGCATAGCCTCCAGGTGTCATGACATTTTTCACTTTCTGCTGTTGCAATCACCTTTACATGAGATTAATCCAATGCTATATTGATTTAATAACCTATTAAAGGAGTAAAATTAAGATTGTGCATAACAAGCTTTATTTGGGAGCAAATGCTCAACACTTTAATTACAAATCATTCAAACTCTGCAGTTATAATTTCTGGTGACTTCAACCATGTGACTTTGGAAGGAACAATGACAAACTTCCATGAGTATGAAAGTCTTACTGGACATGGACACGAAAAACAAATGCTAAAGATGCCTTTAATGTAAACCTGTAGCACCAATGGGCAGATCTTACCACAGTGTGGTCCATCTTACTCCCACCTACAAGCCCGTTATTAGACAGCAACACATCACCATCAGTGCAGTGAGGAAGTGGATCCTGCTGGCTGAAATGGTTCTTAATGACAGCTACCAAACGATAGACTGGGACACGATGTGTGAGTCACATGGGGAGGATATTGACGGACTTGCTCACAGCATCACAGACAGTATGAACTCCTGCGTTCAAACAGCAGCTTTCCAAACAGCAAGCCCTGGATTGCTACAAAGCTAAAAAGTCTTGTGAATGAGAAATAAAGATTATTCAAATCTGGTGGCAAAATGGCACTGAAATACATACAGCGCTTGCAGAAAGAAAAGCTGAATGAAGGAACAGAAGTTTACAGAACTAAAATAGAAAACAATTTCACTCAGAATAACATGGAAGATATTTGGGTTGGACTTGGTATAATTTCTGGACTCAAACAAACTAGGGCTGAAGTGCTGGGAGGGAATGTGGACAAAGCTAACGTCCTAAACCAATTGTTTTATAGAATTTTGCTCCTTCCACCACCTTATAATAGCCTGTCCCTCAACTCCACCTCTGCTGCAACAGCAGCTCCCTGTACATATTTTACTCTTACCACTTCATTTGTCCACCTTCGACCATCAGTATGGGCTGTCCATAACTCATGAGACAACTGAGGAGGCAATGCACAGGTAAAGATAGATAGATAGATAGATAGATAGAAGATGTGGGACCAGATGGAGTTAGTCCTCCAGTACTTAAAGCCTGAGCTGACCAGCTTAGTGGTGTCCTCTGCTTCCTGTTCAGTCTGTAGCTGAGGCTTCGGAAAGCACCCTGCTGTCCTGCGTTGTTCCACTTCTAAAGTACTGAAGGCTCCTGTTCATCTGATGACTACAGTCTCATGGTACTTACGTCCCACGTCATGAAGACCAGTTTTTGACTAAATGTGTTCTCTCATGAAAGACCACTCAGACACACTGCAGTTTGCCCATTGGAAAAAAAATTGAAGTAGAAGATGCAGTTACCTATCTGCTCCACGAAACTTCAGTCCACCTGGAGGAGGCTGGCAGCACTGTGAGGACTATGTTCTTTGAGTTCTCCAATACCATCTAGCCATCCATATTAAAGAATCAGCTCAAAGATATTCAGGTGGATGAGCCTTTGGTGTTCTGGATAATAAATTATCTGTCTGGTAGACCACTGTTTGTGAGGCTCAAGGACTGTGTCTCTGAGGTGGATGTAAGCAACACTGAAACACCACGAGGAACAGTCCTGTCACCTTTTCTGTTGTCCCTGTACATCTCAGACTATAAATATAACACCGGGTCATGTCACTTGAAGACATTCTCAGACAGACCTGCACTGATAGGGTGTATTGACAGTGAGGGTGAGTCACAGTAATGGAGTCAAGGAATGGATTATTTTGCTGTGCCAAAGAGCCTCTACATGCAATCACAATTCAGGGAGCTGATGTGAAGGTGGTGCCCCTCTATGAGTACTTGAGGTTCCACATCAATGACAGGCTGGACTAGTCTTGTAACACAGAGGAGCTATATAAGAAAGGGCAGAGCAGACTATGTGCTCCAGTAATGGAGGCAGTGACATGCTTTACATGTTCTACAACTCTGTGATGGCCAGTGCGATTTTCTGCACTGTGGTGTGCGGGTTGGTAACATCACTTTAAGAGAAGCCCACCAAATCAACAAGCTGATTAAGAAGACCGGATCACTATTGAGGTGCTCACTGGAGCTGCAGGAGATCCTAGTGGAGAAGAGAATGGCAACAAAACTGATGGCCATTATGAACAATGCTGCACATCCCCTCTGTGGCACACTACCATTGACTTGAACCTGGACTTTCAGCCAACGATTTTTTCAACAGAAATGTATCAATGAGCACTACTGGATTCCTTCATACCTACAGCAATGCACCTTCATAGCACATCACTGGTTAGGTTAGGAGCACGCGCTGTTAGCGCATTGGCTCACCCACCACATGACGAACCAACTCAGGAGCCCAGATTGGGACCCGAGTGTAGCCATGTAATGGGTGACACCTCAGGACCACACTAGTTCAGATGGCTGGGACTTCTCACTTATCTTTAGCTAAGTTAGAAGGATTGTTTTTCTCTTCTTTTTTGTAATTATGTTGTTGTGCTTGTTATAATATCTCTATATTTCTTGAGTAAAAAGCTAAATTCCTCTCTTTGGGACAAAGACAACAACAAGGTAAATGGTGCAATGGCAGTGCCAATCGAATGGCAGAGCGATTAAAACATTAATAACAACATTAGGAATTCCAGAAATGGTAAAAAACAAATACCAGCATAAACTAATGACTTACCGTCCGGAGATAGTGTGCAGTCGCAATCCCCATTCTGATGAAAATGGTGTGACAGTTTAAGGGTTTCCTCACACCCTTGTACCCTCAGACCACACGTCAGACACCAGATAAAAGTCCAAATAGTTATTTATTATAATAATACAGTACACAAAGCACCCTCCACTCCCAAATACTCAATAAACCAATAAACAATAACCAAATCCTCCAATCTCCCAGACGCTTAGCCACCCTGCCTCCCAACTCAGCTCGTCTGTCTGGGATCTCCCACAGTCCTTTATACTCCTTGACCCGGAAGTGTTTGTCCCTCAGTCCATGTGACTTTCTATCACTTCCGGGTCAGGTAAAACTTCTTTTCTTCATCCCGAAGCACGTCATTTCTTCTGTCCATGTGAGTGGGACGCACTTCGAGTGTAGGGAAAATAGTCCCTGGGCCTCCCTGCAGCGACTCCTGGCGGCCCCCATGGTATCCAGTAGGGCTGTGCATTTAAAGACCACTGTCCATAATTCCCTGCTGGCATTTGGGGCACCTCTACGCTGCAAGGAGGGCTCCATCTGGTGGCCTGGAGGTATTGGCTGGGGTACATGGCCGGCCATATCTTACAATGGGTAGGTGGATATTACTTTAGTCATTAAACCTTTTCTTGCTGTAAGATTAAATGGACACTTTTTCTTTTTATTATGAATTAATTAATTATTGACCTACTGTAATTTAAGTATGAGGTGTGTCCCCACAACAGACTGGTACCTTATCCAAGGTCAGTTACTGCTATGTGCCCAGTGCTGTCAGGAATGGCTCCTGGTCCCAACAACCCTAAAAGTTTGGTTAAGTGGAGTTCAGGAAATAGACAGATGGATGATCATGCAGTGTGGCACGAGATCTAGCAGCAGCAAAGCTCAGTGACATTGTCGGATTATATAACTTTGTTGGCCATCAAAGCTTTATCAAAGCATTATTGGCCTGAATATTTGCATAAAGGTATTACTGTAGCATGTTTGTAATAGTAACAGTAAGTATAATGGAGCAAATCCATCCATCAACATTTTTTGTGAATTGATTGCTGGGTGCTGGAGCCTGTTATAGCAGCACTAGGAGTAAAGCAGTACCCAGCCTTGGGTGGGGTGCCAGCCAGTCCCAAGAAGCACATATGGTTAAGGAGTGTGCCCAGTGGCCTTGGGATATGGAGAGGTTGATGAATAAGTCTTCACCTTTAACTAACTTGATTTCCTCTCATAAATTTGATTTTTAAGCTCCCGACTCATCTTCACAATCTGTCCAAACTGAAATTGAGCACTGGAGTTTTGTCCTCTGTTTTTCATAGCTTTTTATGGAGTCATATAAATATACAAAGGCGATTACAGTGCTTGTTTTGACTCCCTGACTGCCAGGCTGTGGTTAGCAGATGCTGCCAAGGTCAGTTCCCACAGAGCTCCACTCATATTGTTCAGCTTTTCCATTCACACTGTTTTTTCTGTCTCTCTTCTGCTCAGGTGGTGACAAAGCTTATCTTTCATTGGCTTTTTGCCAGGTAGCTTTACCGTAACAGTGCAGGGGGGGAGGACAAGCGGTCTACTTTCAAGCGGACTGTAGCCATGACAGGCAACCACAGAGATTTGCTAACACGGAGCCCTTGCGTGCGCTTTTTAACCCAGCTTCTGTTATTTTCACTTACTGTCAAAGGGGAAAAGAAGTGGAGAAAAAGGCGCCTTTGTTTCCACCTCCCTTCCTACTTTGGAATAGCTTGGAAAAAGCTGACATGAGCCTGAATTGAATGGGACGGGAGAGGAACTGAGAGCTCCTTCGTGTTCTGGCAGAAAGGGGAAAGAAAGTGTGCTGCTGAATAAAAGTCCCTGAACACTCAGTGGATTGTTCCTCCCTTTGCTCTTTCTCGTTTCTCACTTGGAAGAACAAATGCCTCCTGTGTTCCTACCATTCCTGCAGTTCAAAGGCAGAGATGACAGAATAGGGCATGCAATAATTTTTCCCTTTAAAACAAAAAAAAGACCATCCCACTGGATTGACCCCAAGGCTGCTTTAAAGTGGGTAATGGTGTTTGACCTGAAGCTGAGAGATAAGTGCTGATGAACAAGTCAGCGAAATAGTCCCCATATGCATACTTATCCTGAAATCAGCACAGCTGAAGGAATTACTTTAGGTCATGGTTTATTTAAAAAATGAAACATCATATTGTCAAATCCGCAGGATTAATATACAATACTAGCTCTGTAAGCCCGTGCTGTAAAAAGACCAGGTTCCTAGAAACCATGGATTCTGGCACTTCAATCAAATCAATCGCATCAGTTCTACATTAGCAGCTAATTGAGGTTCTCCTTCCTTGGAGGTTTTGTTTTGCTGATGTGCTCACCTCACTTGTGTATTAATGGCTAAGCAAATTTCTCTTTCCTCTGAGGTTTCATTTTGCCAATGTGCCACCTCTGTTGTCTAACAGCGGCTAAGTGTGTTTCTCTTTCCTCTGAGGTTTCATTTTGTCTACGTGCTCGTCTCCGCTGTCTATCAGTGGCTAAGCGAGTTTCTCTTTCCTTGGAGGTTTCATTTTGCCGATGTTCTCACCTCGCTTGTGTATTAGTGGCTAACTGAGTTTCTTTTTCTTTAGAGGTTTAATTTTGCTGATGTATTCACCTTGCTTGTGTATTAGTGGCTAATTGAGGTTCTCCATCCTTGGAGGTTTCGTTTTGCTGATGTGCTCACCTCCGTTGTCTATCAGCAGCTAAGCAAGTTTCTCTTTCCTCTGAGGTTTCGTTTTGCTGATGTACTCACCTCGCTTGTGTATTAACGGCTAAGCGAGTTTCTCTTTCCTCTGAGGTTTCGTTTTGTCTACGAGCTTGCCTCCATTGTCTATCAGCGGCTAAGTGAGTTTCTCTTTCCTTGGAGGTTTAATTTTTCTAATGTGCTCACCTCGCTTGTGTATTAGCGACTAATGAGGTTCTCCTTCCTTGGAGGTTTCGTTTTGCTGATATGCTCACCTCGCTTGTGTATTAATGGCTAAGCAAATTTCTCTTTCCTCTGAGGTTTCATTTTGTCGACGAGCTTGCCTCCATTGTCTATCAGCAGCTAAGCGAGTTTCTCTTTCTTTGGAGGTTTCGTTTTGCTGATGTGTTTGCCTCACTTTTGTATTAGCGGCTAAGCAAGTTTCACTTTGGCGACAGACTCGCTTTCTTTGAGTGTCAAGCTGTAGTCTCGCACTTCCGGGCCGGACATAAAGACACACACATTTCCATGCTTAGACGTTTATATATAAGATTCTGGAACTGATATTCACTCTTTCATTTGCTCTCAAAATATTATAATATTAAAATACAGTATTATATGGTCAATTACAAAGAATGTAAAAGTAAAAGAATCAGGGAATTAGTGAGTCACCATTAATGAGGTTGGCAGGACAAAACAAAAAACAGGACTCTTGAGAGTATGAAGGTTTTAGCGTAGGGTCAATAGCTTGCCATTTGAACTTGTCTAGTCGGTGTTTTTGTGGTTGAACCTTTGGAGGTTGAACAGGAAAGCATTTCATGGGAGAGAGTAATGACCTTCATCTTGTGAGACATGATTTCCTTTTCTCTGGGGGAGAGATGGGATAGGTATTAGGCATGTTAAACGTTTGGTGAAATGATTCAATATCCTAGTGAAAATTGTGGCATATGAAGGTGGGAGGGAAAGGAATTATTTTGAGGTGATAGGAAGAAAATGATAAACCAATGTGAGGAAGACATTGGCATTGCACCCTAGTGTTAAGGACATGCAAGGTACCTGAAGATTATGGTGAGTCAGAAATGACAGAAGATGAAAAGAGGGCAAGAAATTGTGGTCAACAGGAATAACAAGGGTCAAAAATACCAAAATCAAAATGAGAATGAGCAACCAGGAACAAAGGGGCACAAGTCAAGTTAGAAGCGGTCAAAACCAAAGACCAAAACATGGCACTAAGGCCTACTTGAATTTGAAACTCAAGAGAGTGAGAGTATTTTGTGTTCACCAAGAGACAACTACAAAGGTGAGCAGCGCCATATTCATAGGGAACTTCCTGTGATGTCACAATCATGACAATCACAGCAACGTGGTAACTGCAAACAGAGTTGTTTAAATATGGAAAATCAGGAATACAAATAAAGCTTTTTACTTCTCCAAATGTCAGAATTACTTTCTAAATGAATCAAATCCAAATAATTAAAAAATATATGTGTGCATGTTACACTTGGAAACTCTACATTTACTTCTACCAAACACACATGGCACTGAATCCATGACCTGTGAAAGAACCAAAATCAATTGCTTTAGCTGATTAGCTCCTTGTAAGTTGGAATTAGGCGCCTGCCTATTATAAGTGGCTTCTCTGAGCAGAGGAAAATAACGACATAGAAAAGTAAACATTATATTTAAGGTACAATCAAAACCCAAATGTCACATTGGCACACTGACCAAATGCTTTCCTAAAGATAAACAGGCGGCAATAAGATTCATTGTTCCACAACTGAAACCAGAAACGTGCATTAAAAGATTTGCATACGCCCTCTGGGGAAATGAAAAAATGATGAAACAATGACAAGCAGCTGTGACTCTACAGCTTGCAGAACAGCTACTAGAACAACATAATTACCTGAGCAACAAAACACATAGGCTCCAGCAGACCCCTGTGACCCTGATCAGGACTAAGTGGGTTAGAAAACGACTGACTGACACTGACAAAGAAGAAAGACGCAACTGTTGAAGCCGACACCTGGTGGGAGACACCTCTTTCCTTTGCTGTCTTAGTTGCTGGAAGGAAGAGTTGCTGAATCCTACTAAAACTCTAGCAACTGAACACTTGGCCGAACAAAAAGCAAAAGCAATAGTTTAAACACACATCTGTGAAGCTCGCCTTGCCATGCTCCAATCGCATATGGGGGTTATTTGAGCACAGTGAGGGCTCATCATAGAGGCAGGATTATTTAAAGGGTAGGAAACTGTAACGAGACACCGACGCTAAGAGAAGAATGTCCTCCAAGTAAATAAGTATGAGACATCCAGATAACTGTTAAATGCATGGAAAATAGCATATCATCCACAAAAGGACGGGCGAGAGGCTGAGGCAAGTGCTAAATCATTGAGAATCTTGGTAGGTACGTTGTACTTAATCAACAAAGGGGTTTGTATGCTGTAATCTAATCTGTACCCTCCCTGGTGGTATTTTAGGGCTTTGCCCCAATGATCACTCCAGTACAAGGTTAGCATATCATTTTTGAATATGCTTCAGAGAATATGAGTAGCAAATAAGAGAGCTTTATTTTGTACCTGGACCTTGCTGGATGTTAGAATGTAAGAACAATTTTGATGGGAACCGGCCATTTAGCCCAACAAGCCCATCCATCCTATTCACCTTAATCGTCTACAATAACATCACGTTGAAATTTCAATGTCCCTAAAGTCCTACTACTGTTCTTGGTCATTTATCCCACATGTCTTTGGTTCTTTGCATGAAGAGAAACTTCCTAACATGTGTCTGAAACCTGCCCTTATGAAGTTTCCAGCTGTGTCCCTGTGTTCTTGTTGCTGAATTTATTTTGAAGTAACAGCTGGGATCCACTGGACTAATTCCTTTCATAATTTTAAACACTTCCATCACGTCACCTCTTAATGTCTGTTTGCTTAGACTGAAAAGATTAAACTCCTTCAATCTCTCCTCATCGCTCATACCAATAAGTCCCAGAATCTGCCTTGTCGCTCTCCTACAGACATACTTTATGTCTACTGTGCTATTTTTTTTATAGTTTGGTGACAAATGTGGACACAGTAATATGGTGGGGGTGTGTTGCTTGGGCTTCATCAATGATTTATATAATTTACACATAACCTCTTCCCTCATTATATATAATCTAACATCCTATCTGCATACAGTCTTGATGTACGGTAGATAAAGAAAAGTTCACTATGACTTCTAAGTTCTACTCATAAGGGATACTTTAAAGTTTCTGACCTCCCGTTGTGTATTCAGATCTAACATTTTTTCTTCCTACATGTAATACTTTACATTTGCTTACATTAACTTTCATCTGCCACAGATCTGCTTAGGCCTGTCCAAGTCCCTCTGTAACAATTCTGCATCATCTGCCCTTCCACTGAGTTTGGTATCATCTGCAAACTTAAACAGTGTGATATATGGCCGGCAGTTTATCCCAGCCAATACCCCCACACCGCTAGATGGAGTCCTCCCTGCAACATGGAGGGGCCCCAAATTCCAGCAGGGCATCATGGACATTGGAGTTTTACTTCACAGCCCTGCTGGATACCGTGGGAGCTGCCAGGGGATGCTGCAGGGTGGCACGAGTATTTTAATAGCCCGGATGTACTCCCTAATCACAGGGACAAAAGGAATGAAGTACTTCTGGGCTGAAGAAGAAGAAGTTTTCATCTGACTCGTAAGTACTATAAAATCACATGGACTGAGAGAAAGAAGCACTTCTGGATCAGGGAATATAAAAGGACGATGGGAAACCTCAGCAGACTAGGCTGAGTTGGGTGGGAGTGTGACGAAGCTGCTGGGTGGAGTGGAGAATTGTTTATTGTATTATTTTTGTGATTATTATAGTAGATTGGAATGGATTGTGGACGGTGGAGGTGCTTTGTACACTTTATTGTAAAAATACATTTATTATTGGGACTCTTACCTGGTGTCTGAATGTGTTGTCTGAGGGTTCAGGGGTCAACAGAGACCCCTACCTGCCTGTCACAACAGCTTACTGGTTATATTCTCTCTATGTATAAATCTTCTACAAGAAGCAATATGCTTTTGAGTAAGTCATCACATCTAGCATATGACAGAAAATTGGAAAACAAATTGCTTCAGAAGACAAAGCTATGGGTTGTTATAAACATTTTAATATTAAGTTAAAGCAACAGAAACTTACTACTTAATTTGCACAATGTGAGGTTGTGGCCCACTGGCACCTTAATGGAGAATGGCCACTAATAGTCAGTAAGTTCCTGCTTATCTAGGTTGAATTTCTTCTTCCATAGATCTGCCCAAGCCTGTATGCTTTCTAAGTCACTTTGTAAGGTCTTAAGCTGGTTTGACATCATCTAGATGAGTATCAGTGTAAGTCCGTAGTGAACTGACATCTGTTACAAGTCAAACTTAGCTAAGTAGATCCCACTTTGTACTTCATTCACCTGGCTCACCAGCTTTTAAACCATAGTAGCAGTTGATCTGAATCGTACTTGTACTTGTGACACTTCTGATGTCATTATGTATTGAATCAATCTTAATTTGTTTTTACCTTGTAACAAAAGCCATTGATCTGGCTCACATCCAGTAGAAATTTGTCGGCACCAGAAGTGTCTATCACATACGAAATGTTAGTAAAATTGAATTGAACCGAATTTGTACTGCCTTGAGGTAAGGGAGATTTTGATCTGGTTCGCAAATGCTTAAACACTGGGCAGTAGCAATTGATCTGGATCACGAGTTCACATTAACATTTGTTAGTGCAAGGTGGATCGTTCCCAATTGGTATTACCTTCTGAGACGGAGCCTTGATCTGGATCACAAACGTTATGATTGGTTAAACTTAATCCAGATCCCAATTGCTAGCATTTAATCCAGATCAAAAGATATTAGACAGCTATCGGTAGTGTTTGATCAAGATCAGTGTTGCTTACTTGATTAGAGACTGAGAGTCCGGCGCCTTGTTGGTAGGCTGCATGATCCAGAGTGCCGTGGAAAGAGTAAGTAGTAACAAGTACACGTCTAACATTTTGGCTACTTTCCATTTTTCCTATGGACATCTGTTGATGCTGTCGGATTCTTGTGGTTTTCTTCTTCCTCTGGTTAAATTATGAATGGTGCCTTGTTATACCATAAATTTCCAACCAGACTTTTCCACAGTTTCTTGTTGCTAGTGTCTGACATACTGAGCAGAGGTATCTATCTGCAAGTGCAAGACTTTGAGTTACGAATGTGACTTTACACTCATGAATGCCATCCCGATGGCTGACTGAGTTTCCCACTCCTTCATTTTGATTTGGATGGCCATACAGCTCTGTATTGTTCTCATACAGCTCTTTAAAATCTCTGTGTCGCTAGTCTGTTGTGTTGCTGGTCATGAAAGGGCATTTTTAACATACAAAGGAAAGCAATAATATGGTTGCAAGGTAAGGCAGCTCGAGTGTTTGAGCTCAATGTCATGTGGGCTGAGTGAGTCTAATAAAGAAAAGAAAGCGGACAGCTGTATGAAAATGAAGGTGTGTCTCAAAGATAACATTCTGTCAAGGTTACCCTACTTTTAATGGCGATTCTCAGAATACAGGATATGATAAAAGGATATGACAGAGGCGGATGGAGAAGGAAGCCGTCACTGACTTTTCATCACTTTCATATTTCTCATGACAATGATTAAGACCTGCTGGGGGCCTAACAGTGAGGACGGGAGTAGCAGACCAGCTGATTCGGCCATAAGTGTAGCGTGTGAGAGTAAAAATGGCAGCAGAGGGCCACTAAATAGAGGTTTATAAAGAAGAGAGATTGCTTAAATGTGTAACTTTATACAAGTTGGTGTATCATGTGTTAAATGGCACATGGCACGCTGACCGTGACTGCGCCTTTTACCTTTAGTCAAGTCAAGTCTTTCTTGTTAGTAGTTGTCGTGTGTATTTGAGGGGACTGATGTTGCTTGGTATGCTTGTTTATTTATGAAGTTTCACTAATTTTCCTCTTAGGGTAAATGAAACCCATCCACCCATCCATTATCCAAACCACTATATCCTAACTACAGGGTCACGGGGGTCTGCTGGAGCCAATCCCAGCCAACACAGGACGCAAGGCAGGAAACAAACCCCAGCATTGGTGCCAGCCCACCACAGTAAATAAAACCCTGTCTGTCTATTACCAGGATGAGCCCAATCCTGGCAGCATCAGGGTCAAGGCAGGAACCTGTCCTGGATGGGACACTAGAGTCTGCTTGTGCTCTGACTTTTTTATTCTTCATTTGCTTGCCTGTTAAGAATTTTAAATTCTTTATTGGCAGTTTTTATTAATGAGAGTGCCATTAGATGTGAGCTGTGTATATCAAAAGGAATAGCACCAAATCAGCCATAATGCAGTGTACATGGCATGTGTTCATCATTAAATAGGTGAGCTGAATAAACTGAAAGTAAATAAAAAAAACTAAATATGTAATGATTTTGACAAAACACAAAATAGATAGATAGATAGACAGATAAATAGATACTTTATTAATCCCAAGGGGAAACTCACATAATATAAAATGACTCTGAGGGAGTGGGAGGCTTTATTTGATGCTTTGTTCTTCAGCCTAAAGAATTTAATTCTGATTAAGATGTTGGTTGTAACACAAGCTGTCTGGCATCAGGACTGGCCACTCTGGGCTAAGGCATTAGACTTCGACCTCAAGATTCATCCTCCATTGCTGACCCATCTGTAAAAATATTTATAAGGAATTAAACTACAGGTACCTGATACCATCAGGTGTGGGCATTAATTATGTTGTTAGTCATTTGTACCGTGTGTAACTGGGTTTTACTTGTGAAGTGTTACAGCACTCGGAGCCTGCTGTAGTGTAGCAGTACTTACTGTCTATGCATTTCATTTCTCTATAGTGCAGTGATCACTGTTACTGGGCACTTAACAGATTAAGTAAAATCAATCGGGTATCACAACCTGAGTGCCTCTAAACGGGTGCTTCTCAAGGGCACTTCCGAGACCCACTGTGGCTACACGTTTTTGTTTCAGCCCATTTCACGACTAGTCAGTCATTTTATCTTTAATTGACCTCATTGTTTAAGTAGCGGCTCTTTTATTTTAATTCACTTATTCTTCATTCAGAAAAACGCTCTAGTATGAAATTTACATTGATAAGAAATTATGAAATTATTTGTAGTTTTGCCATTTGAAGCTAAACGTGGTAGTTCTCTTGTTACTTCACTTTTTCTGTATAGTTTGATACCTTCATTGTATCATAATAATGACAATTTACAAATGGAGTAGGTATAAGGGGGCAACAACACTGATAACCGAAAGGCTGTCACTGTCTCAATGTCAAACCCAATAGTTTGCCCATCAGTACAGAATGACTTGCTATATATAACCATAACACTTGAAAAATAGGAAGGAAAACTGATGACAAAAACTGACATGATGAAACAGAACAATGACGAGCATGACAATCTTAAAAATTAAGAACAAAAAATGAAGTAATCTCACGTACCATGCATAAATGCTTGTTAGATTCCAAAAATGTAAATAATAATAAACAGAAAATATTTATGTAATAATGTAAGAATCTATCTATCTATCTATCTATCTATCTATCGTGCCTTTCATTCTATCTATCTATCTATCTATCTATCTATCTATCTATCTATCTATCTATCTATCTATCTATCTATCTATCTATTATATAGTGCCTTTCATATCTATCTATCTATCTATCTATCTATCTATCTATCTATCTATCTATCTATCTATCTATCTATCTATTATATAGTGCCTTTCATATCTATCTATCTATCTATCTATCTATCTATCTATCTATCTATCTATCTATCTATCTATCTATCTATCTATCATGCCTTTCATTCTATCTATCTAAGTAAAAAGTTAATTAAGCCAGTTTTGATTGATGCCAAAATAACCGCTAGGCTCGAAGATATGAGGAAACCGGGGGTGTTGTGGCCACCTAGTGGTTAAAATATAGAAACACAAGGCTGTTGATTTTCTGTGAGATGGGCTAACTGAAGTACCTGTGATGCCAGTCACAAAATGCTCTCTGATGTCAGTCTCGACAGCACGTTTATGTCGCTATGTCAGGTGGTTTACTTGACAGTCATCTTTATCTGAGTCACATTACCGTCTCACAACACTGATGTTAACCCAAGTGTAAGCAGACGTGCCACGCAACATCGACAGACTGAAATATTGATTGTGTACAAAAGCTATTGAGAATATTGGGGTGACAGATTTCCTACCAGGGAGCGACTATTCAATCTGCTGGCAGAACTGCAGCTATGGATGTGTAAGTCACTTTGGATAAATAAATGTAATCCTCCTTTGTACTTGAGAGGCGGTATGGCCTCCCTACTATCCACATCCCTACTCCTACCAGTGTTAAAACTGCACAAACATGAAGATGACTACTTTACATTATAAACCTGTGAGAAAAGCACTGGCTCTGTAGTTAAATAAAAATGTAAAGCAGCCAAAGTCCAAAAACGAGTCAGAGGCAAGCTTGGCCAAACATGGGCCCGGGCCAGACCACTCTGCTGTTATCTCGCTTCAGGAGATTCTCGTCTGTCTCGAGCCTTTCACGGTATACACCTCACTGTACTGACTCACTGATCAGTACAACACACAGTATCAGTTTCAGCTTATCTGACTACAGCAGTCAAACAGCAGTGAGTGCGCAGCAGCATTTCAACTTGGGCTCTTAAGTTTTTCTGCTTACCCAGTGGACCCCGCTGCGAGTGATGCTTGCTTCTGTCAGGCAGTGATGTTATCTGGCATTTTACTGGTAAAGTGTGTTCTAGGGATCAACGCAGAAGAGAAAAGGTCTGTGATTCCGAGTCAGGACTCGATACGACAGGAATATTTTCATCTTATGACTGAACTCATCTCTAGTAATTTATCTCACATTGCTCATTTTCTTTGTAAAATACTTTTGATTGATTTTCACTTAATGACAAACTATTAAAACATACTGCACTACATCTTATTCTTAGCAGACCATAGACCTTCTCCCCAAGCTTTACTCCTTTTAAGGCTTTGCCCTATGCCAAGTGATTCTCTGCAATGAGTGAAAAGAGAGTGCATCCTGACATTACTGAGGAGAGCCACAAGGGGGTGCCATTGCTGCTGCTTCAAGCCTTCATTTTCCCAGGCGGCCCTGAAATCTGCCAGGGAGCTGCCAGTCACTGGAGAGGTTTGGAGCTTCGCCCTCTGGCTGGTGTGTGTGTGTGTGTGTGGATGGCTGCGCTCTCCCACTCCAAGTGCATGTCTGCATGAGAAGAGTTTGAGGTCAGTATGTTTTGCAATAAAATAAAGTTTCTACTATGACAGTAGCAGTAGAGACATTCATACTGTGTTAAGAACTTATTTTTATGTTTACTTAATAGGACAATGCATATACAATAACACACAATTCAGTCAAGGACATACTCATATAAGCCGTACATTGCGTTCCAAAAAGCAGAACAAAACACTCAAGAAGAAGTGCCATAATTGACAAAGAAAAAGCACCTAATGTCAGAGGCTATATGTCAGAAAATGCTGAGCGAGATTTGTCATATGTATTAAAACAACAAAAATCGAGCCAAGTCCTAGCAAGCTGTTTTACGATAACACTAATGAATTCTTGGCAAATTCAAAAACATTCTTCAACCATTTGTCAGAGAGAGAGAATTTCATTTTTCCAATTTAAGACAAAAATAAAACATTCCTTTCTCCAATGAGTTATGAGAGGTTGAATACGATTAGTCCAATTAAGTGAAGTAGGACTTTGAGTGAGCAATGCAGTGTAGGCCACCACTACAGGTTTTCCCTTTGATCGTGTTATCCCATCTAGCATTCTTGGTAAGAGGATGGGAGAGATCTTAGATCTGAGGCAGCCTGACAGACACATGTGAAGATTTGAGCCAAAATGGTCCGATGTTGAACACTTCAAAACATGTCCTTTATGGAGGTGGGTGCCTGTTGACAGCGTGTACACTTCCTATCGTCTCTACATACATTTTAGACAATTTCAGGTGAGATAAACAATTCCAAAGTGTCATCTTTAGCTGGATCACAGCATGCTTTGCACAAATTAAAGAAGAATGTATTTTATGAAGCAGTGAGTTCAATTCCTTATCTGAGATTCTAAAAGAAAGATCTTCCTCTTATCTCCTCTGAAGTCTTCTAGGCAAAAATTCCTTGCAATTTGTTTATAAACCTAGAAGCATTACCCGTATTGTCATTAAACTAGTCAGTTATGCTTCAGAAACTGAGATTGGTGGAAGTTGATGGCCGGGGCCCTTGCTCCGCTGGGACGCCTCCACGCTGGGAGGACCGGGGGAGCGAGTGTGGCCAGAACGTCACCTTCCCTGGAACGCTAGATGGCAGCCCCCCTGGGTTGCAGTGGTGCCTCAGACTCCCGCAGGGCTTCGTGGGAGTGGGAGTGGAAGTTTGCTTCTGCCCTGTTGGGATCCATGGGTGCCGCCAAGGAGTGCTGCAGCTGAGATAGAAGGTGCTGAGCCTTGGAGAGCAGCTCTTCAACCACACCCAGAAGTGCTGATGGAAGTAGGTCAATGAGCACCTGGAGCCAGCGTCGGGAGGAGGAGGATGGTGAAGAAGAAGAAGAAGAAGAAGCTGAAGCTTGCTGAGAGTGGAGGAGAAAAGAAAAGGACTGAGAAAATAAAGCAAAGATAAAGAGTTAAGAAGGTGTGTGTTTAGGCTGTTGGGGACACTATAAATAAAATTCATGTGTGTTTTTTGGACTTGTGCATCTAGCGTCTGTCTGTGTCGGATTAGCGTGTTATAGCGCCATCTACCTTCCACAGCGTATTATTTTTTACATCATTTTGGACTTGTGTGTAGGCGATGCATAAAGCATTTATTTCTGCAGTGGAAACTTAAAGAACAAATCCGTTTCATTTATTTCTAGTATGCAGTGCCTGTAAAGAGTATTCATCCACATCTTCTTGTTACACCACATAAAATCACAATAAATTCAATTTGGCTTTTTTGACACCGATCAACAGTAAAACACTCTTCAATGCCAAAGTCAAAGCAGATCTCTGAAAAATGGTCTAAATGACAAAGACAACAAAGACCTTTGGTAGCCATGACAGCCTTGAGTCTGTGTGCTCAGGTCTCTCTGTCTCTATCAGCTTTGCACACTGCAATTGTTTCCCCTTTTTTTAATAAAACTGCTCAGGTTCTCTCAGGTTGCAAGTTGATGGCAAGTGAAGAGCCTTTTTCAAGTCCTGCCACAGATTCTCGGTTGCACTGAACTCTGGACTCTGAGTCGGCCACCACAGGACACTCATATTGCTGTTTTTAATCCATTCATGTGTAGCTTTGATTTTATGCTTAGGGTTGTTGTCCTGCTGCAGGTTTCTTGCAGACCTCATCAGGTTTTCCTCCATGATTTCCCCATTTTTTGCTGCCTTCATTTCTCCCTCACAAGCGTTCCGGGGCCTGCTACAGAGAAGCATCTCCACAGCCTGATATTGCCAATGCCACCAGGGGTAGGGTGTGTTTTTGATCATGTGCAATGTTTAAAAATGGCGTTGAATCTGATGACCAGAAAGCTCAAGGTCTCATCAGACCTTAGAGCCTTGTTCCTGCTGACTTCAGAGTCTCCCATGTGCCTTCTAAGAAACTCTAGCTGGGATGTCACCTGTGTTGTTCTGATAGTGGCTTTCTCTTTGCCATTGTCCTATCAAGCTGCGACCAGTCAAGCATTTAGGCACCAGCTGTTGTCTGCATAACCAATGTAACTTGTTACTCCTTCGGACGTCTCAGAGGTCTCTTGGTTGGCTCCCTCACTCATCTTCTACCTGCACGATTACTCAGTTCTTGTACACGGCCCACTCTAACAGATTTTCAGCTGTGCCATATTCTTTCCCTTTTGTAATCACTGATTTAGCTGAACTCCAAGAGATGTTCAGTGACTTGGATATTTTTTTTTGTTGTCTCCATGCCCTGACTTGTGCTTTTCAGTCCCCTTTCCACAGAGTTGCTTGGAGTGTGACACAGAAACACGGGAACTTTTGAAATGCGTAGTGGCAACCATGTACAGTTGGCAGCACTGCGGAACAGGGACCTTGAGCTGCAAACAATCTCGCCATTTAGTAATTTAGTAATCAATTGCAAGGCAATCAATGGCAGCTGTGCGAGAATTGTTCGGTAACCGTGTCATCTCAAGATTCGGTGACATTCCCTGGCCCTCAAGATCACCGGATTTGTCCGTTTGTGATTTTTTCTTGTGGGGCTACCTTAAGAGTCGGGTCTACATGACTCGGCCAAGGACACTGAATGAATTGAAACAAAGAATTCAAGACAAAATTCGTGGTATCCCAGCTGAGATGTTGCAGTGACCAATGGGGAACCTCAGCAGCAGATTTGGAAGAATGCATATGTACAGGAGGACGCCATCTACAGGACGTAATTTTCAGACATTGATAATTTGGATTACTGTCTCTTAAAAGGCGAGTTGTAGTGGTTCAATTGCTGTCAATAAAATTTTTTTGATGGATTTCTTCTATTTTTATTGGGTTTTTTAAAAGTTCCCATTTTTCTAGGCCACCAAACTGACTCACCAACAAGGGATGTTTATGCTGTGTGGCCACAAGGGGGCTCTCCAGCTCCCCAAACACCAAACGCAAAGCCCCTTACATAAGTATAAAAGCACAGAAGAGTGTTTATTTGTGGGAAACCCTTCTCTGTAAGTGTTTCCCACTGCACCAAGCACAATACAGCCATCAAATAGCAAGCACACAGCAATGCTTTGTCTTCTCTCTGTCTTCGCTGTCTCACTCTTTGTCACTGCCTCCACTCCTCCACACAAGTGTTGTCCTCCTCCTCCAGACTCTGGCTCGTTCATGTAATTCAGGCGGTTCCTTTTTTTATTCATCCCCAGGAGTGCTTCTGCTGACACGACGCTGCATCTCCAAAGCACTTCCGGGTGTGATTGGTGCCATATGGAGTAAATCCCACAGCTCTCCCTGGTGGGCCCCATGGGACCCAGGAAAGCTGGCACTACAATACCCAGCATGCCTTGTAGGCACCCATGTGGGGATTCCAGCCTGGGTTTGCTGCCATCTAGCATCCTGGGGGAGACAAAGCCCTGTGTAAGCTGTCTCCCCCTGTCCTTTCAGGTAGAGTCCTCACAACTGCAATCAACGGAAACTCCTAGACTACAGACAGGTGGTCTCCACTGAACTAATCATGTGGCTGTAGCAGATTTGCCATATTTATGCGATCAATTATTTTGTGTTTTGTATTAGTAGCTAATTTAGATCACTTTGCAGGGATCTGTTTTCACTTTGACATTTCCTTGTTATAAATGCCAAAAGAGTCAAATTAAATCCATGGCGATTCAATGTTGTATAGTAATAAAATGTGAAAACTTCCAAGGAGCAAATACTCTTTATAGGCACTGAACATGCAGACTAAGTTGGCGTTTATGAGCGATTGTGGGTGTGTGCCCTTCAGTGGCCTTTCGATCTGTCCAGGGTTGGGTCCCACCTTGTATCCTATCGGCTCTGTGTGACCCCGAACTACATATATGCAGGTTGTAAAATAGAAGGATGGATGTGCTGTAGACACGGGAATTAAAAATAAATCAGACAAATGGTGTTTGTGTATCATTAAGGGTATGTGTGTGCGGTACTGCCCACCACTCCGACAGCCTGACAACCTCGTATTGACTCTATGCTGGTGGGCTGGTGGGCATATAACCCTCATCTCACTGCATGTGTGTCAGTCAGGGCTCCTCGTCTCAGTCTGTCTGCAGCGGTGCCCAGGTGCTTTTTCCAGTTCTCTTTCACTGTTGATACAACTCGGCTGGCAGCTGCCACTTGCCTGTACCCATTATCTGCTCCTGTTTCGCTGTTTTGAGGTCCTGTAGCACAGGCCCACACCTGGTGGAAAAGTACACAGGCTGTCGTCAGAGTCTTTATGAACACAGCAGCACTTTTAGTGTTAGAGAACAAGAGAGGAAGACATGAGGCAGATGGGGAAACCTCAGGCTGTCGACAGTCATGCTGTTTATAATGAGACCTGTGCACACCCAGCTGAGTGTTAAACCCTCCTTTATGTGTTTATAATGCCACCATTTCCCACAAAATACAAAGTACAGGCAAGGTGGGGCACAAGTAAACATACTCTTCATGGGCGATTTGGTAGGCAACATGACATGGCGGTGCTGTGGTTAGCACTAATGACTCACAGAATCAGCATCCTGGATTCAAATCTCATGTCTGCTTGGTGGGTGGGTGGGTGGAATTTGTATGTTCTCATCTTGTCTGTGTGGGTCTTTAGGTTACATTAACTAGGTGTGTGCATGAATGGCACCTGTAATGGACTGGTGATGTTTTCTACCAGCTCTGACATCAACAATTGTGAATTGGACTATGCAGGACAGTAAATGTTATGAAAGACCATTTTAGGTGGAATTACAGTGCCATCTACAGCTCATATCTATTAGGAAGACTTTAGTCTTCCTCCAGTCCAGTATGCCAATACTAAGTGTTTAAAAGTGTATTTTAAATACTGCTTTAATTATTAAAATATTCTTAATATGTGTGTCCTTTGTAAGGAAATTGATCGGTCCTGGCCAGTTTCTTCAATCATTGAGGGTTTTAACTTACTGCATGTGGCAATCTGTCTTGCTGGTTTGTTTATTGCATTACTTGTGAAGCTTGGTGTGGGAGTGGGACTTGCAGTGTCCCAAAAATAGTTGTGGTACCAACCCCGTTTAACTGCAGGTCAACACAAAAGGCATTAAGGTTTCAAAGAAATAAACAGATGCAATGGACGGCACGGTGGCGCAGTTATAGCGCTGCTGCCTCGGAGTTAGAAGACTCGGGTTCGCTTCTCGGGTCCTCCCTGTATGGAGTTTGTATGTTCTCCCCGTGTCTACGTTGGGTCTCCTCCCACAGTCCAAAGACATGCAGGTTAGGTGGATTGGCGAGTCTAGATTGTCCCTAGTGTGTGTGTGTGTGTGCCCTGTGGTGAGCTGGCGCCCTGCCCAGGGTTTGTTTCCTGTCTTGTGCCCTGTGTTGGCTGAGATTGGCTCCAGCAGACCCCCATGACCCTGTAGTTAGGATATAGCGGGGTGGATAATGGATGGATGGAATGCTTGTTCTGAGGTCGGCACGGTGGTGCAGTGGTAGCGCTGCTGCCTCGCAGTTAGAAGACTCGGGTTCGCTTCCCGGGTCCTCCCTGTATGGAGTTTGCATGTTCTCCCTGTGTCTGCGTGGGTTTCCTCCCACAGTCCAAAGACATGCAGGTTAGGTGGATTGGCGAGTCTAAATTGGCCCTAGTGTGTGTTTGTGTGTGTCCTGCGGTGGATTGGCACCCTGCCCAGGATTGGTTCCTGCCTTGTGCCCTGTGTTGGCTGGGATTGGCTCCAGTAGACCCCCGTGACCCTGTGTTCGGACTCAGCGGGTTGGAAAATGGATGGATGGATAAACGGATGCATGGGGGCACAAGAATGCAAAGATGGCAGAAAACCAACACTTCTTCTATCTACAGGTCTGACTGACAGCTGCTGAAGGCTCAGGTCACAAGAGTGACGCATCCATCCTGGGACGGACCAGAAAGGATGGGCCTTTTAGGAGTGATAGAGGCCTGGTCTTGGGGTGTCAAGGGAAATGGCAAGACAATTAGCGATGGTGTCCCCTCTCGCCTCGAAGTGGTACCGCATACCTGATCGGAGCTGGCAAGGCGATCCTCAGAGATGCACATGTGACAAATGTTGAAAAAGGTATAAACGCACATAAAATCGCTTTGTGTCACCTCAGACAGCTACAAAGGTCATGAAGGCAACACCTTCCCATCATGAATAGGTCATGAACGTGAACATTTACGTACACTGCCCATCAAAAGAATTCACATTTGTACATAATTCAACTTGTTACATTTTATTTTTATAAAATATTGGACTTTTTAATGTTAAAGTAAAAAAGCTCTCTGCAAAGTGGTGTAAATTCATTATACATCTAATTGAGACCATTAGATATTACCAGCTTTTTTAGGCATATGGTTAGCCATTTTTACCCCAGTAAAGCTGAAAACTGTAAAAAAAATGTTGCTTAGACTCCAAAACAGTAAGTCTCCTCAATCAGAATATGACTGTCCCGCGACCCAGGCTGACACAAAGCGAGTCCTCTGATTATTTAATTAATCAAATGCCATGCTGCTGTATACACTGGCATTCCCAGTGAAATGTTCATCCTATATCAACCCTGCCTGTTCTGACTGAGATTTTTCCAACTCTGCACCCATAAAAATTCACGCCACAGTATATATATTGTCACACTTGTGAACTTAGGGGTCACCGTCAAGGCTGTGCTGAGGTAAACAGTGTCACTCCTGGACGAGGGGGGTCGTTAACTACCTGTTACTTTTCCTCCTTTATCCAATGGTGGCAGGTGCCAGGACTCTCACATATTAGGAGGAAGAACTCATTGCCGTTCCAGGCGTGCAGAGACATTAGTTTTTGGGACTGTGCATGGTCAGTGCAAAGTACCTCCATTGTGGTTCTTCTCACCTCCACCTAGGCCAGGCTTCTTTGCTGTGCCTCTACCTGACACAGCCGCTCCTCCATTGAGCAGATCACCTCAGTGAGGTCCACGGGATTGAACAGATGTACTTGCCGACTACGCCAATGTCACAACATTGGATGGTCATGGGTTCAAAGGTTTGTGTACCAGACCAGTAAACCCCATTTATTTTTGGGATCAAAAGGGAAAAAAGACTTTAACAAACAAACCAGCGGTCAGCAATGCGTTCTCTTCCAAATGAGCTGTATAAGACGGTGCCATCTCTCCCTCAAGAGGGGTTCTTACAATGAATGCCTGTTTACAGCTTGTGAACCAAATATATAAGACTTGATACAGAAAGTCTGGGGCTTCCAGGGCCCTACATAAGGTGTGTTCAGTGATCTTCTGGCACTTGCCCCTTGGAGATGTTGAGGAAAAGGAACAGGAAGTTAGGAACAATGCCCTTTCTTTTCTCGGCGTGGCATTGTTTACACGTTGGTATCCCCTGGGAGGAGTTGTAGTAGGTAGCGAGGAAAAGGTTTAGACTGCTGCCCCTGGATGAATGGCAGAAAATGAATGGATGGATGGATGTGTTGGTCCAGTTGGTACTGCTGCTCCAGTGCCCTGGGTTTGAAGCCCATGCCCACTCAAAATCTGTGTGGAGTTTTCTCCAAGTATTCTGGTTTTCCTCCCATATCTCCAAATGTTTGGTTGACTGGTGATTTCACATTGGCACTTAGTGTGTGTGGAGGACTGGAGTGCTGTCTGTGGCTGTTTCATGCCTTATGCCCTTTGCTGCCAGGATTGGCTTCTTCCTTTTCTAATTGGATTAAGAGAGTTATGTTATGTCATATATACGCTGCACCAATAATAGCTTCTTTATTGTCTGTGTATCTGTGTATGTCATTTTTCAATAGTATCTTATATAGTATATCATCTATGAAAGTGAAATAGTACTTATTTGACTGACGCCTTTATCCAAGGTGACTTATAACATTTATGATACATTCAGTTCCATTTCCTTTGGTAGCAGAATTTGCACCCACAATCTCAGTATCCATCCATCCATCCAGTTTCTAACCCGCTGAATCCGAATACAGGGTCACGGGGGTCTGCTGGAGCCAATCCCAGCCAACACAGGGCACAAGGCAGGAACCAATCCTGGGCAGGGTGCCAACCCACCGCAGGACACACACAAACACACCCACACACCAAGGCCAATTTAGAATCGCCAATCCACCTAACCTGCATGTCTTTGGATTGTGGGAGGAAACCGGAGCGCCCGGAGGAAACCCACGCAGACACGGGGAGAACATGCAAACTCCACGCAGGGAGGACCCAATCTCAGTATTTGAAGTCCAAAGCTTTAGCCGCTACGCCACACTGCCTGCCTAGTAAAAGTAATGCTGTCACCTGGATAGAGTGTAGATTATATGTAGACAAAAGTGTATTGTTTAAAATAAAAGCCATGCTAGAACTACTCGATATGAGTGGAGCTGAAGCCACCATAGACCCCTTCATCAGTAAGGGTCCACATTGCAGCTAAGGGGTTTGGCTCTCCCACTGCCCAGGCTGGTGTGTTCTGATTATTTAATGTTGTGAATGCATTGCCCCAAATGTCCACTTTGTGGGCACACTGGCACCTCCTGTCATCTACATTTCTGTACAGGCGCAGACAGGTGGTCGATATGAAGGCCACCCAAGTCTGTTTAGAAGCCATTGTCACAGGTGCATTGGCTTTTGTAAGGTCCCATAGGAAAAACCTGAAATCTGAAATTGGCATGTCTGCTTAAAACATTCACCATTCCCCTCTTACCTGCTTTGGCCTACACAGTAAAACTAAAAAGAGGCTGAAATCTGTTTACAGTCAGCCAGAAAAGCTTACGGCTTGCAGCTGGCACCTCTTCCTGGGCATGGTGCCACTCCTAGCCTTGAGCTTGAGTTTCCAATAGGGAAATATAAACATATCAGCTCCATGCTTTGGACTTTAGTTTATCATTAGCTGCATGTTTGTGGCGATTTCCAGCCTCTTTATATGGGAATTGCTGTATAATGAGGGCAGCATGATGCCCAGCCTGCCTGCCACCCACAAATTTGCATGGCAGCAGGAAGATAATCTAAAAGGTTTTTCCTTTTTTATATGTTGTTTCTTACACAAAAGAAATACCAAAGAAGAACAAGACATCTTCTGCTGGCAAGGTGGGCTGGAGGGTGAAGGAAGGGCAGGAAGGAGATACACACCGCCATTAGTTACCCACAGTGTCAGAATGCAGAAGACAAAGTCCTCACAAGACCAACACTACTGTAAAAATCAGTTCCTGTCAGTTTTACGTCAGAGTATACGTCACACTGTAAAGCAGTCCCTCTGTAAAGGACTAAAAATGTAAGTTAAATTCTGCTCAGCTTACTTAGAAAGAGAGAATGTGGAAAAATAGCAACATTCAACTTTTTATCCAAGCAAATGAAGAAAGTGACTGTTTGTACAGTGCCTACAAATAAACATCCATCCATAATCCAACCCGCTATATCCTAACTACAGGGTCGCGGGGGTCTGCTGGAGCCAATCCCAGCCAACACAGGGCGCAAGCCCACCACAGGGCACACACACACCAAGGACAATTTAGGATTGGCAATGCACCTAACCTGCATGTCTTTGGACTTTGGGAGGAAACCAGAGTACCTGGAGTAAACTCACGCAGACACGGGGAGAACATGCAAACTCCGCACAGGGAGGACTCAGGAAGTGAACCGGGGTCTCCTAACTGCGAGGCAGCAGCGCTACCCACCGTGCCACCGTGCCGCCCCTACAAATACACAGTTTTCACATTTAATGGTTACACTTTGAATCACAATGGATTGAATTTGGCTTTTTTTGAACCTGATGAGTAAAATAAATAAGACCCTTTGATGTCGAAGTGAATACAGATCTCTGTAAAGTGCTCTAAATTAATTGCAAATATAAAACACAAAATAACTGATCACATAAGTAATCACCTCTTTCAAGCTAGCATTTAGCAGACGCAGCTTTGGTAGACACGACATCCTTGAGTCTGTGTGTGCAGGCCTCTTTCTGTCAGTCTTGCATATCTGAACACTTTCTGACATTTTTCCTCATTCTTCATTCCAGAACTGCTCAGCTCCATCAGATGTCATGTTTAGCCTTTTTCAAGTCTACTTATAAATTCTGAATTGGACTGAAATTTGGACTTTTGAGTCATATACTGCTGACATTAACATTTTTGTTTTTAAGCCATTCCCGTGTAGCTTTGACTTTATGCTTTGGGGTCATTGTCTTGCTGGATCGCAAATCTTCTCCCAAAGCGCAGGTTTTTCATCGACTTCATCAGGTTTTCCTTCACAATTTCTTTGTATTTTGCTGCTTTTGTTTTACCTTCACAAGCCTTTCAGGGCCTGCTGCAGAGAAACATCCCCATAGCCTGATGATGCCACCACCATGTAAATTGATAATGATGGCATAAATTTCATAATGTCTTATGTCTGATACGCCATTTAGTCTGATGGCCAAAAATCTAAACCTTGGTGTCATTAAACCATAGAACCTTCGACTTCCAGGTTCCCTATTAGGCTAAGATATCTTGAGCATTTTTTTTCTCTTCAACAGTGGCTTTCCCTTTGCCCTTCTCCTGTTCAGCTGTGACTGGTAAGCAGTTGTGGTCTGCACAGTCTCTCCAGTATGGGCCAATGTAGCTTGCAGCACCTTCATAGTTCTTTTAGGTCTTTCATTGGCTTCCTTCCCTCACCTTCTTCTTGCACAATCTGGATGGCCTACTCTAGGCAGCCGTGCCATATTCTTTCTATTTCTTAATGATTGATTTAACTGGATATCCTGTGACTTGAATATTTTTTTGTCTCCATCCCCTGCCTTGTGCTTTTCAGTCCCCTTTTCATGGAGTTGCCTGGAGTGTTCTTATGTCTTCATTGTGTAGGTTAGTCAGTCCACCAGACACTAGTGGGCCCTTCCACATACAGAGGCTTTTAGTCTACAATTAATAGGAACAGCAGACAGATGAACTCCATTGAACTACTCATGTGACTTCTACAGCCAATCAGCTGCACCAATTGTGTCATATTACGCAATCACCAATTTGCAGAGCTTTGTTTTCACTTCAACATTAAAAAATATTTTTTTTCTTGTCAAAAAAGCCAAATTAAACCCACTGTGATACAATGTTGTATAACTGCAAGGGGGTGAATAGTTTTTATTGACACTGGAAATCCATCCATCCATCCATTATCCAACCCGCTGTATCCTAACTACAGGTTCACAGGGGTCTGCTGGAGCCAATCCCAGCCAACACAGGGCGCAAGGCAGGAAACAAACCCCGGGCAGGGCGCTAGACCACCGCGGAGCACTGGAAATATTTACTGTATATACTCACATAAAATCAGACCCCAACTTATACGTCCATTCAAAAATGCGACACTTCACATCTTCTTGCTTCCTCCAATCTCTCATCAGTTTTTCAGACGCATCGAATTTTGTTGCAGCAGTGCAGGTACCAATTTCTTTCGCTATTTCAACGACTTTTCATTTAAAACCAGCTTCATATTTTCTTGTCATCGAACGCTCCATTGTAGATAAGGGAAGCTGTTACGCTAAAGGTGTATGAGGGTGTGAGATACAAAAAACAGAAAACAGTGCAAACGTTGCTTCAGAATAGTTCAGGTATCACCGTGTGGTCACGTAGGCACAATACATAGAAACAAAAGGCTGTGTGCTCCGTGGTTCCTCTCTCAGGTGGGCATTAGAATATTATATAATCTCTTGGACCAATGGCGTCAGTTTTCCGCATTTGACTTATACGACCGACATTATAAAATACCCGAAATTATACGGTAAAATCAAGCCCCGACTTATTCGCGGGAGAACTTAAACGCGAGTATATATGGTATGTGGAATCCAGAAAATCAAATCAATAATCATGATTTTAATTCTTTCCAAACATCAATGAATTATTGAAGGATCTACTTGTCAGCCTCACTACATATATTGTAGACTGAGGGCGGTCCTTCAGTTCTGATGTCAGGCTGGCACCGCCTCTTGGGGGTTCCACCCACAAAACACAAGGAATAAAGGACCCACACAGAAGTGGGAAAAAGTGAAGAGGAAGGAAAAGAACATAGAGATATAATTGACAGAGCACTGTACCATTTGGGGAAGAACATACCAGATGTCACGCATGTGTGCACAGGGTAGCTTAAGGGCTCTGGTGATTGTAGTTACCCGCTGCTCCAGGGGCTGGCGCTGTGTTCTAATGCCTTGTCTTTTCCTACCTCTGCAGACATAGCGTGAGTTTTCCGGATTCGACTTTTACGACCGACATTATAAAATACTGGAAATTATACGGTAAAATCAAGCCTCGACTTCTCCGTGGGAGAACTTAAACACGAGTATATACAGTATATTTTTTTTTAAATTGTGAAGAAGTAATTTGAACTTTAAAATACCATGCTTATCCTTCAAATTCTAAACTGGACCTTACTTGGACCTTACTCTTATTCGATGTTAATTAATGTTGACATATTTTATTTTCTTACTGTGTCTTTTATTTTTCTATTCTTCATTATGTAAAGCACTTTGAGCTACTTTTTGTATGAAAATGTGCTATATAAATAAATGTTGTTGTTGTTGTAAACTGGTCTGAGTGTGGGTGGGTGTGCCCTCCGATGGACTGGTACCACATTTAGTTGCTAGTTCCATTACAAGGTTAAACAAAATACATTTATTACAAAATTTTCTTGCACACAGCGTTTTAAAAGAGTAATTTTTTTTGTGCTCATGGACTAAATTGGAGAAATCAGATTATCCCAAGACATATAATTGCATTACACAAATGGCTGCATTCTACAGTAGACATCGTCATCAGATTTCATCTCAGTGGTGCTGTAAACGTACTTACTGAAAGGGAGCCTGATGAGCTATGGGGGGGTCTAATGGCCTCATGTCATTTTCACACATACTGTAGGCACGATGTTGGGCATCAATAAGGATGTGTCAAAGGGCCAACAGCACGTCTACAGTATATTGATTGCTGTGGCTTGACCAAGAAAAAGCCATTTTTCAAAGTCTTTTGGGACATCATAAAATCTTCATTCAAAGTCACTCTGGGCAATCAATAGTAGGCCCAGGGTACAGAGAAGACAGAATATAGGAAACGAGTTCAATAATCTTTTGATTGTTTTAGTGATATTATTACAAAATGTAATCAGACATGGAAACTAGTGAGTATGTAACCAAATAATACAGATAAGGTTTATTAAAGAAAGAGTGGCTAAGAAAAGGGGAAATTGTATACAGTGAGCTGCTCTGATTGATTCTGTGTGGAGCATAAAAGGTCAAACGGTGACATGCTGAGATAACTGCAAATAATCAAAGTGAACTAGCAAACACAAGGTGATCCTCAGTACATTTGCTCCGTCTGTACTTTTGATGTTGGACTCACCTTGTAGTAATAATGTGGGCTGCAGCCTCAGTCTTGACAACCGGGCCCTCTGCCTACCGTGCAAATAACAGAAATGCAAATCTGAAATGAATATTTCCTGAACGGATACTCATGTACGAGGTCTGCTCATTTCTCAGCAACATGTTACATAAGAAGAGCAGCAAAAACGGGGAAAGAGCCAGGAGGCGGCTCAGAAAATGCTTCATTTCTCAACTCCAACGTGTAACTTTAAGCCAAATGGCTATCTGATAGTTGACACAGCTTTTTTTTATTTTAGAGAGAGATTATCCTGCCAAGTGTCTGGACTACGCTTTTATTTTTAGAAGCATGCCGTTGTACTGCGCAGTGGAAAGATTGGGGTTTTCAGTCATAAGAGCAAAAAATAGCACCGTTAATCAACTTGTGCCTTTTAAGACATTTGGATCTGCTTTAGTGTCATCGGATTGTTGGCTCCTTCACTTTGTGACGGGTGGCATTGGCCATGGGCGGAGTGGTGACTCACAGGTTAGGGATTTGCACTGGCAATTGGAAGGTTACCGATGTGAATCCCATGAATGCCAAGAGTGACTCGACTTCGTTGGACTCTTGAGCAAGACCCTTAACCTGCAATTGCTCCGTCCTGGTGTGACGATGCGGGTTCTACTCCATGCCCCCCCCATAGGCTTCTGGGGAGCTCTCAAACCTGACACCGTCAGTAATGTCACCGATGAGCTAGACAGTAAAGACATCAACAATGAAACAAGGGGACGGTGCTTTTATTAAAAACAAAACTAAAAACAGTGTCCAAATAAATAAGTGCAGTGTCTCAAATAGTTCTCACTGTAAATAAATAATCCATTAAAACAGGTGAACTGTGGAGGTTAAAATGCAATAAATACATCCTTTTAAAACAAGGTTAAAATGATAATGGCTGGAAGCAGTCTTGTCTTAAAACTCCAGTGCCTTCTTCTTTCTACTGGCAGCTCCCCTGCTTCTCTCATATGGGCCCCGCAACAGGGGAGTCGTCCTACCAGCAAATGCAGCTCCCTCCTATTTTGGTCCAGTAGCCATTCTGATCCCCAGCTACGTAAGCCTCCAGCCGGACCGAGACTTTGGTTCCCTCCCCAGGGGCCGGGGCACTCACTCTGGGACTCAACATGCCCAAAGCCTCCTCAACTGCCGCTCCCTTCAACGGCAAGTCATCTCCTCTGCCGGTCACTCCAGCTCCTCAAAAGGAGTGACCGCTTCAGTCTGACCCCAAGAGAGTTGGACAGACACTCCTCCAGGGCTCTCCTACCAGCTGCTTTCAAAGTTCAACGAGCCTGCTCTCGCTTTCGCTCGCGCTCTCACTTGCTCACACACCGGCTTTCTCCTTCTTCTCCCTTAACCACCATTCCCGTCCTTTCTTTTTTCTGTCTCCCCTATCCATCTCATGCTTCTACTATATATTACGAGGACGTGGATCAGGTGTGGCAATTAGCAGCTCCGATGATCAATTACGGATGCGGATGACTCCTCACCTGTGCACTTAAGCGAGGGCATCACAAAGCTCCCGGGAACCGCTCCGGCCACACTACCATGCCCCCTCTCAACCACGAGTGCGGTGATTATCTATTAAAACTGGCCTTTTCAATTTGAGCTGTGGACCCGCAACACCACACCTGGGTATGACGTTAATCTGCATCCGGCCGATTCGCAGGGAAAACTTGGGGGTTGGTGGCAGAATTGGCACTCCAGCCACTATAAAAAGCCTCCCACTGTTCAATTCCCTCTGAACTAGTGTGGTGCTGAGGTGTCACCCATTGCTTGGCTGCACTCGGGTCCTAATCTGGGATCCTGAGTTGGTTTGTCATTTGGACGGTGCGGCAACATGCTGTGGTTGTACTGGGCAGTGAAATGATAGCGCTTTTCAGTCATAAGAGCAAAAAATAGCACTGTTAATCAACTCGTGCATTCTAAGACTTTTGGATCTGCTTTAGTGTCATCTCACTATTGGCTCCTTCGCTTTGTGATGGGAGGCCACGGCCATTACCCGGCCGGGACTCCAGCTGGATGGAAGGACCAGGGGAGGGAGTATCCAGAGGGCACTGCCTTCCCTGAGATGCTAGAGTGGCACCACGGATTCCCGCAGGGCACGCTGGGAGTTGAAATTTGGTACAGCCCTCTGTTGGGGTCCGTGGGGGCCGCCAGGGTAGCTGCCGAGCCCAACATTGAACTTGCATCACACCAGTGAGCGATTCCAAGTAATGCTGATGAGCCACCTGCATCACTCCCAGAAGCCTCACTCCATTCGGGGAGCCAGAGTCAGGAGGAGGAAGACGAAGCTCACTGGAAAGGGAGTGGAGGAGGAAGGACTGAGAGTGACCCAAGGGAGAAGGAAGGAAGGGACTGTGTCTCATATACTCTGGGGAGCGAGGAAAAAGGTGCTTCCCTAGCTCTGAATACAAGGGTGTTGTGTGCTGCCTGTCTGTCCCAGGTAAGGGCATGTGTACGCTACCAGGGCTATCACAGCTTGTTTGGTTTCTAAATACCAATATTTGTTATTATTTTCAAACTTTTCATTTTGTTAGTGATGAAACTTTGGATAATTTAGGGAGTCCCTCTCACATGCTATAGTTGTGTTTATGTGAATGAGTGCAGCATTGCATCCGGTGCTGCTGGGATGGACTCCAGCACCCTATGACCCTAAACAACATTTATTTCTATAGCATGTTTTCATACAAATGATGTAGCTCAAAGTGCTTTATAAGATGAAGAAAAAAGAAAAAGTATAAAAATAAAATGAGGCAATACTACTTAACAAAGAATAAAGTAAAGTCCGATGACCAGGGAGGACAGAAAAAACAAAAAAACTCCAGAGGGCTGAAGAAAAAAATAAAATCTACAGGGGTGCTGAGGCCACGAGACCACCCAGCCCCCTCTAGGCATTCTAAAAACATCAATGATTTAAATCAGTCCTCATGGTTTTTAGGACTAACGTGGAAGAACGTGATGATGACGGTCATGTCAAGTCAAAGTCAAAGTGAACTTTATTGTAATTGCAACCATATACAAGTATACAGATAGACGAAATTTCGAAGCTCAGGGTCCACAGTGCAACAACATGACGTGCAAATAAATTAAAAATGGAATTAAAATTTAAATTTAAAATGAAAACACAAACAAGACAAGACATTGTGCAAAGACAAGCAGCAATATTGACCTATAGTTAGCAATATGAACATTGATGCAATGTATGGTATTTATTTTACAATCTAGATACATAAATATAGTCAATAGATATGTAATATAATAAATAATAGAAATAGATAATACAGAAATTATCAATGTATGATAATAGTTGTTTAAGACGTGTGTAAACAATGACAGGTCAGAATGTTTCACAGCAGAAGGTTATCAAGAGTGTCAAAATCCTTAGAGGTCAGTATGAGATTTTCAGTTCTTTTCTACATGCACACTCGTCTTTGCGGGAAAGTGGCCTGCAATGTATAAAAGTTCTGTGTTTAGAGGTGGTTGAGGCTGTGTGGAAGGTCCCAGGGGGCAGCCTGGTGTTAAGGAGTCTAACAGCTTGAGGGTAAAAACTCTCCTGCAGCCTGGCACATCTGGCTTTGATGCTGCAGTATCTTCTCTTGGATGGCAGAAGTGTGAAAAGTCCATGTGATGGGTGTAAGGGGTCCTGAACAATGCTGGAGGCCTTGCGGACATTGCGTTTGTAACATATGTCCTGTAGTGAAGGGAGAGGCACCCCAATAATGTTCTCTGCTGTCTTCACTATCCTTTGCGGTCGCATATGTTGCAGTTTCCATACCAGACAGTGATGCAGCTGGTCAGAACACTCTCAAAGGTGCCTCTGTAGAACATGGTGAGGATGGAAGGGGGAAGACTTGCTCGCTTCAGCCGCCTCAGGATGTGTGGATGTGGAACTCTGGCCTTAAATCTTTAAATGTATGGACATCATGGTGCTTTGATCAGGTGGTGGTGGCGCAGATCGCCACCACAGAAAACCGGAAAAAGAACAGCAGAGAAAGTAGGGGTTAGTACGCATTTCGGAGCCACCATGAATGATAATGATAATTAATTGAATATACAGAGCATCAGGATTGAACTAAAATGAAGTTATGAGAAAGCCATGTTAAAGTAATGTGTTTTTAGCAGTGTTTTAAAGTGCTCCACCGTATTAGCCTGGCCAATTCCTATTGGCAGGCTATTCCAGATTTTAGGTGCATAACAGCAGAAGGCCGCCTCACCACTTCTTTTAAGTTTAGTTCTTGGAATTCTAAGCAGACACTCATTTGAAGATTTAAGGTAAACTAGATTAAGTGGGTCATGGGTGGAGAAATACTTCTTTACTTGGAGTTTCATTGAATAGCCATTTTGCATTCAGTAACTGGAGGCTCTAAATTGACCGAATGTTAGCTCTGGGTAGACTTTGGTGTGCACTGTCGGTATTTGGGCTCGTTTCAGCCTTGTCCTTCATGCTGAGGCTCTGGTGACCTTAGGCTGGATTAACTGGGTCTGATAATGCATGGATTATAAATTCAGGTATCAACGGGTGACAATAGGCTTATATTCTTTAACATAATGCAACCACCAATATGTCCGTTTTTCAAGTTAAAACTAAAAGCATATTTCAGTGTAGTCAACAAGGCCTTCTGTTTTTTCTCATGTGTTTGCTACTATTGATCTGTAACTGCTAAATATGTCTTAGAGAGAGAGAGGGAGAGTGTGAGTGTGTGCGTGCGTGCGTGCTTGGGTGTGTGCTCATGTGCGTGTGTGTTTAGGTGTGTATGCGTCCACCCTGAGATGTACTGATGCCTTGTCTAGGGGTTGTTCTTGCCTTTCATCCAATGCTTCTGCTTGCTGAGATTTTCTCCAACTTCCTCACAACCCTTTTAAGGATAAGTGGGTTTGAAAAAGGATGGATGACTTGTTTTAAGCTTGCACTATATACTGCTCAGCCAATGTCCTTATCACGACATTAGGTATCATCCATGGCTTGGTATCGATGCTGCTTCTGTGGATCAAAAGGAGCTGATTGAGCTGGTGTGGTCATGTTGATTGGATGCCCCTGGGGGTCTCCCTTCAGAAGTATACTAGCAGAGCCCACTGGGAGAAGCAGACCTGTGATATGCTGGAGGGGAGGTATGTTCCTTGACTGGAATGGGTGCCTCTGGGAATTCCCTGGGATGGAGTGGAGGGTCTGGTCTGTCCACATTGACATCCCTTATTAGGATAATGGATTGAAAGTGAAGTGAGGTGCAGTGAGGTGAAGGTGTCGTTCCTGAGGAGTTCCTTTATGAGAGATGATGAGTGTGTTGTCTCTAAAACACAGGTGTGTCACTTATGGAATATAATTTGTTTCCAAATGAAATAAATACAAGGGTAATTATGAAATAAATAATTACATGAAAAAGTAAATGAGTCAATACTTTATGAATAAATATGTATTTAAATAAATGTCATGGAAGGGGCAGAACTTCCTGTGGAAGTGGAAGTGATGTCAAGGTTTTATCGTGCGTTCTGTTTTCATTCTTTGTTATTTAGTATTGTTTAATCTTATTTTTATATTTCTATTTTTTATAAAGTTTTCTTTCCTCTTCTTGTAAAGCATTTTGAGCTACATCATTTGTATGAAAATGTGCTATATAAATAAATGTTGTTGTTCAGTTCTGAGGGCAAAAGTGTGAAAGGCATAGATGAGAGCACCAGCCCGCGACTTGGGATGGAATCACAAGTAGCCCTGAAGATGCCTCCTAATCACACGTGTATGATAACAGGTGGTATAGTCCTTTATGCTACTGATCTACACTCATCACTTCTATTGATATTAAAGGAGTTCCCATAAAAGGTCTGGGTTCTTCATTACCTGGAATATGAGATTATTATCCATCCATCCATCCATCCATCCATCTCCTTCCGCTTCCGTTTATCCGAGGTCGGGTTGCGGGGGCAGCAGCTTGAGCAGAGATGTCAGGGTCCCCGCCTTCGGCCACCACCAACTCACACTGCACCCGACCTCCTTGGCCCCTCCTACAGGTGGTGAGCTCATGGGATTTGGTGTGAGATTATTACGACCTGTGAATAGCTTTGCACATCTTTTTAATTCAGTTTTCTTTAACTGTCTTAAACAGTACTTAGAGAATCATAATTGCATAACAACTATCTAATTTTTCAGACTTATGTAAGGTAATTTAAATAACATTCATTCATTTTCTGGGCACAGTTACTCCATTACAGAAAAGTAGGGGACCAAATTCAAACACTGCAGCATTGGACACGCCGCCTGGATTGCGATGACAGTTTCAAGGAACCACACAGACAAAAGGAGAACATGTCAGCTTCGCACAGAGAGTGACCAGGCTGCAATTTGAACTCGTGTGTGCGCAGCCACCATGAGGCAGCAGCGATGGCCACTGCACCACAAGGCTAACCCTAAGCCTAACCCTAACCCTAACCCTAATTAAAGAGTAAATGTAAAACATGAATAAGAAGTTAATCTCAAAACACTTTGCAGAGTGCCTTTTTTATTTTTACATTACTTTTATTATAGAGAAGGAGGATTAAATGGCTTGCTTTGTATTCCTGATGAGTGACTGTGCCACCTAATATTAGGCAAAAGAAGACGGCTCAGTTAAATGCAACCACAATTTTGTCTTTCAGAAATTCTGCTTGTTCCTTCAAGTAGTTCTCTTCACGTTGAGATGTTCGAAGATGGATTTCAGTGAGACTTAATGACCCGGACCTCAGTGCACTGGGCCGAATCTTCACGGCTTGACAGTGTCCTGTGTGTCCTGCTTCAATGGTTGGTCCTGTGCTGGGTGGGAAAATGTGGAACCTTTTAACATCAAGTTATAGTGTGATCTTAGTTAGCCAGCTGTGGGTCTTCGGGTTGGAATGAGGTTAAGCCCCCACCGACCTACATTTCCATGGTGGGCTGGCAGAAAGGAAAGGGGTGAGCACTGGTTTATTTTTGAATAATTAACAGCCTGATAGAGATCGGCTGGCTGCTTTCTCTGCAAACGTTAATTACAGAAAGGAGGGCTGCTGGCCTCAGGGGATTAAAGAAAGCACAGGCCCAGCTGGTAAATGTGGCAAAGTGGTCTCAAAGAGAAGGGCTAAGCCAGGGAAAGATAAAAAATAAACAAAAGGCAAGTACAACGAGAGAAAGAGAGAGGGGATGGGCGACACTGGGGGGGAAAGGGGGTGTCAGAGAAGCACGGCAAAAAAGTCAAAGGCATTTGGCGACACACTGTGTCAGGTCCTATTCACACATCAGGTTCAGTCTGCAGGGGTCTCTGTATGGCGGTGCGATGGTTAGTGCCGCTGCCTCACAGATCCAGCATCCTGTAGGGGGAATGAATGTGCAGTCTTCACACAGACAGCCAGCGGGCCCAGAATGTCCTTTCCTACTGGAGGTGGGAGGCAGCAGAGCTAAATAGTGTGCTACCCTCATGGAAATAACAAAACACAAACCTCATATTAGAAAATGCCATGAGTGGTGGCACATTGGTTGGTCCAGGAATTCCGCAATTCGTCATTCTCCCATTTTGTGCCTGTTTTTGAGTTTTCCTCCTGGTACTCCAGTTTTCCTACCACGTCCTCTTGGACATGCAGGTTAGCTGAATTAGTGTCTCTGAATTGGCTTCTGTGTGTGTGTTTACTCTGAGATGGAGTGGCACCCTGTTCAGGCTCGTTTCCTCCATTTGGACAAGTAGGGTCTGACCACCCTGTGAACCTGAATTGGATTAGGTGGGACTGATTATGTGTGCATGGGGATGTCCCTAAGTGAATTTTATATTGCAACTTACCCAAAGCACACCCTCACAAAATGCATCATGAACCCTACTTTTCTATGTTATTTGTCACCAAACACTAGAGTTCCTAAAATGGAGACTATAACAGACATGGAAATCGTTTATAAACTTACTCCATGAAATCACAGTATGTAAGATAATAAGCCATTATAAAATGCTAAGTCTTGTGGCCTGAAGGGGGCGCTCCAGCTCCCCCTACCTGACACGGACAGACACAAGTCAAGCACAACAGAGGCTTTTTATTTTGTTTATCATGGGAAACTCTTCTCCCAAGTGTTTCCCATCACAGCCACAAGCACAGTACAGAAAGCACACAGCAAGAAAAGCATTCTTCTCCAGCTTCATTCTCCTCCTCCTCCTGACTCTGCCTTCCAGACTAAGTGAGGCTGCACCTTTTATGCTGCACCAGGGAGTACTTCCAGTGGCCCACTAGCGTGGTCCGGAAGCACTTCCAAGTGAGGTGGGATCCCCACAAATTAGGCCTCCCAGTCCCTTCAGCACCCCCTGGCAGTACTCCCAGAATGCAACTATCAATCTCGGGGAGATAATGCCCTGTGCATGCTCTCTCCCCTGGGTCCTTCCACTGGGACAATTGATGGCAGCTATTCGACGATTGTTTGGAAGGCGCGTCATTTCATGCAACGCAGAAGATCTCAAGATCTCCAGATCTCACTGCTTGTGATTTTTTTTCTGTGGGGACATCTTAAAAGCCAAGTGTACCACATATGTCCTGCAACCATTGCTGAACTCAAAAGGAGGACTGAAGAGGAAATCGCTGACATTCCTCTTGACGTGTTACATCGAGCAATGCAGACTGTCAGAATGTGTACAGAGAAATGGACAACACCTTCATGATGTTTTCTACATCAGCATAAAATGAAAATTGATTACTATCATTAATTGCATATTATGTATATTATATTTTATCATAAAATATATTTTGTAATGTGTTGATTCGTGCATTGAACGGCAATTGAAAATTTCCTGTTTCTCTACGCCACCCTGTATAAATAATGCTTGTCTGTCACTCAAAAATTTACAAATAACTGGGCCTTGAACCTCGGTCTTGGTCTTAATCGAGAGCTTATGACGCGATACATGTAACGTAACCCAAGAATTGGAGGTATGAGCTACCTCATGCACATACTGTAAGTGAGCCTTGGTCCTTCCCGAAGCAAGTGGTGGCATTGCTGACAGGAAAAGAAAGAACCACTGCAAGTTCTGCAGACAGTGAGGCATTTTTTACTGGCTTACCCGATCATTTTATTCAGAGATGCAAGTCAAACACTCTGAGACTAACAGACATTAACAGACAGTGGGCTCTCTCCACCATGTTATTGGGCTTCATGTCCCTCACACAACAAGCGGCCACATGTTCCTACGTCTCACGACTGACAAGAAAGGAACAATGGCACAGACATGTCTATCAGGAAAAGAGCCACACATAGAATTTACTCGAGCTCCATATGCACAAAGCATCCAATGATTCAACTTAAAATTGTTTATCGAGCACATCGATCTCATTTGAAATTGTCCAAAATGTTTCCAGGGCAAAATCAAACCTGTGAATGTTGTAATCGAGCTCCAGCCTCACTAGACCACATGTTTTGGTCGTGTACCAAATTAACATCATTTTGGACCAAAATGTTTAAATGGCTCTCAGACAGCCTGGGTGTCACAATCCCTCCTAACCCACTAACAGCTGTGTTTGTTGGACACCCAGATGGGCTTACAGTGGAGAAGGACAAACAAACAGTAATCTCCTTCACTTCACTATTAGCGCTTAGACTTGTCTTGCTCAGCTGGAAGAATCCTAACCCACCTCTGTTAAGTCAGTAGGTAGCCAATGTTATTTACTATTTGAAATTGGAAAAAATAACCTAATTCCCACTTAGAGGATCTGTTCAAAACTTTTTCTAAAAACCTGTCAGGATCTAATCAATAATATTTTAGAATAAGCATTTATACTGGGGAGAAAGACTCCTTTACTACTCTCAAAACGTTTACTCTGGCTGTTGGCCTTCCTCTCTTTCTCATAGGTGGAATTGAATTTACTTCTGTTAAGTTTGACTTGGCAGTACATAAAAATATCAGGGAAAGAGCTATGGTGACATCAGAGGGCAGTAAAGGACATTGCACAGACCAACAGATCAGCACAAGAGCCTTTGGTGGAGTGACCTCGGGTTCTGTGTTTCGTGAGGGGCGTATGAACTGCCTTTCTTCAAGGACGAGTGGTCAGAGTATTAGTAGAAACTAATCATAACACAAATAATAATTGTATACTTAGCTATTCTTAAAGTAGAACCTTCCAGGAAAACCCCATCTGGGATTTGGCAGGATGAACGAAGCTGCAACGGTTAGGATGCTCTCGCTTACTCGCTCCCTGTGTTAGTCGAGGTGATCTTAATGCTCAGGCTGTTAAGTTGTCCAGGCCCTCAAAGGGTGCACATGTTTGGAGAATGGAAGGTTACAGAGGGCCACAGTTCAAAGGTCAAGGGTTTAAGCAGGTCGGCATTTGTGGTGCTCCAGCATGTCCTGGAAATACCCGGGTGTGGTACTGTTTATAGAGTTAAGTTAAGGCCATTTAAGTAAAATTAAACCAATCGGTGACTCTTAAGGAGCTTCACACCCCATTAACAGGAATATTTGGAAAGAAAACGTTTTCTCGGGATTTTTGCTGGCAGGGCCCAAAAACTACTTTCTTGAAAACCGATAAACCATAATAGTGAAAGGAAAAAGCAAGAATGTATAAAAAAAGGCAAAATCAAGCAATGGAACAAAGTAATTACTGTAGTGATGAGTGAAACAGCCAAGTTTAGATTTGCATACATTTTCATGAAACTGACTCTAAAATTTGTTTTGATTTTTGGAGCTTTTAATGGTTTTTTGCAGTGGAAAACAAGGACTTTTGCTCCCTAAAGCCTCATTCACATTTCTTATTTACCTGTTGTTCTGAAGCTATGTAATGTATGTAGACGGCCACACGCTTGTCAAATCACTTCTCTTTATGCCAGTCATTCACATCATTGTGGACATGCACAGTACATTTATCAAAAAGTAGCCATCTCCCGTGGCGCTGCCCACATAGAAGTGAAACAGGACAGCGAGGAAGGCCCTGCCCAGCTCCCCACTCCTGACATCACGCTTCCACCTCCTCTCGGCCTGCAGCCTCTGTCTTGGATTAGCACGAAGTATATCGCTCCTGCAAGCAAACTATAATTCTTAGCGTGATGGGAGACGTCACAAAATCAACCAGAATGTTCAAGCAAATTATAGGAAAAAAAAACTATCTAAATCCGTTAAGTAGATCTCTCCGTGAAAAGCGGACAGACATACAGACAGACAGACAGATGTTGGATTCTATACATTGTGACAGATAGGGGGTGCTGTTGTCCCCTTGCACCCTCAGATCAGTTGCCAGACACCAGATAAAAGTCCAAATATAATTTTTATTCGAACTGTACAGTGCACAAAGCACCCCCCCTCCACAACACTCATACAATAAATCAACCACAATACAAATCTCAATCCTCCACTCTCCCAGACGCGTTGCCACCCTGCCACCCAGCTCAGCTCACTCGTCTGGGATCTCCCATAGTCTTTTTTAGTCCCTGACCCGGAAGTGTTTCCGTACCCTCAATCCATGTGACTTCCTATTACTTCCGGGTCAGATCAAAGGTCCTCTTCTTCATCCTGGAAGTACATCATTTCCCCTGTCACTGTGACTAAGACGTACTTCCGGGTTATAGGACATGTAAGAGTCTCTGGGCCTCCCTGCAGCGTCCTCTGTTGGCCCCCAAGGTATCCAGCTGTAAAGGAAAACTCCAATGTCCATGATTCCCTGCTGGCATTCAGGGCACCTCCATGCTGCAGGGAGAGCTCCACCTGGTGGCCTGGGGGTATTGGTCCCGATGACTGGCTGGCCATAGTCCACAACATATAGAGATGTACTAAAATACTCCATTGTGCTCATGACTGTGCTTTCTCCACAGAAAAATCTCATTGCACTGAAAGTCGTCCCCCACCCCACCACACCCAGTTACCTAGTAACCACAATTTCCTGTTTGTTGATGCCGAACAGGTTGAGGATATGCACTCTCTAAGCACTGAGGAGCTTTACATTTATGTCTCAGATACATCCTTCAGATTGTCATCATAACTGGCAAAGTGGAAATCATACTACCAGATCAGATCTTGTGGTTCAATAAAATGTCTACATGTGACAGGATATGAGTCCATTGATTTTATTTTCCACTAGTGATCTTTATGTAAATACTAAATTACAGACAGACGCATGTGGAGTTAATGTACGAAAATACCTTCAAACAGGACTAAACGTCTTTCTTCTTGTGTCTTCTATGATTTGGAGTCACAGACAAGACACAAGGAGTGTGAGGCCTCCGAAGAGTTTCACAAGCAGGCCTGCCCAGAAATGACCTGACCTTGGCTACTACATGAAGGCTTTGGCCAACCAGGGCCTACAATGGAAGCTGGCTTTAAACCTTCACAAAGACTTTACATGTTCAAAAATAAATATATAAAAATGCCTGACGATTGTACTGACTTCCACTAGAGATTTACGAAAATGACCACAAGAAAAGCAAAGCATGAGTCAAAACCAGGAGTCAAGCATATTGACCTCCAAAACCCACTAACACTAATCATAAATCAATCATTTTAAATACAAACAAAATAGTCAAAGCCACTGGTATCATAGAAAATAGCAAATAGTGTTTGTTTATCCAGTTTTGGATAAATTGGGATGGTGTGAGGCGACCTTTGCACACTCGTGACAAAGATGTCACCATTGCACAATCCCAATGCATCATGGGATTCACTACCATGCTAAATGGGTGACACGAAACCCTAAAAATGGAAGCTCCCATCAGCAAAACAAAATGGCATCAAAAAGAATGTAAAAAAACAAACAACTTTTAAGTCTCCAAACAAATGTAAATGAATACTCAAAATTGATTTTCCAAGTAAGAAAACCCCAGAAAAGATGCAAAAATGATCTTTTGGGCTTAAAGAAAGTCCAAGAAAAATGTAATAAAATCATTGTCGGTCATGACAAGAAGAAATAGGGTAACCGTAAATCTCAAAACAAAAGATCTTTATAAAGAGGGAATTAATTGAATAAATCAAAAAAGGAGCAGACGCAGCAAAAATCAATTTGCCTAACAAGCAACCCAAGATGATCAAGTCATAAAAAGCAATCCAAACAACAGAATCCAAGAACACGAGCAATACCCCCCAAAAAACAGAAATATTAAAAGGTAAGCAATGCTCAGAGTAACCTCCAAACAACATACAATAATCCACTGCCAGGACCCCCACTCTGACCTCAATATACAGCCTGAGGGGATACCCAGCAAGCAGTGATGCCAGGGTGGCCCTGCCTCCTGGGGTTTCACTCACAGAACACAAAGAATAGTGAGCATTTAATAATATATTTACATGAATAAAAAATAAAAACAAACCTAAGAGAAATTACGTGAAAAACAGTAATAAAAAAGAAAACACATTTACGGCAGGGAATAAACCCTGGATGAAACTTAACAGTGTCAAAGGCACAACTGAAAAAAACACTTGTTTTGCAATTTTTTTTATTATGGGAAACATAATTTTTTACTACAAATTCAATTTTGCCTAAATTGTTTCGCTCATCACTAATAGTAATAACCAAGAGTAGAAATGTAAATGTAAACGTAGACACAAGGAGAGCATGCAAACTCCACACAGATAGTGACCGGGCTGGGATCTGAACCCTGAGTGTGCGAGCCAGCTGTGCTAACCACTGTGCCGCCATAGCATCAGCTATACAATAACACAGAGCCTATAAGAGTGTTCACCCCCTTGGACGTTTTCCCATTTTTATTGTTATACAACATTGAATCTCAGAGGACACGGAGCAACAGAAAGAGGCACTTTCATGTCAAAGTGAAAACACATCTCTGGAAAGCGGTCTAAATTAATTTCAAATATAAAATGAAAACTAATTGATCACATCGGCGTCCACTCCTTCACGTCAGTTTTTAGTGAACGCAGTCAGAGAGAAAGAAGCACATTAATGTTTGATAAAGAAACCGTTGTCTGCTATAAAGCTGTTCGGCTGTTCCCTGTCAGGCGTTTTCCTCTCAGCAAGTGAAGCTTCCATGGAAACACCTGCCATTATTTCTAATATACTATTTAGTAGAAGTCTCCCTGAGGCCTTTCATTTACTATGCATTTATTTTCTTTAAAAATGCTCACACCATCCCCACGAAGAGACAAATTTGACCTTTTTATTAATAAGTAGCCAAGGTGGGGGAGGCCTTCCTTCACTTACCCCAGAATTGTGGCTTTTGCTTTTTTCATGAAGAGATTGGGTGAACCCTCATGTGGCCTGCTGAACAATTTTTGTGACATTACTCTCAAAACTCACTCAAATTATAGATTGAAAAAATGAAATGATGGCTGAAGAGGGCACAGAATTCCAGCACCCACAGTGGGCAGGCAGTGGGGCCGACTTTAAACTGCAATCTGGCCTGTTGATTGGCCACCTCTGCTTTGCTGTGTGACCCTGAGTGGCCTTTAACCTGCTCATGCTTCAGTTATGAATATAATAAACTGACTATATCAAATGAAAAACTATTTGGTACTAATACTCTCCAGATGTATTATTATGTGCATGCAATGCATTGTTCAAATCATATCATAATACATTACTGTTGTGACAGATAGAGGGCGCTATCTTCCTCTTGAACCCTCAAACTATACGCCAGACACCAGATAAAAGTCCAAAATAATGACTTTTTATTATAATAAAGTGCACAAAGCACCCTCCTCTCCACTATACTCATATAAATAAACAATAATCACTACAATCACAATCCACCACTCCCAGACGCGTTGCCACCCTTCCACCTAGCTCAGCTCAACGCTCTGGTGTCTTTCTCAGTCTTTTATAGTCCCTGACCCGGAAGTGTTTCCAATCCTTCAGTCAGATCAAAAGTCCTCTTCTTCATCCCGAAAGTACGTCATTGCCTCTGTCGCCTTGACTAAGACGTACTTCTGGGTTATATGTGAAACCAAAGCCTCTGTGCCTTCCTGCAGTGTCCCCTGGAGGTCCCCATGTTATCCAGCATTGCCCATGATGCCATGCTGGAACTCGGGGCACCTCTGTGTTGCTTGCAGGGCTCCACCTGGCGGCCTCGGCCGAGATGAAAGGCAGGCCATATCCCACACTGTATATAACATCTTTTATCAACAATGTATTAAATGATCATTTTCTGGAACTTTTTAGTGGTGAGTGCTGCCCTAAGTGACTAGGTTTGAATCCCGGCTCAGGCTTTCAAGATTGAAAAAAAAAAAGTTATTACTTGAGACAACCCAAAAAGAGAAAGGGATGAAGGAAATACTCAAGAAAGAAGGAAAGAAGCAAAATCGTATTTCATTCATGAACCAAAACAGAGTAACAAAATACAACCCATTCAAATGAAAATGAGCTGGCGAGTGCAATATGATGTTTCCAAAACCCTCCAACAAACTCAGCATCCAAAATCTTAAACATTTCAGTTCTTAACAATAAGTGGAAATCCCAAAACTTTAAACAAAAAATGCAATAAGCAAAAACAAAATCCCTATTCTCATAACGCACAATAAAAACCAAACCAACTAAAGCCGCCAGATAAGGATTGAGAATACCCAAAAGGAGCAAGCGAATAGAACTCGGAGCCAATGTCATGCTAGCAAAAACACTTTTAGTAGGACCAGGAGATAAGACAGAAGTCAGAAGGCAAAACAAGTTAGAAGCCAAGAAAATCACACCTCGGAATAGTAACAAGGAATCACAGTCAGAAGACAGCAACAAAAGGGTCCACCCCAAAAGTTTTTTAAGAAATTATTGTATTACACTGTTGAGTAATTGAGTATTACACTATTGAGTCATTAATTTCGAGAATAACTTCTTTCAACAGAAAGCCAGAGGAGGAAGTGCTCTCAAAGGATGAACTTGTAGTATGTTGCATTGTAATGAGGAGGCCATGACCTTCGAGGACACACTCCTGATCTAATGATTGGATAAAAAATGGATGGTGGCATCCATCAAAACAAAATGGCAGCAAAGATGGCAATAAAACTTCACGACAGAAAATGAAAGCGACGAATCAATACATGGGCCGCAAAATTAGATTCCTTGCCTTGTAAACCTCCCAAAATGAATGTAAGACTGTGACGTTTAATACACAAACAGCCATAAAATATTTTAAATACCCAGACCATAGAGGCAGGGGGCCAACCTCAATGCTGTGCTCTTTTTCACCTTTTATTAGTAGCAATTCAAGAGAAATCGAAATTGCAGGGATAGTTTCACTATTGCAAAATAATAATAATAATAATAATAATAATGAAACAATATCATTTTGTGACCAGATAAATTTGTGCTCAGGAAGAAAGGGGTTTAATAAATATGTAAATACGTTTTTCCTCCATATATTTCCATCTCACCTGCAACAAGTGCTTGAGGTGGAACCAAATAACTGGTGACACTCTCTTTATGGCGGTACATGAACATTTGATCAAATAGTTCAGGTAGATGATAGGGTTTCTCCCATGAGGCTTTGTGATACATCAGCATTCAAGCAGGAGGTGGGCAAAAAGGTGACGTGACTCACCAACATGCTAAGAAAAGGTGGGGTGGAGTGGTGGCTCTGAGGCTAAGAATTTGCACTGGCATCCAGAAGGTTGCCAGTTTGAATCCCTGTCACTGCCAAAAGAGATCCTACCCTGCTGGGCCCTTGAGCAAGACCCTTTAACCTGTAATTGCTCCAGGGGTGCTGTACAATGGCTGACCCTGCGCTCTGATCCCAAAGGGGTATGCAAAAATTGACATATAAGGCAAAATATAGAACAAAAAAAATAAATACTTCAATTACAAAGTACAGTGACATGCTAAGAGCTTTAGCTTTCTCTCAAGAAGCATTGAGCGCCAGAATACACCATCATTTGATTAATGGGAGTGTGTTTATGTGTGTGTGTGTGTTTGGGGGACCCACATGAAGATTCATGAAAAGGTGATAGTACAGTGATACTTCAATCATTATAGTACAGTGATTGGCAAACAAAGTGCTTGGGCTTTTCCCCGGGAAGCGTCACCATCATGTGGGATACACCACCATCTGATTGAAGAGTATGGAGTGGGGAATTCCCCATGAAGATTCACAGAAAAATACCGGTATGCTAAAAAAAAAAAGTGCTGATAATCAATGTGAGCACCGGCCACTTCAAGCGCCGCCTGCAAACGTGTGTCATGGCTAATGCAGGGACTTCGGCTCTTGTCAGGTAGCAGGAGTAAGCTGGGGCTGATGGGAGGAAGCCTTTATCAGCGCACACAATATTTTGCCCCGGCAAAAGCAGCATCTCATCTAAGGCTGCAGCTACAGTGTTTTCTTCCTTTCTAATCTGAATAACAATTTCATTGCCACACTGGATTACAGCTTTTGTCTAAAAGTACGTCTCTTTGTTTCACTGTGGGCTGTGTGGATCCATGTAAACTTTCCAAAAGACTTTTTTCCCTTGTTAATTTTCATCAGGGCCCTTATTATGAGAAATATGCACGTCCAAAAAGGGTGTGGTGTTGCTAAACCCTTAAGGAGCAATGGTCCTTCCTGTCCACCCCCCTCCTGTTTTTTAAAACTCCAAATCACTCTTTTCAGTTAAACTAATGGTTGCGAAACTGCCAAAAAAAAAAAAAAGAGAGAGATATACTGTGAATTTCACAAAACTATATGCAGAACAAATCTCATCTGTTTTACTCTTCATACCTATTATATTTTGTGATGTTTTGTTTTACATTACATATGCAAACAATTTTGTTTTACATACGTTTTGTACAAATGACTAGCAAGCAGTGATTCCATATGCACAGCTAATAAGCAGAGCGTGAATAACGCATTATGGTAGTCAATGCTATTAGAAATAAATGCAGAGTTTCATTTTATTCTAACATGAGGTCATTGGACACTGAAGCCAATACTGACTCCAGAGGACACAAGCAGAGCCAGTCAATCCCTTAGGTGACATAGTCGGCCGCCTAGGGCACCATCTTCTGAGGAGTGCCATTTATGAAAGTTAAGGGGTACATGCCAGACACCGAGGGGGAACGCCCCATTTTCGAACTCTGTTGATAATGAATGGGCACCGTTACAGGCCGGCCACAATTCATGAAAGTAAAAGTGCACACACTCAGTACACCAAGAGTCCATACACAAAGGAGTGCCATTTGTGCTACTGAAGAGGTGTATGATTTGGACACCAAAGGAGCATAAGTTATCAACGTTTAATAATACCAACTATCCGCCATAGACAACAAGGGTCGACATCTGTCCATCCTGCCTTGGGCCCTAAATAGGCTTTGACCAGAACTGGACAAAAGGCAAGTGCCAGGCCTGGATGGAATGCAAATTCCATATATTTCCCACTCGCACACTCATACTGAGCCAGTTTAGAGCTGGCAGTTGTAAATATGCATGGAACATGGAATGAGTGTGCCAACACTGGACAAATATGAGCTGGTTTGTAAACGAACCCAGGGCCAGGGAGTTGTGAGCCACAAGTGTTATGAACTGTACCAGCATATTGTCACATTGTAAAAGAAATCCATCCATTCATCAGGGGAACAATTTCTATTTCAGGGTCACAGTGGCTTAAAGCCTATTCTAGTAGCATTGGGTTCAAGGCAGGAATCCTCCCTGGAAGGGACTTCAGTACTACATTTAAAAATTATTTAAAAATTAGATACAGCATGTTGTACTCAAACCCACATACTCCAGTTTAGGGTCCCAGCGGGCTGTAGCCTATCCTGGCACCATCAGATTCAATGTAAGTGCATACCAGAAAAGGAATTCTAGTATTACAAAAAAAATACTTTACCAAAAACACTTGGCTTGGTTTTTGTCCTGACATGAAGTGTGAATTGTGGGATCTTCTGTACAGAGGTGTTTGTCCAGTCAATTCAATTTGTCACCTGTGGACTCCAATCACATCTCTAGGAGAATCAAAGCAAAAGTTGGAGTGCCACAACAAAGAGGGAGAGAGGGAGGTTGGGAGCAGGTGCTGATAGCGCATTGTCACACCCACCACACGACAGATCACCTGGATTGGGACCCGAGTGCAATGGGTGACACCTCAGCACCACACTACAAAAGGGCAAGTTTTTTTTTTTCAGAGTGGCTGGAGTGCCAATCCTACCACCAACCCCCAAGTTTTCCTTGTAAGTTGTAGGACCTCCTTGCAGGCCTGGATGCAGGTCACAGCCAGGATGGAGCAATTGCAGGATAAGGGCCTTGCTCTCAAAGCCCCTGAAAGAAATTTGTAAATCTTTCTGAAAGCACATTTTCAATGCAGTTATACTGTTGCCCTGTTTCGGGGATTGTTCCTCCATTGTGCTGCAATAGGCTCCAGTTCTGCAGCAAGCCTGCTTGGGTCGGGTTGCAAAATGTTTGTATCAATAGATGAATAGTTTATGGGTTATCGATAGGCTGTGTACATGTCCCAAAATGGAACACAATTACTGTACTAACAACATATTAAGAGCAGTATAGCTTTCTCGGGCCTACCCCTTGCAGTTTCGTGCACGTTGTCAAACGTATATTAAATCTGTTAGAAAGATATTAATAAACGGTGCGCAATGCATAAAAACGTGACTGTCAGAAAAAACGAGACGTCTGGCAGCCTAGCTATTAAGAATAGAGTGATATGCAAAAATGTCAAATGTTCCCATTTCACATAAAATGTACAACATAATCAAGTGTTTAGAAGGTGAAAGGGGTCTTAATATTTCTTGAATCCACCGTATGTGGCGGGCGCGTTTGAGGATTCCAGGGCCTGGTATGTACGGACGACTTATCCATCAGGTCATTGGGCCGTTGCAGCTGGAGTCATAGTCGCCGTAACTAAAAAAAGACAGTTTCTTTTTATTATTCACCATATATCTCGAAGGCGTGAACAGATTCACGAACCAAAACGGCGCATCTTATTTCCTAAACAAACCTGGGAACGCACTAATGTTTCAGAAATTTCTGAGGACCCCCCTGCGTAATCCGTACCCCCGTCATCAGAGACACCATGGACAGGCGTGTTTGTAAGCGCTAGGGTGCGTCTGGGCACCTGTGGTGTACACTTAATGCTATGTGCGTGCAATGCCTTTACGTGCCCACAGACGACCAAGGTGTAAATGTAAGCGTCACGTCTTTTATACGTGGGCACCAGTCTGTATCTGCAGGTTGGTATACTCTCACACACGTCCGTAAGCGTAAGAGTGGCACCGGACCTCTATGCGATACAATGAATTAAGAGTGTGCGTGCGCGTGCACGAATGTCAGCACGTGAGTGCCAGCGGGCAACTGTTGTAAATGAGTGTGGGTGCGCGTGCGATGACAGCGAGAGTCTGTGCGTTGCTGCTAATGAATGTATGGATGCACGTGAAAGTTGTTCACACGTGGGTGGCTGCTTGTGGTGAATGGGTGTGTGGATGGTGTGCCGCTGACTAGTGGAGCATATAACGTGCGTCTCGGGGGTCACTCAAGTCCCCAGACCCTGGTATCTAGGCGAGCGTGCGCCGCCTGTATGTTTATTTAGTAAGGGGCGGGGTTCCCTTTAGCTACAGACAGCCACGCCCCTTCCCCCCGCCTCAGCAGAAAAAGATGAGGTAATCCTCCTCGCATCCCCTCCGGAGACCAGTGAGCGGAGAGAAGCAGAAATCGGCGAATTCAGTAGGGGAGGAAGGATGACAGAAGCAATCTGCACAGGAGAGCCGGCGGCGTTCTCGGCTGCGTGACGGAGCTGGCCGGGGATACCAAAATCCGGGGCGGCAAAGAGCAGACGAGACGAGGCAGTTGTAGTGCCCAAACTCGGCGCCGGTGGCCACCATGACGGAGCGCTGCAGCCTGTGGAGTGCCATTTCGGCAGCGGCATGCTGCTTCTACCGGGGATCCTTCATGCAGGTGCAGGTGAGAGACGAACCGCTGCATGCAGTACATCCTCACAGCAATCTTAGGAGTTCGTGTTTGCCTAGCGAGACACCAGGGTGGGTCACCTGTTAGGGGATAGGAGACACGGGAACGCGCGCCAGGCACCTGCCCCTCCAAGCCACAAGGAGCCACGAGGGCTGGGCTGCCTTAATGAACAGTTAAAAATCCTTCATTAGCGTCTTGAAAATTGTGCATGTGTTAATATTGCAAATGCACATTATTGTGTGTAGCAGATTCTAAGAGGGGATGAACATAAGATTGAGTGTCTGAGAGAGGAGTGTGTGGCCGGGGGCAACAGCCCGGAATCGGACCAGGTCTTCACGTGAGAGAGAAGGTGTGCAGTTTTCTGATGTGAGGATGCTAATGCTGGTACCTCACTCGGCTTTGACAGTGGGATTGGCTGAAGAGATCCCCACTATGTGCGAGAGAGGGTTAGTGATATGGGTAATAAATTTGCCATCTGATTGCAGTTACAGAAAAACCAGGTGTGCAGCCGAGGTCTTCAAAAATAGTGCCACAGCACTCGCTCATTATGCATAATGGGAAAATCAAACTTCAGAAGCAGAATGAGCTGGGTGGGCTACACTTTTTAATTCAGACATCTGTTCTGTAGCTCTTCATTGCGCATCTTGGTGTTGCAGCTTTAATTGCATGAGTCACTAGCTGAAGAGGGCACTCGGTGTTGCCCTGCGTTGAATCGTTTTGACCCAGCCGCTCTCTTTGCCAGGTGATATGTCTGTGGAGCTGCGGGAAGGCTTTGTTGGCTTTCCTGCTGATACACTAACTAGAAATACTGGAGATGAAAGGTTTATTTTAAGACAAGATAAAAGGCGTGTTCTGATTTATACTTAAAACAAATCACAGATTCAAAGAGCAAATAGATCACAGCACCACAGCAATATCTAACTGCAGTCAAATGACTACAGCACATCTCATCAATTACATTTTACACGTCAGTACATAAAGCTGGTACTGTGGGGGAAAACAGTGATCATTTCATCCTTTAGTCAGATAGCAACACTCACAAAGGATCTCATTTTAGTTTGAACATTTTTCACTAAATGTCTGATCAAGATTCAATCTGAGTCATCAAATATGGGTGGGGTGAGGGATACTACTGCCACCTGACAACCCCAAAGGCCCAAGTTGAAATCCCAGCCCACTTGCAGATTATGAATAGTTGGTACATTCTGTAGGAAACGTGTCCTGGTGCTTTGTTTTCCTTCTGTGTGTTAGGTTAGGAGGTTTCTCTGCTTTGGCCAGCTATTGAGTGAGTATATTTAAAGAGTGTTCTGTTTGGTATCCTGTCAATGGTTGAATCGTGCTTTGAGCCAGATGTTGCCAGTTCTACAGAAACCAGAAAATGGATAGAGTGACGGATGCTGTCTTAAAATGTAGCCAATAACTCAGTGCCAATTACATTCAAAGATGATTAAATGATAATGGATCATTTGGCTTTTGCCAAGTGTAGGCAGTACATTAATACCAGGTACACTCTTAAAAATAATGGTTCTTAAACAGCACTTTACTGGGTTGTGTGGTTCGATGCTTGACAAAGAGCCACTGCATTCTTGAAGGGTTCTTTGCATATAAAATATGATCTTTGGGCTTTCAAAAGGTACCTTATTTGTGTACAAAACTGAAATCTTTAATGGACAGCAGGCGACCCAACAGGATACTGACAGGTCCTGAAAACCAGAACTTCGCCGGCGTTATTTGTATGCAGCAAGAGTCCTTTTAAAATCAGGAATCCCGTGGTATATCTCAACTCTGTTATCGTCCATTCATGGCTATTTATTAAACCTAAAATCCAAACAAATAATGGTTCCTTCTAGGACCTTCTTGTGGATGGTTCTTTTGGAAACCAGAAAGAAGAAGCACTCTGGCACCTTTATTTTTAAATGTGTACCCGTTTTTACTCTGTTGCTATTTTTACATATTATTCACATTAAATGGCAAACAAATGAAATAAATGACAATTGTAGAGAAGAAAGTTAAAAAAAAGTTAAATCCAGGCCAACTGGCATATAGGGTGCCAACATAACTTATTTTCATGATATGTTTTGTACTGCTGCCATTTTTAAGCTCTTCTTGTTAGCGATGTGTGAATTGCGGATTGTATTAGTAAAGTAACATAAGACGTACAGTTCATTCTAGTCAAGGCAGAGTGACCCGTTGTGTGGATAGGTGACACGGCATAACTTCTTAAACTATGGGTCGTTACACGTTGTGGGTGGCATGCTGTCTGACTTTGGATTACACAGAATTGTGCATCACAATAGTACTGAATGGGTAAGGGTCGTTAATGGTTTGCAGAATGTCTTGTGTTGGCTCATAGATGTAGAAAACATCATTGCTTTATGTCTGCAATTCTTTAAGGGGGACGCCCGGAGGGTTTTCAAGTGGAACATTTTTAAGGTGAAGTGACTTGCTTATGGTTACACTGTGTCAGTAGTAGGGTTTGAAGTTCGAAGCCTTAACCACTACACCGCACTGCCTGTATGCAATTGTCTGTCTTACTTTTGTACGTGTTGTTGGTTGTTTTATTAGCTTTTTATTCTTCAACTAGTGACTGGGAGCCCGATCGAATTGGGCTACAAATTCTACGTTTGTGAAATCCATACTTTCTCTGCAAAGAATTATTTGTTTTTTAAGTTCTTGAAATGATTTTGTTATCATGGCACTGATTTGTGCTTAAAATAGACCTTTTCGGCCGATGTAATGAAGAGCTTCCTGTTTAAACGGGACTGTGAGACGTGAACTCAGCCCTTTGGCGCACCTCATTTGATTTTTTCCAGCAAACAAATATTCAAAACAAACCATATTTTCCGACTCTAATCAGAGTCAGAGTAATAGTTATGTTGCCGTGGTCATTTTAGATCTGAGATCGGCTAAAATTTAAACAATGACCATTGTTAATAGCCAGCCGTCATTACTGTTTGCCAATAGATGTCAGAAGGACGGATGCCAAAACCGAACTGCTCAAAGATAGATTTCGACGTACCAAGCAAATGGCTTTATGTTCAAAATTATTTACTGTTCCGGAGTTGTCGCAGAGTTATGGTCAGTTGACGATGTTAGTCCTGGAAAGTACACCCCACCAAACCAACGTTCCAAAAACCAACCGAACTTACAATTATCTGCTCGAACCAACACCGACTTACTATACTCGGCCATCCAGCGGCATCACCGAAGCATTCAAACATTCTTAGCCAATCATTCAATGGTGCGTCCGCGTTTGCCACGTTATGTTCTAACTACAGAGGCAGTCACATTGCATGGTTCAAACTTGTATTGAGTCAAGGTATTGACGCGAAAACCATAAGTACGGGGTATTGACGCAAACACCATACATACGGGGTATTGACATGAACACCATACATATGGGTAGTATCAAATTATATATAAGGATATTATGCTAGTGAAGTCAGCATATCTCTATTTTTTATGAACATCTCTTGTTTGGCATCACCATTTTTTAGTATGAACACACTGGTGCCGTCATATTCTTTGTAGAATATTTCCGCTGTTGATAGCCAAATGACCTGTGATGTCATTGCCCTGCTGCTATAAAAGAAAACCTATCTGTGCATAGTGATTTTGTAAAGTTTGGTTTGCATTAGTTTGAAGTTTGGTGGCCGGTATTTTTGACCAAGATCCATGCCTTTAAATACCTCTTGGGCACAGCCATCAGCAGTATGTCTGTCTGCATAGAGAGTGTTGCCCTAGTTGAGAGGTTTACTTACCTTGGCAGTGACATTCATGTCTCTGGTGACTCTTCCTATGAAGTCAGTAGACAGATTGGGAGAGCATGGCGGGTCATGAGTTCGTTGGAAAGGGGTGTGTGGCACTCCCGATATCTATGCAAAAGGATGAAGGTCCAAGACTTTAGAATCCTGGTGTTTCCTGAATTGTTATATGGTTGTGAGACATGGACGCTATCTAGTGATCTGAGACAAAATCTGGACTCCTTTGCTACTGTGTCTCTTCAGAGAATCGTTGGGTACTGTTAGTTTGACTTTGCATCAAATGAGTGATTGTTCATGGAGTCCCAAATGAGGCATTGTGAGGGAGCGTCAGTTACGGCCATGTGGCGCGAATCTCTGAGGGTGATGTGCCCTCATTGTTGAGGACCCGGGTGTCTGGAGGGGCCAAGGGGACACCCATGTAACACCTGGCTGTGGCAGGTAGAGAGTCATTTCTGGACGGTGGGACTGGACCGCATGTCTGCCTGGGGGGTTGCCAATCAGGATCCTGAACTGTTTCGCCATGTGGTGGGTGCGGCAACGCACTGTACCAGTGCTTACTCCCCAACCTGACCTGTATTTTTGACTCCTTTTTGGTTTTCTGATCCTTTGCTTGTTTATGATTTTCCCTCCATTCACTTCTTTCAACTAGAGTCATCTCCTGACTGTTAATTTACCATCTCAGTATTCTGACTCCATTCTGGTCCTACCATAAAAAACATCAATGTTGCCAGTGTTAAAACCTAAAAGTGAATTTAAAATACGAGACCACTGTTCTCATGTTGACTCTTTATGTGTTAATCTAATATTGTGATTTAGCTCTGTTACTCTATTTTCACCTTTTTAGACATTATACAGTACTGCCGTTCTTGTTATTGTAGTTCCATCCTAGGCAGATTGATCTTTCTTTTTATATCTTGGATCTCCATGAACTCTGTTGAGTTTTCCATTTCAGATTTCCCTTTTCCTGTTAATCTTTGATTTCAGTCAGTTGAAGACCTTTGTGTTTTGTTCAGCAATTTGACTGGGAAGAGAGATGTCTTTCTAGTCTAGCCGGGTCAATTTGTTGTTGCACCTACTAGCCTGTTTTGCCGGAGGAATACAGTTTTAACAACATCTGAGAAAAGCTTGTGCGAATGGTAGGCACCTTGAGCTGCAGGCTTCAGTGCACACTTATTCTCGTTAAACTGAAGCAGATTTGAGCCGCATACCAGCAAACAAGCATACTAAGCAGAAGGAATGTCACATTTGCACAAGAAAGGCATGTTGTTTTCAGGCGAGTTCAGCTTCATATGTACACATGGGCAGCAGGGACTCATTGCCTCTCCGGGGAGGCCAATATCCTTATTAACACCCTCAAACTGCTCCATTGCTTAAGGGCTGACTTAGAACAACCTGGTCTCCTGGATGAGCTGCCTGTGTCTCCTTAACAAGGTATACATGTTAAAATCGTTTCCATTTCTTACCTTGCTGTTTTCTGCTTTAGTTGAAGTGCCTCATAGGCTCTCGTGAGAGCAGGAATGCAGCAGGCAGCCACAGTTATATCTGAAAGGGAAAATGCAGCTGTGAGGAAAGGGCAAGCATGGGCTTCATGTTTTAATTCCAGCACTGAAATATCAATGGCACATTAAAGCTGGTAGCTATTTGAAGCGGAAGATGCAATCGTGTGTCAGGTCTTTTTAATTGGAATGATTTTATTCTCAGTGCTGGAGGCAGTTGGACAGCCAGGTTCTCTTATAACCAACGGGTTTCCATATTTGTTGGTTAACCTTAGAAAGGCAGAGCATTCAATAGAAACCTGAGGAGGAGGAGGAGGTGGAAAAGTTATAAACAACCAGAGTGAATGCTACATACTTAATGGCAGAAGGTAGTGAGTGCTAGTGACATTTTCAGTGTCATATAACCCATATAATCCAAATCCTATTATGTAATATCATCTATCGCTGAATTTTGCTCTGTACTTGTAATATTTCTATTGCACTCTTATTTTATATTGAGGATGACTTGTGTTCTGTTCTGTGTATTGTATTGTATTTAGCCCCTTTTTTGACACCCAGTGCATGCCAAATCTACCTGGAAAGGGGTCTCTTTTTGAACTGCCTTTCCCAAGGTTTCTTCCATTTTTTCACTACTAGGGTTTTTTTTGGGAGTTTTTCCTTATCTTCCTAGCGAGTCAAGGCTGGGGGGCAGTCAAGAGGCAGGGCCTGTTAAAGACCATGCATCACTTCTTGTGTGATTTGGAGCTATACAAAAATAAATTCTATTGTATTGTATATAACCAGCAGTTATAACAAGCAGTTAAACAGACGCCTTAGAGAATGGCAAGGATGACTTAACAGAGGATAACCGTTCACTTTGTTTAATTGGACATGATGTATATTTTCTATCCTGGATTTATAAAAGATGGTAGAACATTTTTTTTTCAAGCAAGAAACTATCGACACATGAAATAAATTACCAACTACCATGGTGGAGAGTAGGACTATAGGGTTATAAGAACAAGGTCCCAATGATTATTGTGAGCACCTAAACTGGGAGACGCTAAAACGAGAACGCAGAAATGAAGTCAGTGGAGCAAAAACCTAAAACGCAACCCTAACTGCCCGAATTTCACCACTAATTATAACACGAATAGAGAAAATTTTTTAATTAAAATTATGCAGCAAGGGATATTGAATTTCAGTGGCGTGGCCATATTTAACCCAGAGGTAATTGAACTGACCACCAGATTGACCCATGTAGCAGAAGAATCTGACCAATCAGAAATTGCGGTACACTACGGTACTGCTGAAGAACAATGATCACAGCCCAGCTGCAGCCAAGAACCCTTGCGATCACGTGACGAATAACGCAAATAAAAAACGAAAGTAAAACCCATAACATACAACATAGGGACCCTCAAAAATATCAACTAGATATGAATGGGATGGACAAGCTTGTTGGGCTGAATGACCTGTTCTCATCACAGCTGTTCTAATGCTCTGAAGACGGGAGGCCTTAGAATTGCCATGTTAATTCAATATTTTCATATCATACGATTTTTCAACCTGCTTAATCCAACTTAGAGTCACAGTGGGCTCCAAGGCAAGGCAAGAAACATGGTGCTGTCCATCGCATGGTCTATTTATGCACACACCCGCACAAGTCCAGTTTGGAATAGCCAGATAATTTAAACTACCTGGTTGTGGACATGTGGGAGAAAAAAGCAGAGCACCCAGAAGACAGCTAGTGGAGACATAGGGGGCCGCACACACAAAACCAGGAGAAGGTGAGTACCCCGGTTAGGGCAGAGATCTGGTTTTTTAAAAATCTGTACTTACATTGACAAGTACACTTCTGGAATTCTCCCTTTCACAGACACTCCTACATCAGTAACGATTCGAGTGTTGCCCAATGTAGCGGAGTAAGAGTAGCGTTTCTTCTTCACAAATGTACTCAAGTAAAAGTAAAAAGTATGGTGCAGTAAAACTTTTTTTAAAAAGTTACTCAAGTAAATGTAACGAAGGAAATGTAACTCGTTACTACCCACCTCTGATACTCAGTATATATATCATTTTGACCTGGTCATTTTAAAAGTAGCTCACAAGCCGAAAAAGTGTCGGCACCCCTGACATAGATCGTTGTAGACACGGAACACACATGGAATGCATTTGTTCCAAATAACGATATAGTATTTATAAAAGGTGTGATTTTGCTTGACCTCTCACTCTATGCAACTCCAAGCAACTGATACACAGGTAAACAGACTTGAGCTCAGAAAACTCTGCGCCGGTGGGGGATGTGATAGCAGACTGCTTGCTGCTTATCAACACATTTAAAGGACAAAAGACGCTGATGGAGAGGTGAAAAGTGATTTAAGGTGGGGCGGATCTGCAAGTTTTTTCGTAGGCTCTGATAATTCTAGTGTTAAAGCATGCAAAAAATGAGTTAAAGTCATCATTGTCCACCGTGTGTTTTATAATAATAATTTTCAGATGTTTTTTTTTTCCATTTTATGGTATAAATTTGCACTCTACCGCCAAAAAAGAATTATGGGGAGATGCTGGGTATATTGGGAAAAGGATGTTAAGGATAGAGCTGCCACGCAAGAGGAAAAGAGGAAGGCCTAAGAGATGGTTTATGGAGGTTATGAGAGAGGACATGTAGGTGATAGGTGTAACAGAACAAGATATAGAGGACAGAAAGATATGGAAGAAGATGATCCGCTGTGGCAACCCCTAGCTGGAGCAGCCGAAAGAAGAAGGTAAAGAGTGGGAGCCCCACAGCAGACCCAGGACATGCTTATATTTCTCAGCTAACTCAGGAACACCTGGGAATTGCCCAAGAGGAGCCCCTTTTTGTAGCTGGGAACAAGGAATTTTAGTTGTCCTGCTGCTGCCACAGCCCTTCCTCTGAAAAAGGCAGTTAGAGAAAATTAGAGGCGAAGAGTGAATGAGAGGCTTTGATTTAGCCCTGAAGTTCCTTGACATACAGCGCAATTCCTGTCTTTTGCCCAGTACTGTTGGGATGAGATCCCCCCACACCTTCATGACCTTTTATTGGAATGAATGAATAGTTAGGGGAGGCATGGTAACAACACGCCCAGCGTACCTGTACTGCAGGTCAGGCGCCTTCTGGGTGAGGTTTTAAGGTCTGTGGGCAGCTATAGAAAACTTCATGAATATATGAGTAGTATACGTATTCATAAATATTATAATAGAGAGTTATTGAAAAGGTGTAAAGGAGTTGACCATAGTAGGAATGATAAAGATTTGGGGCCCAGCTGGAAAAAACCCATTTAATGGAAAGTTACGTTTAAATAAATGTATTCACTTTATGCTGCACATGCGTCAGCCAGGTCGCGATTGTGTCACATCTGCTTGCTGAGGGATGATTAATGACTATTTCCTGTTTCTGGATGATTTTATGTCATCTTCACCAGAAGGGGAGAAGTAATGAGTACTTGGATGTGAAACCAGTCCTTGCGTGGGACTTCCATTGAACCAGGACTATGGATGATGACAGTTATTCCTATAGAAGGTGTCACCCGAGTGTTGCTTAAAATCGGTCCTGGTAAAGCACTCTTGAAGATCACATGCATGACACCATATTCATGAGGGTTCACTCTGATGACTTTCTTTTCCTTACAAAGCATAGAGACTGACTTTAAAGCCAATGTCACATTACGTAACTTCCCATTGTAGGGTGTTCAGACTTGCTGACAGCAGCTGCTGATCTCATCACTGGACCCTGTCAGTTTGCACACTTGTAGCTTAGCCTGTTCATGGCAATTCGTAGACTGCACACCCCATGCCTCCATACTGGACAAAATGGGTTTTGAAATAGATTGATGGATGACTGCTATATTTTACTTTATTTTTAAGTAGTGTGAATTCTCTTTCTGTTAGATGTCAAGCTTGAAATTTGAAGTTGCGTGTTTGAAATCTTCAATTGTACAAACAGTAACTCATCCTCTTTAATTAGGTAGACACATCATCTTTGCTCTTATTATGAACAAATGTCTCTTTAGCAGTAAGCATTGTATTCAACAATATATTGTAACATAAATATTAAATCATAAATATTTTGCCACAGAGTTACTGAAAAGGTGTGAAGAGTTGACCTGAAATGTAGTCCCAGTTTTATGTCTTGCCACACACTTCTGTACTGTTACAATAATTTCAGGTCAGTTCTGTTCATTGGTTAAGTTTGTTAAAGAGCCTGTGCCATGTCAGTGTCTCACCTCCATTAAGAACAAGGCCAAACAGAAAAGGTTACAGGGCACATCTGGGCCTACACTCACACTTCTAGACTCACACCCGGTCCATTTAGAGACACTCCACTTTGTGACTTGACTGGTGTACCTGGAGAAAACCATATTGACTAGGATGGAGTGCGTGAATACCACATAGAGACGGGGTCAGCGTTTGAGGCAGACGTGCTAACCACTGCACTGCCATGTTGGCCCTAACTCAGTCTAGTTTAATTTATTTTATGTGTGAGGAGGACTGGAGTAGCGTCTGGCCCTGGAAATCTGGAACACATTTACAAATAAAACATTTTTAGAACATAATTTCAGGGTGCAGCAGGGGTGAGTGTCTAGTTTGGGAGCCTAAGGGTTCCACATGATGCTGTCTTCTTGATTTCATCTAACATTGGAATGGTTCACAGTAGAGTGTAGTGTGGTTCGGATTAGAATTAGCACTTCTAGATCTAAGGTCATGGTCCCCTATAGAAAAAAATTGGCTGGTTCCCTTTAATTAAGGGATGGGCACCTACAAAAAATGGTGGTATACACTGGGATCTCATTCCTGAATAGGGGTGGATGGAGATTGTGAGATTGGTCAGCAAACTGGTGCAGCAGTGACAGTATTGAGTACCTTTACCATAGTGCGATGCTGAGGTGGGTGCTACACCCTTGAACAAAGTTTTACAAATTCCTCTCACCTGACCGGTAGTGACTAAAAGAACGAGATTGTGAGTACAAGTGGGCAAAATGAGGTTCCTGCATAGGGTTCACTGTTCGGAACAGGATGAGGACCTCAGTAATATGGGAGGACCCCGGAGTAGAACTCCTGCATCTCCATAGCAAAAGGACTCACTTGAGGTGGTTTGGGCATGGAGTTAGGATGCCACCTGCTTGGCGCCTCCCTTAAAAAAGGACATGCTGCCAGGTACAGCCCACAAGGAGAATCCCAGCTGGCATTCCAGGACATCCTAAAGGGCTTATATCTCTCTGATGGTTTTGGGGGCATCTGAGAATTATCTACAAAATTGGAAAAAGTTGCTGAGGATAAGATGGTGTATTGCCACTGGGATTCTCACCAGGTCAAGTAGATTGAAAATGAAATGAAATGAAGTCAACAGAACAAATAAAAGTCCAAACCATGCAATTAAACACGGGCAGTGTGCAAATTCTGTATATTTTGAGACTTTTTTATTTACTGTGTTTTTAGAGTTTGTTATTAAATGGTAACCCAAAAGAAAATACATAGGGTCCCAACCTTGCTTATTAGGTGCCTTTGCAACAGAAATGTAAAGTAAAATTCCAACAAAGCAATTCCAGTCGAGTCCAGCGAGCTCATCAGAATAAGCCTGTTCAGTTTTCATTAGGTGGATTTAAAACTCTTTCTTCACGTCTTTTTATTTTAATATTTTGTAGCAGAAACCTGTAAAAAGGCACTTTCAATTCACATTGCATTATGTTCCAGACATGCTTATTAAGAGTGATGGCTGCAAGAGGAGTTGAAAAGATAAAGAATAAAAACCTGAATTAAAAAAAAAAAACTTGAGAAAGAACTGAGCTAAGGTATTGTGGTTGCTTAGAAGTCAAGCAGTTGACAATTTAAATTGAAGTCGCAACAAACAAGTGCAGCATGCAAGGTTCATGTGAATAATGAGTACGGCTTACCTGGCGCATCGCGACAATTGGAGTCTTTATTTTACACTTTGACCAATCAGACGTCTCACTTGTGTCACCGTACCTTGTAAACAAGGGGCAAATGTAGCAGCATTTCAACTGTTTGATACCTTTCTAGGAAGTTTAATATTCTAAACATTTTATTTATAGGAGTGCCTTTTCCATATTCACAGTGTTTATCAGCTTTCCTGGATAGATAATCTCTCTTTGTAAGATGCATTTGTGTTCTAATTCCGAATTGCACTCATTTTTTGTAATTCATGTTCTTGGTTTGAACTTTCTTATTTTTTTTATTTGAAATTGACTGGATAACAAAAAGAACAATTAGATAGAAAACAAAAGATTTGTACCTGTACATGTGCACATACTCAAAGCTGTTCTATTTATTTTAGGGTCACTGGGTGCCTCGGTCTACTCTGACCCTGGACAGGATACCAGTTCATCACAGGACCCACATACACACACACACACATACACTCACCTACACTCGGGACAATTTATAGCCACCTATTAACCGTGTGGGACTCGGTATCTGTGAAGTGCTACTGTGTCGTTGCTGTAACTACGTATGATAATATGTACTGTACATTAGTATATGCCATCCATCCATTATCCGCCGCTTATCCGAGGTCAGGTTGCAGGGGCAGCTGCCTAAGCAGGGAAGCCCAGACCTCCCTCACCCCAGCCACCTCCTCCAGCTCCTCGGGGACGACCCCGAGGCATTCCCAGGCCAGCCAGGAGATATAATCCCTCCAGCGTGTCCTGGGTCTGCCCCGTGGCCTTCTCCCAGTGGGACATGCCCAGAAGACCCCCTCAGGGAGGCTTTCAGGGCCAGATGCACGAATCTCCTCAACTGACTCCTTTCAATGCGGAGGAGCAGTGACTCTAATCCGAGTCTCTCCCAGATAACTGAACTCCTCACCCTATCTCTAAGGGAAAGCCCAGCCACCCTGTGGAGAAAACTCATTTTGGCCACTTGTATCCGTGATCTTGCTCTTTCGGTCACTACCCAAAGCTCGTGGCTATAGGTGAGGGTAGGAACATAGATCGACTGGTAAATCGACAGCCTCGCTTTTTGGCTCAGCTCTCTCTTCACCACGATGGACCGTTGCAGAGCCTGCATTACTGCGGATGCCGCACCGATCCGTCTGTCAACCTCCCACTCCATTCTTCCATCACTCGTGAACAAGACCCAGAGATACTTGAACTCCTCCACTTGAGGCAGTAATGTGTTCCCAACCCGGAGAGAGCATTCCACCATTTTACGACTGAGAACCATGGCCTCGGATTTAGAGGTGCTGACATTAGTATATGATTTATTAAATAATAAACTGAACATTCCACTCTGAGCAGCAGAGATGTGGAAGGTGGCAATCTCTTTGTGATGATGATGTTGCGCAGAATGTAGGGGCTGAGTGAGAAAAGGAGCTCAGCTGACGCTACCAGAAAACCCTCCACTTGAGTGCTCACAGACAGTTCCTTCGTCCCCGAGGATAAGAGTTCTCTTATTGCTTTTGTTTTTAAAGAACTGCTTCTGAGGACAGAAGGCTTCATGGGTTCAGGCTGACCACTGGCAGTTACTACAGTGCAAAATGTGTAACCTGGGATGGATTGTGGTGTGATTTTACAACAAAGCACTTGGCGTAGTTGGCAGGATTTGCATTGAGGACAAATTGAGTACAGTTTTGGTGTTGAACAGAAGCCGAGGAGTGAGTGAGAGACAGAAAGAGAGAGAAAGAGAGAAAGAGAGAGTGCTTAGCTGACTCGACTCGACACATCAAAAGTATTCAGGCATTTCTGGAGAGCAAGCGAGGTCCTACCTGGTACTAGACAGGTGTCCACTGACCGTATGCTAAACAGCGCATGTTAAAAAAGGGCGTATGCCCGCGATGTTAATAGTCTGGGGTCCTAGAAACTATTGAAATCATCAGAAAATAAACTGAAATGTAGAGATGTCAGGTAATTGAATGTAACAACTCTGAGCGTCTCTCTGTCTCCTTGGAGGATTCGTTTTGCCGATGTGCTCGCATCACTTGTGCATTAGCAGGGGGAGAAAAAGTAAAAGGGATACCGTTTTGCCAATGTTAGCAGCTAAGTGACTTTGTCTTTCTTCTGAGGTTTCGTTTTGCTGACGTGCTGGCCCCGCTTGTGTTATTAGCGGCTAAGCGAGTTTTCTGTTTCCTCGGAGGTGGAGCCCTTACTCCGACTCCTCCTCTCACTTCCGGGCCGGACAGACACACACACTTCCACGCGTAGACATTTATATATAAGAGGCTGAAACATGAACCTGATTTTTGTAGCAGTGGTGAGAGATGTGGCAATGTGAATGGATGGATGTATGATGTTGGCAGACATGTCTTCAGTTGCTTACGAGGAAAAATGAGTTCCCTCTTAATGTTTAAGTTTGTACTTTCTAGTCACTATTCTGTATTCTATGTATATTGATTTTGTAAGTCACCTTGGATAATAATGTTTACCAGACAAAGAATAATAATTAGATCAGGAATGACTCATTAACTAGTCTATTGCATTGGTGTTTGCCTTATCAATTTTATTAACCTTTGGTATTGTGGTCACCTCATTGCATTGCCATTTTATTTGTTACTAGCCAACCCGCGGCGTATCATACGCCGCATAATCAGGCTGCTTTTTAAATGATTTTTAAGCACAGAGGAAAAAATAAACATTTGAAAAATCCGTAATTTAATAAACCACCAAGAAAAGTAACATTGCAACAATGCACGCTACGAACCAACATACAATTGTCCGTGACTGAAAACCGGAGGAGCGCCGTCGTGCTTTCTCCTTCTAAAGTGAAGGACGGCGTTGAACGGCGCTCGTTCAGTACGCACTGCCCGCTTATGTGCCCGCCCCCAACTCCCTACCTGAGTCACTTTCGTCTGTGTACAGTCCACACGCACCTGTGAGTCACGTTGACTGTTAATTTTCCAAACACCGCCTCAGTCGGTTTCCACTTTGATTTTTCATTGTTCTTTGCGGTTCCGGCTGATTTTTTATATATAATCCACCAAGTCACCCGACCATGGGGGGCTTTACAAAGGGCAGGGACGTAATCAGTGCGAGCTTATGACCCGCACGCACTGGGAATTTCGCTCGTGGGGAACAATTGAAAGCCACGGTCTCCATCACGAATGGGGTTCAACGGCTTACCCACGCCTCCCCGCGCCGGGTAGACACACGTTGATCCATTCAGTGTAGCGCACGTGCAGTACCGGAGATACAAGTGCATCACAGACCTGTTAATGCTCAATCTCACGTGGCTGAAAGCCACTTGTCCCTGTAAGAATTTGGACGCCGACCACTGTTGGGTCGTGTAACTATTTAGCAGGTGGGAGTCTCGTTCGTTTTCAGAAATAACCAGCCAAATCGCTCCACCAACTAAGAACTGCCATGCACCACCACCCACAGAATCGAGAAAGAGCTATCAATCTGTCAATCCTGTCCGTGTCCGGGCCGGGTGAGGTTTCCTGTGTTGAGTCAAATGAAGCGAAAGGCTCCACACCTGGTGGTGCCCTTCCGTCAATTCCTTTAAGTTTCAGCTTTGTAACCATACTCCCCCCTGAACCCAAAGACTTTGGTTACCCGGTCGGCTGCCCGATCGCCTGTTGCGGGGCCTGCATTGGTGAAGCAGGTGAGACGGTAATGAAACAGAAGCACAGGGCTTATTGGTTTTTAAAGACTGCTTCCTTCATTGGGTTTTAACCAATGCACAGAACGAACCAACACACAATCGTCCGTGCGGCGCTCAGGGTGGAACGGGAGGAGAGGAGAAGGACATCCACTCCGCTCCCTCCGTCATGCTAGTCTGTTGATTTCTCGTTAAGTATACACTGCCTGCTCATGTGCCCACCTCCAACTCGTCACTCGAGTCGTTGTCGTCTTTGCACAGTCCAGATGCACCTGTGACTCACGTAGACTTTTCATTGCTCTGTGCGGTTTTGGCTGCCTTTCTATATATAATCCACCAAGACACCCGACATGTGGGAGGGGGGTGTGTACAAAGTGCAGGAGTATCTAAGAAGACGCATGTTTGTCGCGGATGCGAATTGCTGTATGTAGCGTGTTAAACAGTTTGCTGTGGTGCATGCGGTCGTGCGTCGTAACTGAAAACTCGTTTTTTAAAGACTGCTCACTTCATTGTGTTTTAACCTCAGTTGAAAAAGGAACGTTTTAAGGATCCCATGTGATACCCCTTGCAAACAGTTTTACATGCCGCATATGGCGATTCACCTCCATGAGAAACATGCCTCTATTAACAGTCAACGTGGGTCGGAGCTGCATGTGACCTCTACGACAGACGAATATAAATGATGCCGGTTTTTCTGTGCCGTTGCGTCTGAGTTGGTGGGTGTGGTTCTGTGAGTTGTCGTCGTATCCAATGGTCTTGGAGTTGGTGGGCGTGGCTCCTTCCTGCGTGCGCCATAGGTGTCTCACTTGTCGGCGGCTTAGTGAATCCACACCCCTTCCGGCATGCTTTCCATGGTTGTCTTGCTTTAGTAAATTATATATAGAGATTTTTGGGCTTTTGACTGCTATGATGTTTTATGGTTGCTAGGCATATGACACATAAGTCATTTAAACTGTGACATAATGGCATCCATAATAAAAGATGAAAAAATGACAAGTTAGTTAGTTTATGACAAGGACAGTTGTTTGATTTTGCCCCTAATAAAAGGCCTGCTTTGCTCTCCATACCTTGCTAAAGGGATCTATCCTGTTGAAACTTACTGTCCAATTTTTACATGCGTACATTTTTTTTAATATGCGTGTTTTACTTTTGATTTCTGTTACAATGACACCACATCCTTTTTGTTTTTCTGGGTATTGCCATATACATTATAGCAGAGGCGCCCATTCCCAAGGTCTGTGACTCGTGTCACAAGTGATATCTCTGCTGCCTGCGTATTTCAATGGCATCATGGCACACTTGCCAACCTGGATTTGGGATTACAAATTCACTTTAAATGCAATAAGTTTGTTAGAAGATGATTACAGCTTTAGTTTTGAAGTTCAGGATTTGTTTTCGCCATTTAGTTTTGAAAAATTGCCATTTTGTTTTTCTGTCAGCATTCTGACTTTTAGGCTGTCCTGACAGTTCCTTCATTCATCCCCTGGTATTGTTTTTTCTCCACCTTTGCCTTTGAGCATTTTGCTGTTTCTTTACGAAACTTTTTCACTCATAAAAAAATATTTTCAAAAGTGTATGGTTATGAATGAAAATAATTTCTTAGACACCAGTGCGAAAGTGGCAGTAATGAAAATATCGGCAAAAAAGTATCTGCTTCATTAAGCATTTGTGTGAACCAACATCACGCCCGCCTGTCTGCTTCCATAATGGGCAAACATTAAATGGGTACAAACAAAAAGTGGCAGTAAATGTAAGTACAGGCAACATAAATACACATTTAGGAGATTCTTGCAAAAAATGTCAGCGGATGGTCTGTTGTCCTTGAGGAGTTATGACAGACAGACCCCGTCTGAGGCGAGCTGATGTGTACCACATTAACAGGAGCCCCTGTATCCCCACTTCATTGTCAGTCAGAGGCTGCCTTCAGTGTTCCTCTAATCCACTTCATTTTCTTAAGGTCTTTCTTTTTCTGTGTGCACAAAATACTTGATGTGAGAGAGGCCCTGACTACCTTGGAGGAGAATTCCTGAGTCTGTGTTGCCGGGGCTGCCCTCTTTTCTATTTTTCTTTAACAAAAGTCCAAAATACAAACCGGGCTTCTGTTGGTTGGTGCGAGCGAAGCAGAGCTGAACAAAACTTGTCAGTCTGTCCCTTGGGATGCTGCCAGCCACTAGGAGAGCAGGCTTGTGATCCCATTTTGAAAGAATATTGTGGTGTTGAATACAAAGAAAAAAGCTGCAGATTTCTAACTGTTTTTAAGGTCTTCATCTACATGTCAGGTTTTGTTTAAATACATTTGTTATCAATTTGATGTGTAAACTGGTTAAAACAGTTTATTTTATTTTACCGTAATGTTCTCTTGTTTTTGTTATGGGTATTGCCATATTGTGCAAGGACTTGTATCCAGGATAAAAGGTGAAAGAACCAGGGGTTGGGTTTATTGACGGTTTTGGAGTGACCATTCTTGGAGTGAAGGATGTCAGCAAGAGTGTAAGGGAAGGTCTACAGGACGGTAGTGAGACCAGCTGTGTTATATGAGCTGGAGATGGTGGCACTGACCAGAAAGCAGGAGACATAGCTGGAGGTGGCAGAGTTAAAGATGCTAAGATTTGCACTGGGTGTGATGAGGATGGACAGAATTAGAAATAAGGACATTAGAGGGTCAGGTCAGGTTGGACAGTTGGTAGACAAAGTCAGAGAGGCGAGGTTGAGTTGGTTTGGACATGTGCAGAGGAGAGATGCTGGGTATATTGGGAGGAGGATGCTAAGGATAGAGCTGCCAGGAAAAGAGGGAGGCCTAAGCGAAGGTTTATGGATGTGGTGAGAGAGGACATTCAGATGATGGGTGTGACAGAACAAAATGCAGAGGACAGAAAGATATGGAAGAAGATGATCCGCTGTGGCAACCCCTAACGGGAATAGCTGAAAGAAGAAGAAGAAGATTGGAGGGACCATTCTTAAAAAGGCTTCTCAAGATATCCACTGTCTGAGTTTGACTGCTTCTTCTTGTGTGGTTTGAAGTGTTTATGGTTTTAAATTCTTTAGCTATGATCTTTCAACAGTTTCTTGACTGTGATTTTGGCTCAGTGTTTTGGGTTGCGATGTTTATTAGACTTTCTTTTCATTTATTTACTTACAGTTCGTCGTTTGACCTATTTTCAGGTTAGTTTTCTGTGGTCTATGGTTTTCCTTCTTATGAGAGCGGTTATGAGGGTGTGCTGATATGGTGTATTGCTGCACCCAGCACATGACAAACCACCTCAGGATCCCAGATTAAGACCCGAGTGCAGCCACCTCAGCACCACACTGGAAGAGTGTGAGGTTTTTTTTTACAGTGGCTGGAGTACCAATCTTGCCACCAACCTCAAAGCTTTCCCTGCAGGTTGGAGGGCCTCCTTGCAGGGCTGGATGCAGGTTAACATCATACACAGGATTGAGCAATTGCAGGATAAGGGCCTCGCTCAAGGGCCCAACGGAGTAGAGTCACTTCTGGCATTTACATGATTAGAACCAGCATCCCTGTGATTTCCAGTGCAGATCCTAGCCTCAGAGCCACCACTACTTCCTTCTTATGGTAGAAGTAAAATATTAACCATCTTACTGCCTAATATTATTAGGAGTCTCACGCATGACAAAAGTGTGGTTGAGACCTCTAATAGTGCTGCCATTCTCTGAGAAGCCCAGAAAAGGCTCAACCAGTCCAGCTTACTCCAACTACTAACAGCAGGCTTCAGCCTGACCAGGCCCAAACATGGAGTAAATTAATCATTTAAACTCATGCCACAAATCATCTTTGTATATCATCCTGATACTTGGGTCAATTCTTTTGCTTAAAGAGCTGACAGTTTAAGCAAAAGAAGATTAAGAGGTGACATGATTGAAGTGTTTAAAATTATGAAGGGAATTAGTACAGTGGATCGAGACGGCTATTTTAAAATGAGTTCATCAAGAACATGTGGACACAGTTGGAAACTTGTTAAGGGTAAATTTCGCACAAACATTAGGAAGTTTTTCTTTACACGAAGAACGATAGACACTTGGAATAAGCTACCAAGCAGTGTGGTAGACAGTAAGACGTTAGGGACTTTCAAAACTGGACTTGATGTTATTTTAGAAGAATTAAGTGGATAGGACTGGTGAGCTTTGTTGAGCTGAATGGCCTGTTCTCATCTAGAAAGTTTTAATGTTTGCAGATTTGTGCTATGGTGAACTGCCAGTGGTCAGCTACAAACCAGCAATGTCTGCCTCAGAAGCAGTCGCCTTACAGTGGGAGCTAAGAAGAAAACTCCAGTTCTCAGCCACCGTAACTTTGTCTCAGATCCCACTTCTGAACACTGTGAGCAGAGTGCGTCTGAGTGACCTCACCTGAGCTCTCTGTTTCTCCCTCAACGCCCACCTTTTCTGTGTTATGTCGCTCACTATACTCCACCTGTCCACAGATGCTTTATGAGTCCACAGCAGTTCACTTGCTCACAAAGATAGGACTTTTACGTTGGACAAGTGAGTGTAGTGAAGATGTTACACAAACAGTTTGGGGCTGACAGAGAGAAAAGGAGGTCTCCAGGAAGTGCTCCGCTCGAAGTGTTCAGAGACAGTCTGTGCCTAGCTAGTTGGAGGAGTTCTTCTGTTAGCTGTCTACAGTACAAGGAGACCACTTTGGAGCCAGACGTTTACTTTGTGTTGTAAGTCCACAGTAATCCAACTTACAATAACTGCAGTGATAAGCTGCTAAGGCCTCTTCCCAAATGGAGTAAACAGCTGGGGGGGATCTCCGCAGCAGTGATGTCAGTGGGCCCCTAATCTTAGGGAACTACCCACAAAAGCACATGGAATGGAGGCACATTTAAAGGAAACAGAACACAAAAAACAATTGATAACTGAAACTAACAGAAATAACTTAAAAGCACGAACTCCAAAAACCCCAATTAAAACAGTAAATAGATATAAGCCAAGGAACAAACCGTGGCCTTCACGTAACACTGCCATTTTATGGACAGCTCCAAGCCGATGTATTGTGTGTTATGCCATTTGGCAGTTAGCAACAACAATAAAAGTCTGGACAAGGGGTGGCGAGTTTGCATCCTACTACAGGGGGTCCTCAGGTTACAACGTCACGACATACGACGTTTCGAGTTTACGACACTCATTCCCATAAAAACTTTTAAAAAAATGAAGACGTGAGTGTTTCGGCTTATGCCATTAGCAACTAGTTTGGTTGCGGGTGGCGAAAGTACGCGGCATATGAGTGAGGGAGTTTGCGAACTACAGTAGTTTTGTTGCATGCTGTGAAAGTGAAAGTGAAAGCACGCGGTGTATGAGCGAGGGAGTCGAACTTACACGCTCACTCCCATAAAAACGTAAAACAATTGAGAAATGAGTGTTTCGGCTTATGCCAGTAGCGTCGTACTTACAGACTACACTGGCAAACTAGTTTGGTTATGCGCAGTGGAAGAATACGCAGTAACACAGCAAGGGAGTTGGCGAACTCTTTTGGTTGCACGCGGAGGAAGTGTTCCATTTGTGTTGCTTTGTTTGGCAACTGTTTGGCCCTTATCATGGCTCCTAAACGAAAGTCAGAGTCTTCAGATGGTAGTGTTTCGAAGAAGAGGAAAGCCATCACGATGGAAGTGAAATTAGACATCGTAAAGAGATCAGAAGAAATAAAAGTAAGGAATTTATTTTTGCACTCATTTTTTGTCATTTTTTTCTGCTACTACAGTACTGTGTACAGTATATTTATGCCCTTTTCATTTTTCTGTGGCTTAGTTGTGTTTTTATGTTCTAGATTATAATTTTGCAAATTTGTTAGGATAGGTAAGTGACTTAGGCGAGGGTGTGTTTTGACTTACACCAAAATTCGGGTTACATCACTGTTGCAGGAACAGAACTGTGTCGTAACCTGAGGACCCCCTGTATATTGCCAAATCTTGCAGTAGAGAACTCTTTGACCTGGGGCTCAGAGATATAACATCATCCTGATACTTGGGTCACTAATAGTAATATTGTGATTTTTATTGTTATTAAATAGTAAGCATTGTGTATAGATTCTGTGGTATATTGCATACAGGGGGTCCTCGGGTTACGACACAGTCCTTCCCTTCACCAGGCTACCTGGTAATTTATTTCATGTGCCTTCATGTTTATTTACTTTAAGAAAAAGTTTCTAACATTTGTGCAAAATCTGCCTTTGACAAGTTACCAACGGTGTCCCTGCGTTTTTCATGCAAAGTTTATTTTAAAGTAGCAGTTGGGATCAACTGTACTACTGTACTGTTTGTCATAAGTTTAAACACTTCAGTCATGTTCCCTCTTAACCTCCGTAGGCTTAAACTGAAGTGGTTCAGCTCCTTCAAATCTCTCTTCATAGCTCATGCCTCTCAGTCCTTGAATCAGCCTGGTTGCTCTTCTCTGGGCTTTCTCTAGTGCTGCTATGTCTTTTTTGTAACATTTAGACTAAAACTGTACACAGTAGTCCAGGTGAGGCCTCACTAATGTGCTATACTGTATAGTTTAGGCAGAACCTCCCAGGATTCACCACACATCATGATATACTGTACAATCTAACATCCTGGTAGCCTTCTTGATCGCTTTGGTGCACTGTCTGGATGTTGATAGTGATGAGTCCACTGTGACTCCCAGGTCTTTGTCATGAGGAGGTGCACTTTAAAGTTTCAGACCTCCCATTGTGTACTCAAATCTAACATTTGTACTTCATACCTGTAGTGCTTTAACTTCCATCCATCCATTTTCCAACCCGCTGAATCCAAACACAGGTTCACGCTTTAACTTTGCTTACATTAACTTTCATCTGCCACAAATCTGCTCAAGCTTGTCCATGTCCTGGTGTAACAGCTCAGCTGATTCTCCATCATCTGTCCTTCCATCGAATTTGGTATCATCTGTCATCTTAACCACCTTACTGATTATATCCTTGTTGTTTATGTATAAACCTCCAGCAAGAAGCAATGTGTTTTTGAATAAGTTACAGTATATGGAGCATATGTTGGAAGACTGGAAAACCAATTGCTTATGAAGACAAAGCTAAGGGTTGTTAACATCTTCATATTAAGTTAAAGCAACGGAGACTTACTACTTATTTTGCACATTTGGCAGGGTTAGGCCCCATTGGCCTTTAATGGAGAAGCTTATCTATTTTGAAAAAAGGGTTTGGGCTCTGAGTGGAGTGGATATTATTCCCAATTTACATGAGAGGGTTCCTTAAGCACAGCATCAGATCAACATGGTGGTCACCTCAGACACTAAGCTTGTCATCTGTCACAGCCAGGCTTCAGAACCTTCAATGTTTAGCATTTACAGTTAACTCGATGCAAACATTACTTTAATTTATTAACTCTTTGAGGGCTGAATATTTTTTCCAAAAAACTCTGTTTTCTGAAAAACACACAAAGCAATGGTTTCACACATAGGTCAATATAAAACATCTGTTGCTATGTGCTGTGGCTGCTGTTGGCACATGTTGGGCATCACTGGCAGCAGTGGCTGCGTTGGGGGCACCTTGATGGTCAGCAGGAATAAATGGTGGAGCCATCTGCCTGGGTGTCTTCACACAGCAGGTGGGTGGCGGTGGAGGTCTCAGTGTGACACAATCTGGTTTGTACCTCTTGTCATCATAACTGGTGGTCCTCCCAGGCAAACACTGCTGTATGCGCATCAGCTAGATGAAAGTGTTCAGCCCCACGATCAGCTGGGGACCGATCAGATGATGCTGGTACCTCACTTTCATTTTTGATCTCCATCTCCAGATCACATGCATCGAACTCAGAGTCCTACAAGGTAGAGTCAACGAAATTACGTAAAACGTCCATGGAGTATTTTGCTTCGCACATTTGCTTCGGTGTCTCGCCAGATATCGGTGCCATTTTAGAGGTGGTTTGCTCTTCACTACTCATGCACGCGTATGGAATCGAGGTTAAATTAACAAAGCTATGTAAGTTTCCTTCTAGCAAAGAGAGTCGGACTAAAATCTAAGGGTCAGTTTTGTAGCAGTTTACAGGTGATTACCACCCTCTACTCCTGAATTTTGACAAAAGTTGACATGAAAGAGTTAAGAAGATTTTTTGGTCAGTTTTATATTGTTTGCCACTCAATTTTCACTATTGGACGCTCTAAAATGACAGTTTGTGGATTTGTGGCTGCTCATAATGTTTATTTTCCTCACCAATAGCTGGGCATTTCAGGGCCCATTGAAAGCTAATTACAGCCTACATGATCACACATCATACAGCCGGCTGATCAGGAGTAACTAAGATCTACAATTGTTTGGGCTGTTTGTGAAGAAATGTGGGCAAGGACTGGAAGGGCCTGGCCTCAACTGATCATCAGAATTCCTCTCCTGCTGTTTTGGTCACTCTGGTGTCGGGTCATAGGTCATAATTCATACCAGAGATTGAGACGCTGCCTATAGTGCAAGATCGGCTGCTTTATTGTGATCAGCAGGAAGAAAATGAGAGCAGGCAGCGCTACTGCCTGCGATATTTGATTGTTTTTGGTTTTTTTTTTGTTTTGTTTTTTTTACCATTGTTAATGATAAACTGATGTTATTTAAGTGCAAAGCCTTTTTAGTAAAGACCTTGGCCATTTTTTAAATCTGTTGGATTGCAAAGACATATGAGGAGTGCATAAAAGACCGCATACTGTATACCTGGTGAGTACATTACAGAAATAACCGGCAGAATAGTCCGATCAATTAGCTGACGGCTTGAAATCAGCAAAAAAAAAAGGCCTGTGGCAAATGGAGCCTGCAGGATTTATACGCTGTGAATTTCTCACTGGGAATGCAATTTCGAATGTGCGGATGGTGCAAGCTGTATTTGCCCGCCATTCTTTGCAAAGTGAAATGCTAGGCACGTGGATTAGAGAAACGGAGCTAAAGGGACCCCGTTGGGTTAATTCCTGTGTTATCACTGCCCAACACTGCCCCTGTCACATTATTAGCATACTGGTTGGCACAGAGTAAGTCCCCAGCATGAATGAAAGTGACATTTCAGGCTGACGATAGCATCTAGAGATTCAGCCAGGGGGTGCGTTTCTCATGGTTGGAAGCAATGACATAATTTCTAACCAATCCTAGCCCACGAGAGCCTACAGCAGTGTGTGCGCGCCTCTCTCTGTGTGTGTGTGTGTGTGTGCGTGCGTGCGTGCGTGCCTCTGTGTGTGTGTGTGTGTGTGTGTGTGCGTGCGTGCCTCTCTGTGTGTGTGCGTGCGCTCGCTCGTGCGTGTTCTAGGGAATGGGAATTCTGCAGTCACGGTCCGCCACCCTGGGACGTTTCTTTGAAACGGGAAGACAAAAAGAGCTGTCTGTATTTCGCAGCGGGGCATTTCATACAAAATGCATTTGCTCAGCGGCTAAACAAAAGTTTTGCCGAAATCTATTTATCACGGCAGTAGCCATCTCTTGGAGTTGAGTGCAATTAGTGATAATCACGAGCCCGATTATGATATGGAATCCTTTGTGCTATCAGACTATTTCCCATGCAGAATCGGCAGCTTTCTAGAAGCGGACGGCTACTAATTATATTATAAAAGCAGGGAGAAATTGAATTGTGCTTCATACACTAACTAGCAGGTCCGGCGCTTTGCTGTGATGAGAGTGTGGTCCGCACTCATCCTCCAGGAGTAACTTTATCCTTGTGAAGGAAGCGGGTGAGACGATTATCTTTATTTTTTTTTTTTTTTTTATAATAAGGATCCCCACCCCCTCCGAATCCCCCCTCCATTACAGAAACACATGACTGAAGATTTGCTTGCCCTTCTCCCTGTTGGTCTCTCAAGAGACTAATTAATTGTTCTTTTTGACACAGTTCTCATCTTCTCAATAAGCACACTGGAATTAGCGGAGTTCTCGTTTGCGCCTTTAGTATTCTCCTTTGTATCTTGTTTCTCATTTCCTAACACTCAGTTTTTTTCCTAACGTTATTCGCCACAAGTCCGGGATAACAATTGGATGCAATGCTTCAAATTTTTTGCTTGAAGAGGCTTGGTTGGACAAGGAGTCTTCATTACAGACCATCTTTTTAATTAATGGCTAATGTATTCCTCATCTGAACTGTATAAATCTACGTCAAATCAAGGCCCTGTTGTATCTTGCACACCCTTGGCAGTGACAATGGCCATCATTCACCATCTGGCTACCCCTTACTAAGGCAAACTATTAGGGGTGGACAGAAAACAATGCCGCAGCAACGTAGTTTTCGAAAATTAGGACAACGACAGTTGTAAGAAGTAAAAAATGATAAATTGAAGAATCAGGGGCATAGCCGCAGCAGCCTCAAAGATGGCTTTTGTAGAGCAGCAGCCAGTCTGTGAAGGAAAAGTTCAGTTTTATGACATGTGAGGTCATTAAAACACTTAATCATATTAATAAGAGTCTATTTTACTAATGTAGCACCTTTCCCTTTAATTCATAAGTAAAGGAATAAAAGCACAGAAGAGATCAGTACAGCACCTACGAAAAGTATTCCACCCCTTGGAAGTTTACACATTTTATTGTAAACCAACATTGAATCACATTTTCTGTTGACATTAATCAAAAGGAAAAGACTCTTTAATGTCAAAGTGAAACACAGATTTCTGGCAAGCGGTGTAAGTTAATTACAAATTACAAGTGATCTCATAAGTTTTCAGCCCCTTCAAGTGCGTATTAAGTAGATGCTCCTTGGCAGCCAAGACAGCCTTGATTGTGTGCGCTCTGGTCCTTCTCTTTTAGCTTTCCACATCTCCACACTGCAGGTTCTCCACAACTGCTTCAGCTCTGTCATGTCGATCACTAGTGAACAGCCACAAATCCTCAATTAGACCGAGATCTGGGCTCTGACTTGGCCACTCCACGACATTCACATTCATGTTTGAAGCCATTCCTGTGTAGATGTGACTTTGTGTTTATTGTTCATGTTTGTGTCACACTTCTGTTCACCAGTCTGTGGGTGACGTGAAATTAAGAGTCTCATTCACAAACTTGGAAACTTCAGAGATACCTGCAGAAAAACCAACACTGACTTGGTGAGAGCATGCAGACTGCACACCAACAATGAGGCGACTGGATTATGAACCCAGGATTCTGCAGCCATGAAGCAGGAGTGGTCACCGCAATACAGTATAGATTATATAGATAGATCAATATGCCATAACACTCACTATTTAACTGTAACCTGGCTAATGGTCCAAAGTCATTTAGTCTGATGTGCACATGTTGAATTCTGACCCATTTCTCAGACCCATTTAATTCAATTTAGGGTCTTAGCAGGACGAAAAACACCAGACAGACCAGAACTAACCCTGGAAGGAGTGCCGCTTCACCACATGGCTTGGTCACGCACACACCTACAGAGCCAATTTAGAATTGCATGCCTTTGGTAACCTGACAAGAAAACCGTTACAGGCACAGGACAGCATTCAGGCTCCAAGTAGACAACAGCAAGCATGGGATCTGAACCCAGGATACATGATCTGTGAGGTGGCAGCACTGGGCACTGAACCACCATATCCAACAATAATGATATCAGAGGGGGCAGTCATGCTGTGTGGAAGGAACAAAACTGTTATATCCAGTCATGAAGATCAATAATAAATGGGGCTGCTTTGTTCCACAGCCTCTGATTATGAAAGTAAACAGCAAAAGAACATGAAATGGAAGAAATAAGACCATGTTGGAAATGTAATACAGTACTGGTATTTATTATACAATTAGTATTACATTTTAAAATACATTTTAAAGAAAATAAAGCCAAATTTCCCCCTAGGGACAAATTAAGATCTATCTATCTATCTATCTATCTATCTATCTATCTATCTATCTATCTATCTATCTATCTATGTGCCTTTCACGTCTATCTATCTATCTATCTATCTATCTATCTATCTATCTATCTATCTATCTACAGGGTGGTCCAGATCTAATTATGCAACTTTTAATGCAATGCACCTCGGAAACATTGCCCATTATCGAGAAAAGGCAAACACATCACACGCGCTGTTCGACTGACAACCGTCTCCCCTCCATTTTGGAATGCAGGGCAGGTGCTGCTATCTATCGACAAGAAAAATAATTTTTTGTGAATTCTCTATGTAATAAACTTAATAAGTTATAGCGTAATGAAAATTGTATCTGGACCACCCTATATCTATCATATAATGCCTTTCACATCTATCTATCTATCTATCTATCTATCTATCTATCTATCTATCTATCTATCATATAGTGCCTTTCATATCTATCTATCTATCTATCTATCTATCTATCTATCTATTATATAGTGCCTTTCATATCTATCTATCTATCTATCTATTATATAGTGCCTTTCATATCTGTTTATCTTTATAGTTTTCATAAATCAGTGCTATTTTAAGTGAATTTGAGGTTGCTTCTAAAATTAGCATTATAGAGAAAGTATTTCAGATTTGAACAAATTAGGTTATTACCAAAGCTCAGAACAAAAAAGGAATCTAAATCTATAGTATAGCTTTCAAGTAGTACATCACCCAAAAATGATGTTTGTTTATTACTAACTTCATGTGTTTTTTTAGTGATGGCCAAGAAAACTTTTAAATCTCATGTTTTCATGGAGAATGGAGATAAGAAAATATCTAATAAAATACACGTACTGTACATGGTGACCAACAGTAAACATTATCAAAAACCTCCATGAAAGAATCTTATTTTACTTGTGTCACAGAATTCACACGTCAAGTCACCCAGTCGTATGATGAAGATCTGCTTGTCCCACTCATTCATTGGTTAAGAGTCCTGTCTTCCAGTCAGTTGCTCATTCCTCTGTGTGCACTGCTCTGATTTTTTTGAAGTATTTATTTAATAATCTTTTAGTACAAATACATGTGATTAGGACATTATGAGCATATTACTGGATGACTTGACATGTGCATTTTGAATGGAATATTCCCATTACCACTCAGTCACCAAGAGTAACTTTATATTTGTGAATGAAGGGGGCGAGATCCTTCCATCATGGAACCGCATGACTGACAATTTGCTTGCTCATAGGTCTTATGACCTCTTGACACTTCTCTCATCTTTTTCATTACACATTAGGGAAACATTTGAATTACCAGAGTACTAGTAAAAGTCTTTAAAATTTAACACCGGTTTAAACCCTAATTGATTTGTGAGGTATTTATAGCTCTCACTTTCCCATTGAATCAGAACCTCTGCGTCCCATCCTGGTCACTTTTGCTTATCTGCTTCTTCTGACTTCCATTTTTCCAATTCCAAGTTGAGTTATGGACTGACCAGCTAAGGCAGCTTTTCAGACCTGGCTGTGAACTGCTTGCTATTACCCTTTGCATCTTCATGTATTTTAATGGGTAGAAGCAAGCAATGAGTTATTAAACGGGTCTCCCTGCCACTACCTGGTGGTCTGGGGTACTCCTAATAAATTTCTCACAGTCCCAATGCCTTTCCACTAAATCCAGGTTTCTGTAGTCTTTAACTCCTTGAGTTTGTGTGGCTACCCCAAAGCAAATGTCACATCATGGAGGGTATGTCAGAGTTACTGGGTGCAGACGCTGATCTTGACGCCAAAACCATGTCAGTTTATGTGACTGAAAATCGCTGAACATTTCAGATTTAGTGACAATTCTCCACCACACCCCTTTTTCTGACAGCCAGTAGCTTGCTGCTTGACAGAACTAATGCTGTACAAAGTGTAGACCGATACGATGAGCTCAGGTGGAATCTCTGCCCTTTTCTTTTTTTTCCGTTTTGTCACAGTACATAAAACACGGAACATCAAACAGACAAGCTTCTGATCTGTATGTGAGGTCCAAAACACCAAAGCTCCTTATGTCTCATCATTATATATTATGTATTGTACTTCCGGGTGAACATTCAGTGGTTGTCACCTCTCACCTAAGGACAAAATCAAAGAGGTTTTGGTGGGTCACAGACTAGTTGGATTATGTCACAAGGTATGTCACTAGGTGACCAGCCTTCACAGGAACGCACCACAACTTCCTCCGATTTTCTAAGGTTAAGTGAATGAAGACTGCAACTGAAAATCGCTGGAAAAGTCATCTAATGTGATATGGCCTTAATGGTGGTGGCAGGCCCGCCGACAGGGGTGGACAAACGGGGCTCTGGTCCGGGGCCCCTTCACGCTTGATTTTTTTTATGCTGACGTTGTGCGCGTAGGTATATATTCGGACAATTATTCAAGTTACATGTAATAGAAAAGTGAAATCATTTAGCTTACAACAATACAAGTGAGTGTTTTAATAGCCTCACACTCCACGCAAGTAGATATCGTGCTTGTGTCGTGTGAAGCACGCTTCTCAAAGACAAAGGAGAGCCGATGGCGACGTCTTTGAGCTTGACGTTGAGTAGTATGTTTGTTGTACAGGGTACGTGGATAATGGATTGACTTCGCCGCTGTAATTGAATACTTCCATTTCACACACACAGGCGCCGTTCTGTCTCGGACAACCGCGATATTGTTGTGCACTATGTGGATGTTGACGTGTATGGTGTAGCAGAAGTCCATCTCCGTAGTTTGATAATTCATTCGCTTGGGTGTTTATTGTTGCTTTTAAAGCAGTGACGAGTGTGCGTTGGTTTTGTGTGTATCACTAAAGATTCTGGATCACCTGGATTTTTTGAAAACTTTGAAGTTTGATACAGCAAGTTACCCTACTGATTGTACACCAAGTAGATAACCCTAACCGTTAGTATATATTAAAATGTTCAGATGTTACTCCTATTCATTGCATTGGTATAATTGTACCGTTACACGTTAGATAAAACATAGGCCTATCTGATTAATGTATTGTTTCAGTTCCGCTACAAGCTTCTGTTAGCACTGGCTTTCCTTCTTGCAGTCAAACTTTGATGTGCGAGAAGGCTTAACTCATCAAGTATGGCATTCATAAATGCAGCATTGTCGCTGTCAGATAAACTACATTTCGATTATTTTGTATACGTATTTGAAGGTTTTGGCATGTGGGCACCTGGGGGAAGGCAGAGGGGCCCACACGTACCCAGATGTCTGGGGCCCAAATATATAATATAATATAATACACGCCTTATTATTATTAAATGCTAAGTAAGGACATTTTACAGTCCTGTACTCCACCTAATTGCCTGCACCCCTAGTCCCAACCGAGTCTCTTTTCACAAATGCTGATGTCCCATATGCAGCAGAAATTGAAACAGCTGAACAGATCTTCTTCACGCAGGCCAGATTTTTCCAAACGTGCTCTGTTCCTCCTCAGTGAGTCACAAGTGCGACTATTTCTTTTAGATGAATAAACTGACAAGTATACACTATGTGCCACGAAGGCCAGCCGTTTCACAGATGACTGCCTTCGCCATGACAGCCGGGAGATTTCTTGTCCGATAGTCACCTTGAATTGCAATTTCTTTTTATTCACATGTTTTCTTTCATCTTCTCTTACAATATGCACATTGGCTTTGTCCTGCTAATTAGAAATCATCACATCTGAGATCTTAGTTTCTGACCTGTTATATATAACAGCCTAGCAGGAGGTCTGTTGATGCTGTCTTTATAATGCAAAGCTACATTTTTTTTCATGACAGAAATAATTTTTTTTGCTGTCAGTTCCCATCATTTTCAGATGCTGAGCTCCTAGCAGTTCTCTTACAAGAGGGGAGCTTGAAAGTATGAGAACAAAGCAATGGAGCCTGGCTGGTGTGTGTGACTCCTTCTGACAGTTTGGCACAATGTTAAAGATAAACCAAATTAATTTAATTTTCCCTTTCAAAAATGTCTTTTGTCTCATGCAAAGCAGAATATAAACTGTAAAATAAGTTAAGAGAATCATGATGCTAGAGAGTTTTACACATATTTGTGTTCAGGAATGTTTCAAGTTAAGTTATTTGAGTGAGTGTGATTGTGAGAGCCTTGTGAAGGACCAGGCCGAGTTGGTGACCCCCTCGACTGTTTAACAGGCTTGATGATTGGCTAATGTGTGAGTGTGATGTCCTGTGATGTCCAGGGTTGATTTGTGCCCTGCACCTGAGGTTAGTGAGACAGGCTTTGACTTTTCATTAAGTAAACTTGATAATACATGGCACCCTGTCTACAGTTGGCTTCTACTTTGTGCCCAAAAGGTTTGACTTCTCAAAACAATTGTGACAGATAAGGGGGCACTTGAACCCTCAGACCAGACACCAGGTAAACGTCCAAATAATGGATTTATTATAATAATAATGTGCACAAAGCACCCTCCACTCCACAATACTCATAAACAATACAATAATCACAATAATCAATAAACCTCCACTCCTCCCAGCAGCTCAGTCACCCTTCTTCCCAACTCGGCTCCCTGCTGGGATCTCTCACAGTCCTTCTATAGTCCTTGACCCAGAAGTGCTTCTGAGCCCCCCAGTCCATGTGATTCCCCCGCACTTTGGGGTCAGGTGAAAACTCCTCTTTTTCTTCAGCCCGGACGTGCTTTATTTCTCCCGTCCTCGTGACTTCGAAGTCCTTGAGCCTCCCTGCAGTGTCCTCTGGTGACCCCACGGTATCCAGCAGGGCTGTGAAGGAAAACTCCAAGGTCCATGATGCCCTGCTGGAATTCGGGGCATCTATACGTTGCAGGGAGGGCTCCATCTGGCGACTTGGGGGTATTGGCCAAGGTAAGTTGCCTGCCATAGTCCACACAATGTAATGGTTTGACAAAATGAATAGATGGATGGGATTACTCCATTTGATCAACACGTTCACACATGCATGATTTATAGCAGCATTAATGGATCACCTCACCAGATGTATGAGCTGTGAGGAGAGACTGAAGGAGATGAACCTTTCAGTTTAAATTGAAATTAAGTAGTGACATGATCGATAAGAGTGTTCAGAATTATGAAAGTAATTAGCACAGTGGATACCAGCTGTTGCTTTCAAATCATTTCTTTAACAAGCACATGGAAATATGTTTGAAAGCTTGTTAAGGGCAGATTTTGCACAATTGTAAGTCTGGTTTTGTTTTAGCACAAAGAACCATAGATGCATGAAATAAATTTCCAAGTACTGTAGTCTGGTACAGAGCAGGACTTTCAAGATCTTCAGATCTCGACTTGATGTTATTTTATGCAATCTGGGTGAATATGACGGACAAGTTGTTGGGCTAAATGGCCTGTTCTCATCACTGTAGTTCTAATGTTCACGTTTTGGGTGGAATATTCCTAAAACATATGCCCTAACAAGGCCAGAGCATAATGACACCATTAGCAGTTATGAATCTGCCCCTAATGGATTTTATAAAATTGTAATCTTGAAAGATCTGTGTGATGCATAACTTTAAGGTATATTGCACCATGCTTTGCACAAACTGAAGAAGAATGTATGATAGTAATAGTTATCTAAGGTAAGAGTTGAGAGAATCCTTTCCCATAGTTGCCTAAAATCATTCAGGGGTGCAATTAGTTGATAACGTCTAGAAATACTATCGATGTCTTTCTAATTACTAGATCAATGTCAATGCCTATCTAATTACTAGATCCAATATGTTTAACTGCAGATATTGATGGAAGATTAAGGACAGTGAGCATGTTCCTTTTGACAGGGTTGCTGAAAGTCTATACTTAACTCCTAGTTGATCAATAACATACACAATGATATCGAGGTCTATAACAGCCTGGATACCGAACGACTTCCAAGACTTAAATATTATGTAAGTTAAAAGTGGCATGACATAGACTTTGATGGCTGGAAAGCAAAATAAATAACATAAACAGGAGTCTGTACAAGATTTGTATTCCAGGTTAACCAAGCAGATGCCTTTTAAACAATGGTTGGCAGTTGGGTTAGTTGCTCATGTAATGATCTTGTACTGTATCAGCAGTAATTCAAATGCATTAGAAATTAGCATTTGTGAACCTTCTTATGTTCTAGAAGACTGTAATCATACATTGCAGCACAATTTCATGTCACCTAGCTTGTGCTTCTAAAGCTAACATAGCAACTCGTAATGCGTTAGTGAGACACGGCGCCTCTGTTAAAATGGTTGTACTGCTGAATGGCGTTTCTTCATCCTTTTAGAATATCTCAAGGCATGTACTCCTGCAATCCCCACCTGCTAGAAGGCCATCAAAATAAGATGAGCTCAAGGATAAAATTCCCAATCATTGTAAAATGACTGCTATAAATCTTAAGTGCCCCATATCTGCTCTTATTGGTGCTTACAGGCACTATAGCCTTTTCAGAAAAGTGGGCTATAAATGGCCAGGCTACTCCTATCATTTATTATGCATTTTGGGGTTTGAAGAGTTACCTGCGTTATTAAGGCCATGGCTGTCAGGGAGCACTGCAGTACTCAGGAAAAGCTAACGACTCTTAGGTCGGCTGTAAATTGCCTGGAAGTCTATAAACTGGCCATTTCCTGCACTTCAGAAAGACTCTTTGCTTTGTTGAAGAATAAAACTCAAAAGATCAGCCTTGTATTCTCAAGGTACCTGCAATCCATTATAATTGTCCTGTTACGTTATATGTAATGTAGAGATATTGGAGAGAAGTTTAGTTTTTCATAATTTCTTCTTCTCTCTGTGGCACTTTAAGTGCCATTTTCTGGACTCACTCTGGTTGACAGAGAATTTTTAAATAAGTTTCCAGAAGTGAGCTAAGGATACATAATTAGGAAATCGCATCCGCACTGTCGTCAAGCCACAAATGAAAACACTAAAAAGTTGCCAAAAATACACCGAGCAGAAGTCAATTTGCTAGGAACACTAACAAAATAAACACGTGGTAATCTGTTTGTATTTCTCTGTAAACTGATTATAACTAAAGCGAGATGATGCCACTGCACTATGAAAAAAATGAAATCTAAGCAAGTTGAAAAGTATTTATATCATGACATCAAATCTTATTTTCCTTATTGTAAGAATTATTGACTTGTCAAAAAAAGTGTATTCACAATTATATTTAGCTTACTTTAAGAAATCTTGTCAAGTAAATGTTGCTTATCCCACTGGCAGATTTTTTTTGCTGAACAAAAGCAAAACTCCCATTTAAAGTTTTTCATTTTTTGTCTAGTTTTTGCACATGCGTTTTTTTGCATTGTAGCCATGCACTTCCAGGTCGATTGCCTAGCAATGTGCTAACAACTGCTCACAAAATCATGCAATTATAATTCCACTATATTACATTAATCTTATTTTAAAAAGCTAATGGACAAAATGAAATCCTCACATCCAAATAAGGGGATCAACATTTTTATCAATTAAATGTTATTTTTTAAAAACACAGGAAGTTTTTAAAGGAATTATCTACCCAAAAGTGATATTTTTTATATATCTTATTTACCCCATGTTGTTCATTGTGATGGCTGCAGAAACGTTGTAAATTTGTGTTTTCATGCATAACAGAGATTAAAAAAAGGGTTCTAATATAATAGAAGACTATGGTGACCGACGTTGTGTCAAAACATCCATAAAAAAATGTTCACGTTACTCATGCCAGATAATCCACATGTCAAGTCATCCATTTGTATGCTCACAATATTCTGGACACACGTATTCCTACTAACGCAGGTTGTTAAATAAATCGCCTTAGTAAAACAAAAATGGAAGACGTTCAGAAGAGAAGGATCATTTGGATTGTGGACCCTTGTCCCGCTGTTACATTCATACCCACAACTGGTGTACCTTGGGATTATTTAGCGGCACTCTGTGAAAATGCACGAGGGAATTGACCCGCTGTTTGTTGAAGCATCTCAGATATGCATGAGTCTGTAGTATAGTCTTCTCCTCGTAATGTCCATCCATCCATTGTCTAACCCGCTGAATCCGAATACAGGGTCACGGGGGTCTGCTGGAGCCAATCCCAGCCAACACAGGGCACAAGGCAGGAACCAATCCTGGGCAGGGTGCCAACCCACCGCAGGAAACACACCAAGCACACACAAACGGGCCAATTTAGAAACGGCAATCCACCTAACCTGCATGTCTTTGGATTGTGGGAGGAAACCCACGCAGACACGGTGGAGAACATGCAAACTCCACGCAGGGAGGACCCGGGAAGTGAACCCGGGTCTCCTAACTGCGAGGCAGCAGCGCTACCACTGCGCCACCACTGCGCCACCATGCCGCCCTCCTCGTAATGTTTACATTTATTTTTTTTAATCTTTAGTTCTGCTCCTCTCGTTTGAGGATGTCATGTGATGCATAATGTTAGCCAATGAATAACCTGTTTCCGGGCTTGACTCCCGACCAATGAATGAGGCAGGGAGGCGTGTCTTCAGTTCAAATGCATGTGCACATCTGAGCGCATTCCATTTCCATTCACAAGAATGTTTTCCAGAAGAGATCTATTTGACAATATTTTAGTTAAAATGCATGCGTTTTGCCTGTTGTGAGCATAAACTGAATGACTTGACTTTTGGAAGTATGCAACACTAATGCCATCACTAAGTAACATACAGCATAAACATATTTTTTGGGTTAATTATCCCTTTAACAACATTTTGAACTGCTAGTGAGAAATGTTATATAAATGGGCTTAATAAGGAGATGTTAAATGAAATGATAAATACTGTACACTCTCAAAGCTGCTTAATCCAGTTCCTCCCAGGCAGCACTGGACACTGGACTGGGTGCCAGTTCACTGCCAGTCTCACTCATGCTCTTAGGTTTGAGATTGTTATGTTATACAGTGAATTCTGTACAGGCAATATAAAATGAAATATTTTACAAAAAATAAAGGTCACATTAAGAACATGCTGATTACCTTAGGGTGGCACGGTGGTGCAGTAGGTAGCGCTGCTGACTCGCAGTAAGGAGACTTGGGTTCGCTTCTCGGGTCCTCCCTGTGTGGAGTTTGCATGTTCTCCACCGTGTCTGCGTGGGTTTCCTCCCACAGTCCAAAGACATGCAGGTTAGGTGTGTCGGTGTGTGTGTGTGTGTGCGCCCTGCGGTGGGCTGCGGTGGCGTTTCCTGCCTTGCGCCATGTGTTGTCTGGGACTGGCTCCAGCAGACTCCCGTGACCCTGTAGTTAGGATACAGCGGGATGGATGGATGGATGATTACCATATATACTTGTGTATAAGTTGAGTCTTAAAACCTGAAAAATCGATCATAAAATTATACTTATACGCCCGTTCAAAAATGTTTATTTTTTTTTACATCTTCTTGGCTCCTCCAGTCTCGCATCAGTTTCTCACGCATCGAGTTTTGTTGCAGCAGCTCAGTTATCAATTTCTTTCGCTACTTCAACGATGTTTAATTTAAAAGCAGCTTCATATTTTCTTCTGATTGAACTCTCCATCTTAGATAAGGGATGCTCTTACAATACAGTAAAGGTGTTTGAGGGGGTGTGAGATACAAAAAACACAAATCAGTGCAGACGTTGCTTCGGAATAGTTTGGGTATTACCGTGTGGTCACGTAGGCACAAAACATAGGAAAACAAGAGGCCGTGTGCTCTGTCGTTACTCTCTTAGGTGGGCGTTAGCATATCATAATCTCCTGGATCAATAGCGTGAGTTTTCCACATTCAACTTATACGACCGACATAAATAAAATACCGGAAATTATACGGTAAAATCAAGCCCTGACTTATCAGCGGGAGAATTTAAATGTACAGTAATTGAAAAATGACAATCACATAGCAAATTATGGAATTATTTTTTTGAGTGAGCATTATATATGTGAAGTATAAGATAAAAAGTGAAATATGTTAAAATAAGGTGATAAGTTTTCTTCTTTAAATAGCATCCATCCATTATCCAACCCGCTATATCCTAACTACAGGGTCACGGGGGTCTGCTGGAGCCAATCCCAGCCAACACAGGGCGCAAGGCAGGAAACAAACCCTGGGCAGGATGCCAGCCCACCACAGGGCACACACACACACACCAACAATTTAGGATCGCCAATGCATCTAACCTGCCTGTCTTTGGACTGTGGGAGGAAACCCACGCAGACACGGTGGAGAACATGCAAACTCCACACAGGGAGGACCCGGGAAGCGAACCCTGGTCTCCTAACTGCGAGGCAGCAGCGCTACCCACTGCGCCACCATGCCACCCTCTTTAAATAGCTATCATTTACAAAAGTGTTTTCTTTTAAATTCATCCCATAAAAAGGTGATAAAGATTTTTTCAGAAATAAGATTGGTGTAAATATGTGCTCATCCGTAGACCATCGGCCTGGTCTAAAATGTAGCAGAGTACTTTGGGAGCCCCTAAAACGCTGCTGGCTGTGCTTTCATGGCCTCTGCTTCTGTCTGCTGGGTTTTGTGCTCTCTCTTCATACAGGAACATAATCGCTTGACATTGTTGCGTTTTGTCATAAACTCTTGCCTGTCATCAATAGATCAGTTGTATGTAAATATTTACTTGAACTGAAACTCCATTTTAGCACCAACACACATCTCACCCCTCCTGTCTTTTACGCTCTTTCCTATTGACCTAAATTGCTGAACCTTTAAACTCCCATCATCTAATAAAATGCTGAGAGCTTCTGGGTCTTGATCTTATCACAAATTTCCATTTGAATAATTGTCTACAAGATCTTAAACACAAAACCATTTGCCATTAATATGCTTGTGTGCTTAAGGATGTGAACACAATTAAATTAAACAATGAAAAGAAGCCATTTCAGTGCTTAGACATCTTAAATACTTGCCATGTTGACCTTGTTGAATTTACTTTCCAATTTACGTTTTTGTGAAGTGTCAAAGCTCGCTTTTGACCTTTTAGAAACCAGTTGATATGGATTGGAGTGAAAAATCCTGTGCTGGCATGACCAGGAGATGCAAAGAGCAAAGGGATACTGGGATATCGGTCAGTAAAGTGAAGGCCAGAGCCATTAACACAAATTACAGTAAGTTTAGCGAAAAGGAACAGAAGTCCTAGCCCGAAGGTCTTCACAGAAGTGTCTTTTTAGCTTCTGCTAACACGAAGGAAAGGAGTTTTAGAATAAAGAGAATCGAAGACTTTGATGCCATTCCCTGGTCACCTTCTGAATGTGCATGTCCTGACGCCAAGCAATCACGATTGACATCGGCAGGCACCATTACTGCGAACAACAAGGCTGCGCAGAAACCGAAAAGAGTCAAAATAGCAGAAACAGCCCTAACAAAGACACAATGTTATATTTAAAAGAAAAAAATCTTTTTCTCGCTGCTAACCCAAACCATCGGCGTGATCTGAAATGTAGCAGAGTACTTTCAGAGATCCCAAGAGGCCGCTGGCCGCGCTTTTATGTGCTCTGCTTCTGTCTGCTGAGCTTTGCGCTCTCTCTTCAGACACACAGTAACATAATCGCTTGACATTGTTACATTCCGCCATAGAGTCTTGTCTCTCGTCAATAGAAGATCAATTTGTGTGTAAATGTTTGCGTATTTGAACTGAAACTCCATTACAGCACCTTCACACATCTCATCCCTGTTGCCTTTTACGCTCTTGCCTATTGACCTAATTTGCTGAACCTTCAAACTCCCATCATCTATTAAAACGAAGCGCTGAGGACTCTGGATCGTGATCTTATCACACATTTCCATCTGAATTATTGCCTACAAGATCTTGAACGCAAAACAATTTGCCAGTAATATGCTTGTGTGCTTAAGGATTTGAGCACAATAATAAAAGGAAAAAAAGGCGTTGTGGTGCTTGGAGACCTTAAATGCTTGCCACGTTAATCTTGTTTAATTTACTTTCCGATTTACGTTTCTGTGATCCGAAGTGTCAAAGCTTGCTTTTTGACCTTTCAGAAGCCAGTTCACACCAAGCTGTTAGATTTCCCCGGAGCAAACATTAAGTGTTTTATTGTGACTCTGTCAAGGCTGAGATCACATGGATGAAGAAAAATAAATGTCGTTCGAACCCCATCTTCCTCTTCCGTGAACTTTAAAATTGTTTTTAGTTTATTGCTCAGTGCAACTCCTAAATAAATCATTCAGGCTGGCTTTTTTTTTTTTTTTAAGACATCCTTCGTCCAATTCAGCACCAGTACTTAATTGGCTGCGGTTGCCATGGAAATAGCATCCCTAGGTGAGGCCTAGAAATTCCTTTGGGAGGAAGTGGTGCCTGGGCTTTTCCTGGCGCCTTCTGGCAAGCTCTCGGCTTTATTGCCTCACATGTACATCAATATTCATTGGGGATTTTTTTAACCCTATGAGGTGGGTCAGGGACTTAAAACAAAATGAGCCATGATCAGCGATTTGAATTCGACAGTAGATGGAGGAGGGAGTATGAGGGAGCCCAGAGACGCCATTTGATTGAAAATGGAAGGCCACTTTCTCCCCTTGTAATGGAACACTGCGTTGCTCTATAAGACATATAAGCTGACCTACTTGTACAATGTGCTTGCTAAGCAACTTCTGTGCAAAAGAAGTCTCCTGCCGCACTGTTTGGAAACAGAGAAAGGGTTTGCACCTGGATGTTAGCACAGAAGGCTCGGCTTCACTTGAATTCTGGCATGAAGAGTGCAGTTTGCGGTTCTCAGCATGACCTGCTTTAATGGCGAATAAACTGCTGATGTGATTCCTCATTACTTGAAACCAGATTGTGTGCGAGTCCTTTGACTCTGTTGGGTTTTGGCTCCTGGTCAAGGCTCGACATTCAGCATATCAGACGGGGACATTACAGAAGTCTAATTGGTGCCTGAGCTGCAGCTTTAGAGGACTCAAACCTGAAATGCAGATGTTCACGTGAGGGGTCTCGATTAATACATCCATCCATTTTCTTAACTCGTTTACCCAGGGCAGGGACACAGGAAAGCAGGAGTCTAACCCTGGCTAATTTTTGGGCGTAGTGTTGGCTCCAAGGCTAAGGATGTGCGCTGGTATCCTGAAGGTTGCCGGTTCGAATCCCCATCACTGTCAAAAGAAATCCTACTCTGCTGGGCCCTTGAGCAAGGCCCTTAACCTGCAATTGATCCAGGGGCGCTGTACAATGGCTGACCATGCGCTCTGACCTCAAGGGGTATGCGAAAACTAACAAATTCCTAATACAAGAAATTGTATAAGATGAAATAAAAAGCAAAAAAAAAAAACCCAGCAAACATCGTGCAAAAGCAGTGCCAGTCCATCACATGGTGAACACACACACTGGGGCCAATTTAACAAAATTCAACTGTGGGACGAAACCGGAGCAGTCAGAGGAAACCCAAGTGAACTCCACTTGAGACGTGAACCCCAGTCTTCTTGTTTTGAGGCAGCAGAGCTGCCACCGCACCACCATAGCCCCTCAAATAGCACCTACACGTGTTAATCGTGACCCTGTAACCGATTAGTTGACTCCAACACATTAGCTCTTATACAGAAGGCAGACGCTCCAGAAACATTAGAAATTTGACCATTCAGTCCATCAGGCCTGTTTGTTCAGCTGATTGCTAAGTTGTCCACAATATCTCATCCAGATCCTTCTTAACGGTTATCAACGTTTTCTACTTTTACTCCGTGTCTTGGTAGTTTGTTGCAGATTCCCAAAAAATTTTGCATAAAAAAGTGCTTCCTGACTTGAGTCCTAAATTCCCTTCCCCATAATTTCCCCTGGTGTCCTTGAGTACGTGATTCACCCATAAGTTCAAAGAATTCTACTGTATCTACTTTATCGATGCCTTAAAGGATTTTGAACACCTGAAATAAGTTCTCACACAGTCTCCTCTACTCGACACTAAACAGATTTAATTCTCTGAGTCTGTCACAGTACAACATGTCCTTAAGTCCCATGATGCTCTCCTCTGCACAGCTTCAAGTGCTGCTTTGTCTTTCTTGTGCACAACACTCGATTATATAGCCTGAGCATAACATCCCTTAAAATCAACCGACTTCATAACATTTTACTTGCCTTTTCAATCGCTTTTGCACATTGCTTTGATTTTGAAAATGTAGTATTAACATAAATCCCTAAATCCTTTTCAGAGGTCGCTTCCATCTTGGATTTACAATTGACGTTCCTCTTGCCCACATGTAGCTCTTTGCACTTTTCTACATTAAACTTGTAACAAGGCGCTATATATGCACCCGACCCAACACAGACTAACACCGGAGGCACATATAAAACTAAATCAACTTTCATTTTTCTTCACCTGTGGGGCACGTCTTCCCCGTGTCCCACAGGCACAACACAGTCCCAAAGCAGACCACCAAAACACCACACTCTTGTCCTTCAACCACTACTCCTCTCCATCAAGCTTCGTCGTCCTCCTCCTCCCGACTCTGGCTACTGAGTGGTGGCTCCTGGACCCTTTTATAGTCCACCCAGAAGTGCTCCAGGTGGTTGATTGCCGAGTTCCGCCTGCACTTCCGGGTGTGGCGAATACACTGCCCATAAGGGCTCAGGAGTCCCAGCTGCAGCACCCCCTGGCGGCGCCTGCGGGACCCAACAGGGCTGCACCCAACTCCAATTCCCATGGAGCCCTGCGGGAAACCGAGGCACCACTCCAACCCAGGGGGGTTACCATCTAGCGTCCAGGGGAAGTTATTGCAAAGTCCATGGCTGCTCCCCCTGAACATACACTGAAGGAGTGTCCCGGCTGGGCATGGACCCCAGCCATCTGCCACAAACTAAATGTTGAAAGTGTTTGCCCAGTTCAGAAGCTTGTCCAGGTCTTTCTGAATTTCTTTTGCTGCCTCCTCAGTGTCTGCCATTGCTCCAATTTTAATTTCATATGCAAATTTCACTAGTTGACTAACTACCCTTGAAATCAATGTCATTAATAGAAATCAGAAAAAGCAACAGTCCAAGGAGAGACCCAAGCTTTACCAGACAGAAATTCTGTTTGGAAATGGTTCTCTGGGCACCGCCAGCTTCTGAGTGCGCACATCCTGATGTCAGACGTAACAATGTGACAATCACATTCAGGACAACATTACTGCAAACAACATGGCTGCGTCCAATCTGAAAAGAGTCAAATTAGCACCAACAGCAATGAAAACAATACCATAAAATGGCAATATGATAACGTCACCAGTGGTAAATAAGTAACAATAAGAAAAGATCAAATCTGTTCAAAGACAAATACAAATGATTTCCAAAAGTCAAAAGTACGTTTGTAACATTGATATTAATGGGCCACATTCAAACAAGAGTCCCTGCTTACCACAGATTCTGTGTTACATTTACTGGATGTGTGTTTGTGAAACAGTAACAACTTCCACGCTGGATTTGTTTTTCAAAGTCTCAAATGTCAGTCAGTGATCCATAAAAAGCCCTCGGCACTTGAAGACAGTGTAATGGCAGACAAGCCGATAGCATCAATGCAACAGAAGCGTGTGCATCATCTGCTGCATGGATTTACTTCCCGCAGACATCAAAGTAACTTTAAATAGAGGGTCCCAGACAGTGATGGGGATTGGTGGGTGGAAGAGATAGAGACCACCACTGGGAAAAAGTGTGAAGAGGAACAAAGAAAGAGAGAGACGGCGATCGCTACAAGGAAAGAAGAGTGGAGTGGACTTGAAGGTGTTGGGTGGCACACTCCGGGATTCAGTGCTTTAGAGTCATTCCAGCTGGTTCATTTAGGAGTTTAGCATGATTGTGATTAATGAATTAAAGACATGATGGACTTACGTGTTAAGCGATAAGTATGTCCTTTCAGACCACTTGACTCCCCTTTGTGAAGCACAGTGGGGCCACACACCCCACTTTGGTTACATCTCATTGCACTTTTACTTCGGTCTGATTCTAAGTTGGAGTGCCATGCTTGTTCTTCTCGTATTTCTGTATGTTTCCCAGTAAAGAAGTGAATTTCTTAACGTCGGCAGTTGACTCAAAATTGGTGGCTCAGTGAGTGAGTGCGTATAGATAGGAGTGAAGGTGTGAGTGCCTCTGGGTCCCCTGCGTTGTGTCTGCCTTATTCCTGTTACACTGGGGAAAAGCTCAGTATCTTAGCAGCCCTCGACTGGAAAATGTGATTTCAAAAATATCAGGATGGATCTCTGTCCTGTTTCTTATTGTCAACTAAGTATGGTCTTCGTCACATCAGGGGACGCCATTACTGCACTGTCTGCATCAGTGGCATAGCTAGGTAGGGGGCAGTCTGCCCCGGGCGGCTCATTTTTGGGGGCAGCATTATTGGCCAAAAGGCTCAGTACAATTCGTGTGTAAGCAGCAGGGTTTGGAAAAATATCACTCATGAATGAAAAAAGTAAAATTCTCTGATTTTTATCCAGAAATATGTCAAATTTCAGACTGTCCTTCTGTGACGGCATCAGACACAGCATTTGAAAGTTATGAGGCAATAACAAAAATAAACATAAGCATTACAACAATAATCATTTCTAGGGAGCTAAACTACTAATTTACAATTTATAATTTGCTTCACTATCAATCCAAATGCGTTCTTCCTCTGCACAGAAAACATCCCCACCTATCACTTGTACACTACACTAGTTCTGGTTTTCGCAGCATAATTATATTAAACTAATAATAACAACACAGCTTATCAGTGCATCTGTACTATATTCTTGTCTAGTTAATGCTTATAAATAATTACATGTGAAAAATTATTGCTGTTTCTCTATATATGAAAAATCTATGCAAAATGTATCTTAATTTTTCTCTATACGTCATTTCAATTTTCTGTTTAAATAGGTTAACATATTCAGATATGCTGGAAGGTGGCAAATTGAAGCACCGCTCCGCCGCGCCACACCCCGCCCCGAGTGGCACGAACTCCAGCTACGCCACTGGTCTGCTTTTGCTCCTTTTTTAACATCAGGACTCCATTAGTATTTAGGAATTTGCTTAAATCCTCTTGTGGCGACATGTTGGATTGAGAGACCTTATCTCTGATGAAATAAAATATATATGATGATTCCTAAAACTCATGTGGTTACAGCTGCAGGCCAGGAGAAAACAATAAGAGGAATTTCAATTAGATTTCCTTTTGTATTGTGCTCCTCAGTTAGTATGAGCTCAAACATGTACTTTCAGCTATAATGCACTAATAATATCAGTGCAACATTTATATATAAAAGACGCAGCAAAACCAAATGATACCAGTGACTAACATATTAGTAAATAAGTTGTGACAATATTACGTTTATTAGCATCATAACTGAGATATGGCCAGTTGACAACCGAGGAGAAGAAAACACGCTTTCCAGGCAACAGTATTCCTGAAGTTAATTAAATTATGGGGGGTTAATGGTGGCTTATAACAGACAATGTCACAGCTCCCAGCTACCCTAGCACTGTACAGTCTTAAAGAAAGTAGATTGACTAATAATGTATGTTATAATGATTGAATGTATTTACAATACACAGATTTATACTGTGCAGTCTAAAAAGAATGGGGACTGAACCCCTTTTATGGTTGATCTTAAGACTCCCAACAGCCCTGTTGTCAGTTTCCATGAGCAGACATAGTAGCAGTGCCACAGCATGGATACAGAGATGAGAAAGCGACTGAAGGAGAGACTGCAGCAGTTCATAATGTTTGCCAAACTAACAGATTTGCACGTTTCTATAAGAAATATAATCATCTAGCCTCATCTTGCTCCATTCCCATCCTTATGATTATAGCTGTTTTACGCTGCACACTCAATGCCTTTCAATCAGAACAAATCAGAAGAGATCAGATTCTTCCTTCAATGGAAAATCTTGCAAGTCTCAGTCTTTCTGAGCATTGTGTGCATTAGCAGTGACCTACATTACTTTTGTCAGCTGTGTGCTGCTGGTTTGGTTCTGCATTTATTTACTGGTTACTTCAGTTTTATTTGAAGTGGAACACAAGCCTCCTGAGAAACATTCTTAAAAAAACACATTCATCCATTTTCGATGCTTGCTTTGTCCAATACAATGACAAGCTCCACTGGGTATAAAGCAAGAAGAAGCACTGGGGGTGTCTGTTTATCAAGGGGCACAGTCTTATACAATATGTTTTATTTGATAAGAACACAAGACGTTTGATATTAGTTAGTCCATTAAGCTTGCTTGTTTAGCTGACAGCTACGTTGTCCCAATATAACATCCAGATACTTTTTACCAACTGTCATGGATTCCACTTCGTCTGCATGCCTCACAAGCTTGCTCTTGATTCCCGTGACTCTTTGTGTGACGAAGTGCTTCCTGGCTCCAGCCTTAAATGCACTTACCAAATACAAGCAAACAGTCCCAAGAGCCAACACAGCAAAGTTACTAAGCACTTGACCAGAGGCCTTCACAAGGGCAGGATACGAAGGCGCGATGACCTTGGTCTGGGCTCCCTCATTGATTTCCAGGACTTTCTCCCATTACAATTGTGATGCATAATTAATGTATTGAAGAGACACTGACCAGAGGGGCTAAATGGAGAGACCCACACCCCTGATATCCTCGGACACTTAATGCAGTTCAATCTTCTGTGTTGTCATTGCTGATTCTCTGCACTAGTTAGATGACCCCTGACTAGGCTCTTATGGTCAAGTCAAGTCAAGTGGCTTTATTATCATACCATCCATACAACGCATTGCAGCATACAGTGGCACGAAATAACATTCTCCAGAACTGTGGTGCAAAATATACATGATCACTGGACAAGTGCAAGACAAGTAAAGAACTATACTATACTATAAATAGATAAATGAATAAATAAATGATAGGTAAGTGAATGGAAAGTAATGATTTGAAATAGATAGCAACTCATTCATAAGTAATAATAACAACAACTAATGATAAAAAAGAAGTAATAGCAAGTGTAACAAATGTACTGCATATTAATAAGCTACTAGGAGCAGTTCTGTGGGCACGGGGGCCTCAAAAAAATTTAGAGTCCATACAGCCCAGTCACCCTTAACAGCATCTCTGAAGCCTTTTCACATTCCATTACGCTTTTCTCCATCTGCCTCTTACCCCTTTGCTGAAAGGCATATCAGTCTCCTGAGCACACGTGCGAAGGGTCCCTGGAGTGACTGAAATGCTAAATGCTTGACACCCCTTTCCTTCACAGTATACCTTGGCTGGTTTTACTCCCAACTGTCTATCCATCCCTCCATCCACCCATTACTGACCCTGTTTAATCCAGTGCAGGACTGGTCGTCCTGACCCTATTCCAACAACATCTGACGGGAACCAACCCTGGACATCCCAAATTAAATTAATAAAGTATCCTATCTATCTATCTATCTATCTATCTATCTATCTATCTATCTATCTATCTATCTATCTATCTATCTATCTATCTATCATATAGTCTATCTATCTATCTATCTATCTATCTATCTATCTATCTATCTATCTATCTATCTATCTATCTATCTATCTATCTATCTATCTATCTATCAAATGCACCGTCACTTTCACTGATGCTACTTATATACAGTTCCCAGTTTACAGATCACACCTTTGGGATGTGACCACATCAAGAGGAGAGGGGCTAGGCTGATTCCAGGTCCAAAAGGTACGAGCTATGGGGAGAGACTGAAGGATTTGGACCTTCTCAGATGACACAAATGGACATTAAGAGGGGACATGATTGAAGTTTGTTTTTTTTAATTAAGAAAGGAATTCATTTAGTGGATCCAGGCTGTTACTTTAAAATGAGTTCAACAAGGACATGGTTGGAAACTTGTTAAGGGCAGATTTAACCCAAACGTTAGAAAATGTTTCTTGAGGAAACCAGAGGTCCAGGAAATAGATAGATAGATACTTTATTAATCCCAAGGGGAAATTCACAAATAAAGTACCAAGCAGAGTGTATGGTGGAGAGCAGGACTTTAAAGATCTTCAATTCTCAACTTCATGTTGTTTTGGACAATCTAGGGAAATAGGATGGATGAGCTTGTTGGGCTGAATGGCCAGTTCTCCTCACAACTGTCCTAATGTTCTAATGTGGGATGACACCGTGTGGACAGATTGAACCAGTTTTTTAGTCTGTAAGTTTAGTGCTGTTAACCTGTAGCTTCAGGGTGATCTCCTAAATCGTGCTTCTCTTTTTTAGGATAAACATCAACTCTCTACAAAATGGATGGCCAAGTGACTTAGCTACTTATTCTGAGAGAGTGAAAGATAGGGAGTATTTTATGACGTTAACAAAAATCAGCAGCTAACTTCTGTACCAAAATCAATCTTGTGCCGTAGCTCCTATACTTTATCGGCCATTAAAGTGTCTGCAGGGGCCATTAGGGGCTTTGCCACCCAAATCTAATTACAGAATATGGAAATGTGCATCAGAAAGACTTACTAAAGCAAGTGGTTCACAAGTGGTTAAGCCTTTATAGTGAAAGGCCTCGCCTTTGTAAGAACATAATGATGCTGTGGGGTGTTTTGAGAAACAAAAAAAATCAATGAGCTTTCAAAAAAAAAACCCCTTAATTCTAGGACGGCGAAAGGATTTCATTCAGGAATCTGTAGAGTAAAAGAATTCCGCTGTGCCTGTGTCTCTCATTTACGTAGAACAACATGGATTAAAATGAGGGAGGATGGGGGTTCTGCAAAAATCCTCCTGTTGCTTGGTGAAATCCCAGAAGTAATTAATGTCGCTTTTGTCGGCTCCATTATGAGAGAGGCTACTCCCTGGCATTCCACGTACATTGTGATTTTACACTTTAGGAGGATTTCTACACGAACGTACAATCACTAATTCGAAGAGGCAGTTTTGTTTTTTGGGACCTCAGAATTTGTTCAAATACTTCATGATGCAGCAAAAGAGACATGAAATTCATAAAGGGATTTGGGGAAGTAAAAAATAACTTTTAATTTTACAATGACAGGGCAAAAAATGATGAAAAACAAAGTTTATAGATTCCAGTCACACTAATGTGCCTCAAAACTCTTGGAAGCCAGGCCTTCCTTAAAATTGTAGAGCTAGAAGGTGTAGAGCTAGGCTGAGGTTTGGTGCTCTTGTTGTAGGTCATGGGCTTCCTGTCAGAGGGTGAATAGGAATACAGTCCTGAGAGTTTGTTCCATCCAGTCCTTCTTTACACCTGCTTTAAAAGAGTCCACACATTGACAGTGGGTACCCACAGTGTAGCGTAGTGGTTAAGGCTTTGGAGCTCAAACCCTGAAGTTGTGGTTTCAAATCCTGATCCTTCCTGAAAACAAAGGAAATGGAACCAAATAATACATTGGATAAAGGTGTCAGCCAAAGCATAAGTTGTTATTCTCAAAGTTAATCAGCCCTGAATGTCACCATCCCTTTACAACTTGTTCTGTGTAATTTCAGGCTGTTATTGTCGTTTCACCTCATGGTTGGGTCATAAATTGGATGAGGCCAGAAGGAGTGGTGTGCGACTCCTCTATAACCACTGGCCACCATCTTCCTACTATGAACGCTTTCTGTTCTTCCATACTGAGACATAAACCCATGAAAACCTTTTCCAGTCTGTTGCACTGTGTCTTCTGTTCATCCCCCTTCCATCTGTCAAATCAAAGCTACCAGATTTCTTTCCCACACTTGAAGTACATACGAGTAGTGACATTCATGCACCTCACGTCTTGTCTAAGGGGTTTGATTACTCTGGTGTTCTGAGGGAGAACAATGATTACGGTGAGAACAATGATTACTCAGTGTTTTATTTGTTTTCATGATTCTTGATGTATCTCTTGTTTTTATTTTGTGAATAATTTTATTTTGGTTTATTATTTTTCAAACGTTTCATTGTTTCTTTTGTTTACTTCCAGTCCCCACCATTTTGTTAAGTGTTAGACTTTTCGTTGTAAGAGGGTGCCATGGAAAATAGCCTCGGAAGTTACGTGTATTACATCAATTATGCAACAATATAAAGATCATCACGATGGAACTGTAATTATACAAGTTTCATGGGTTTTGATAAACTTTGCATGTTTGCTTTCATTATTTCCCAATTTGACTTCGCACCTCCTGACTTTTTGCTTTTTGCTTGTTGTTTTTCAATTACAGTTCTGGGGTACGATTTGCTTTTTCATCCTGTTATGGCCGTGTCACATTAAACAACCTTTCCAGTGATTGTCAGTCATCATAGCAGTCCCTTGAAATTCAGTCGTCGATACTGACATACCCTACAACTCCCTATACTCCACGAGTCTCTTCAACAAAATCAAACAGCCTTCATTTTGCTTTTAGTCGTAGGGGTGGGCTCAGCATGGATGACAGCTGACAACCATTGAATGCTTAGCATGTAATGCAGAAACGAGGAATGAGGTGCTCCCAAAGAGAGGCGAATCTCATCTATCGATGTCTTATGTTTTATGTACCACGACAAAATGGTAAAAAAACAAATAAAGGGCAGAGATTGCAGCTGCACTTGCCGTACCTATCAGACAGCATTTCATTGGCTGTCAGAAGGAGCGTCGTCACACAGTTGGTGAATTTGACATGGCCAGCGAGTTTCAGGTGTGTAAATTGAAACGGTCCAATGACAAGATCAGCAGCTACAGTCTGACACACCTGACGACTGGAAGTCACGTCATTTGACATCTGCTCAAGAGTTCTGATAGGATCCCTCGCTTGTTTAAGTGACTCCTCTCCTGGTCATTGCATTCAAGTTAGGCTGCATCTTACTGGTTCAAATTAAATGGCATCCACCTGATATTGCTACAGAAACACCGCTTCATGATAATGACCAGAGATCAGATGCAATTGCTTTGCTTAGATAATCTGCTTTGTTTTCAATCTCTATAAATAGCGGATTAAAATATACCCTTTTAAGAAACAATTAAAATTTGAATTTGGCATGTTTAGAGCTTACTGGACAGAAAGCTGTGCCCCCGCCTCCCCTTAATTTTCTTAGTGTCCTTGCAGAAGCCGCATTATCAATACTGGTCATCCATCCATCAATAAGGAAAAAAAAGTCAAAGAAAAAGTGCTTGTGTAGCTGGACACGATGCTGTCGGCGATGTGCTGCTCCCGCTGACTCAGCGGCGGTGTGAAACAGTCACACCGATTCCTTGAGGAGTTTCATCAGCTTGTCGTTAGAATTTTATCGTTCTTTGATGGCCTGCATATTGAGGAGCTCCTTATTGTGTTCATAAGAATTACTTCTGGACGTTTACCCAAATGTGTGTAACGTGCAAATTTCTAACGTAATGCCATCTTGAACCATGCATCTTTACTAGATGGCTTGTTCTATGTTGTAGTGGATCAGCACATAGAAATATTTGCTTAACCTCAAAATCTTCCTCACCTTTCTTCTCTACCACCAAGAAGGACATTTTTAAATGTAACTGACTGCATCAGATTTACTCACTGCTGTAATCGTTTTTACATAGGATTTAGAGATTCAACGCCTTCCTCTTAGCTCATACCCTACTGTCCTGGAACCAGTCGAGCAGTCTTTCTCTGACCCTCCTCTGCTGCTGTTAAGTCCTTCTTTCAAAGTGGAGACCAGCCAGAAGAGGTGTCCTGACAAGAGGGGTATCCAGCTTTAGTGCAGAGATTGTGCCTGTGCCAACCTCCCCGCTGAACCAGGCCTCAGGCAGAGAAGGAGGACCATTTTAAAATCGGGCTTTTGTAAACTATACTTCTGCTGTTCTGCCCAAGGTATAACTTGAGGAGTCTTCACCAGGTACTCCATTTTTCGTCAGCATCTCCAAGGCCTGCATGTTACATTGGCTGGTATCTCTACATTGTCCCTGTCTACTGCATTTGATTTGTGTCCCATCCACTGCTGGTTTCTTGCCTCCAGTGCCGATGATGTAATCTTTATTCCTGTGATTCTAAATCAGGGGTCTCGAACTCCAGTCCTGGAGGGCCGCAGTGGCTGCAGGTTTTCATTCTGACCCTTTTCTTAATCAGTTTTCACTGCTAATTAACTTCTTTTCCCTTCATTTTAATAGCCCTGTTTTGAAGGAGTCAGTCCAAGCCAACAAATGACCAGCTAAATTGGGGCTTCAAACTCCAACCAATTTCACTCCAACCAGTTTCTTAATGAGAAGCCAATTCTTGCTGTTAATTAAGCTTGTTATTTAATTGCACAGCTTGCTGCTGCTCTCATTCTGCCACAGCAGACATTTCCAAAACTGTTGATTTTCTGTTTTTTCTAAGAAAGCCGTCAAAAAGTTTTGGTGACCTGAGAGGTCAACCTTACTGAGACCCGGACCTTTCTTTATTTTCAGATATTGTGAGATGGGCACAGGTGAGCTGGTCCTGTGGCGGCTTGTTTTGTGTCTCATTATTGTTTGGCTGCTCATTAACGAAAAAAGAAACAACTAAGAGGATCTTAGTTAATTAAAGCTAAGGCAAAGAAGTTAATTAGCAGCCAAAAACAGGTCACTAAAGAAGAAGGTGGTAAGAATGAAAGCCTGCAGCCACTGTGGCCCTTCAGGACTGGAGTTTGAGACCCCTGTTCTAAATGAACATCCATGAAGGAACAAACTGAAAATGAATGAACCTGTGAATAGCAGGAGGGTATGCAGCACACCAGTCTTCTGGGTGTCTGTCAATGATGCATTTCTCAATTCTTGTTTATTTTTCCTTTTTTGTATGTATAAGGTGTTATAATTTAGTGTCACTTTAAATTTTTTCCTGACCCAAGTTTTGTGATTCTCGACTCTAAGGTCTACCCGCTACGTGTTCTTACTCATGAGGAATTCTCCCCTTTTGCATTTGCCTTCATCCAAAGTGTATTTACGAATGTTTAAACTAGGTAATATTTCACCCTGACGTCATCACATTTCAGGTCTGTTATGTTTGGTTTTTCTACCCAGGAATGACCAGTAGTGGGCGGCATGTGAAGTCAACTACGCGGCGGTTAAAAATGTCAACGAGGTGCAAGTTTCAGGTTCTTACTCATGAGCAATTCGTTTCATTTGTGTTTACATTTATCCAAAGTTGTTTTTTATATGTTTAAATTAGTTAACATTTTACCATGACGCTATTGGTGTTTATTTCGGGCTTTGGCTTTCAGTTTCCACAGTTTTTCTACCCAGAAATGACTGGGAAAGCGTAGTGTGTGACATCGCCTAGTCGACAGTTTAAAAGGCCAGCATTGTGCCCTTTTTAACTACTCAAATATAATAACTGTAACTATATAATAACTAAAGCAAATCCTCTTTGTGTGTGTGTGTGTGTGTGTGCTTTACTGACCTACTACTCTGGTTTTGGTTCTCCTGATTTGATTCTTAGACTTAGATTTCTGGTTAGCGTATTGAGTTTTGATGACCGATAGGAAGGATTTTTTGGTTTAAAACTTTGGTTCCTGCATTGATGTGGGCGGTTCTTCCGCCACACCCGGAAGTCCAGCCAAAAATGGGTCATCATATACCTGGAGCACGTCCTGGTGGGCTATAAAAGGAGCCGGCAGCCACCACTGTGGGGGCCAGAGTCGTGAGGAGGGAGACAACGCTTGCTGCAGAGGAGTGGAGGATAAAGAGAAGAAAGTATTGGTTTTCTGTTGTCCTTATTGGAATTGTGTTGTGCCTGTGGGAACGGGGAAGGCGTTGCCCACAGGCAGAAGAAAAGAAAAATAAAACGTTTATTTGTTTAATAAGTGTGCCTCCCGCCGTGTCTGTCTGTGTTGGGTCAGGCACTGGTATAGCGCCTTTGTCACAAGTTAATTGCCTCATCAAGATGGCACGACATGGTGCAGATGCATGTATAACTATATATAGGGATAAGTAATATAAGTATTCTGAAAGTCTAAAGTCATGGTAAAATGTTAACTAATTTAAACATTCAAAAAACTTTGGATAAATGTAATACTGTACATATTTTAGGTGTCCCTGAACACAATGTGACCTCTTCCACATTCAGAGTGAAGTCTGTTTATGTGTTTCCGTATGTGAGGATGTGAGTCTGACACGATAACTCAAAAATGAAATCGCTTCATGCCAATGCAACTTGGCACAGTTATTAGCTTTAAAAAAAAACACTAAAAGCTTATCGATTTTAGAGAACTACATCTGTCATATATACAATATGCATGGGGAAGCTATTGTGATAAGGTCAACATTTGAGCTTTGAGTTTTCATTGGATCGTTTTACACGTTACTATAATCTTGTTTGTCCTGTAAAGTGCCTTGAGATGGTACAGGCTGTTAAAATAAAGACCGATTGATTGATGCTATGCTGAAAAAAGCCTGCTTCAGTTATAAATGGAGTATCGGAAGTGTTAAGAGCTTATTTTGATATTGCTGGTCTCTTGACTCTAAAAATTGTGATCTGTCCAAGTGCCAGCTTTAGACTGAGATGCATGATGCTAGTGGCATTTTGCCCAGCTTTGCCTTGCCAGATTATTAACCAAATGCTACATCTACTGGTTATACATCTGTTCATTATGTCCTGCAGCAATATTTAGACTTGTACATCAGCTAAATGCTTGCTTATATATAAAAAAAAAATCTTAGAGTCAGGAAAAAGCAGCTCCAAGTTCATGTTTGAAAAGTGGGGATGTGGCGGCAGCCATACAACTCGCTGTGTTTTTTTATTGTGTGCAATTTCCAAGAGACTTGTTCCTGATTTCTCCAGCTGTTTCATGCCTGACAGTGATGAAGTGTCTAACCATAGTGGCCCACATGCTAGCTTAATTGCAGCTAGAAGAGGGGCATCATCAAAGCTGGCAGCAGAGTGGCCAATCGCGGAACGTCAGCACCATGGCTAAATTAAAAATTGATTACGGCGTGTAACTTTCTTCTCTTTGAGATCTCAGGGAGAGAGTAATCCTCAAATGTGGCTTTTTAATGGAATGGCCATATGTAAAATACTCAACGGATTGGATACTTTTTAAGGAATCATTTTATTGATTTTCAGACATCATTTACAATCTTTCTGCGGTGCCTGTAAGCTGATGCTGTAGAATTGTAAATGCTGAATGTGATATTATTCAGGGAATTATCAAAGGTGGACTGCATCCTTCTGAGGTTAGGTTAATAGTCAAGCCATCTGACCGCTACTTTCAAACTCCAGTTCTGAAGGATTCTAGTGAAGTACTCGGTATTTAATAAAATAACAGTTGCAATGGTGCTGCTTAGTGTTTTACACTCATCATATAGTGCCTTTAAAGAACACTGTACCGTAAGCAATGCTGTGCAAATCACTGAGAGATATGTTTGCTATTGGAGCACAGGCAGGATGAGAGGTTGGCGTGATGTCATATGGTAAATGAACCTAAGAAGTTGTCAAGTAGCCTCACAAGCAGGCAAGAGTGGTGGAGGTTAGTGGTGGGTGGCTCGTAAATGATTCGTTTTTTTTCAGTCGTGCTCAATGGTGTCCTGCGTGATGTCATCAGCATCTTTCGTTTCTCTGACGCTGTTAGAGGTTCAAAGCACATGTGCAAGAACCGCCTACATCGTGAGTGTCTACTCGTTCACTTCACTTATTCTTTTAAGCTCAAACTGTATAAATATCTGCGAGCAAAAATTCTACCACTGATGATTCACTCATTCATCATACAGGTAACAGCACATTTATATTAGAATGTACTAATTGTTTTGTTTTGTTGGAATTGTTTTAAATAGAATATATAAATAATATTAAAGCAAATACATGTATGCCCCTTTGTATGTTTAACAAATTAGTCACACAAAGCTGAACCTTATAAAAATATTATTGTAATAACAGCAATTAAATGTAATATGTAATTATTTGCCTTCCACTTACTTTTTTACGGTTTATTGACAATACGGGGCATGTATCATTTGCTGATTCTTTAAAGATCAAAGAGATTCATTACCCGAGAACAAGTCTCATAATGCTTGTTCATTTGGTTTGTGAATTAATCATTAACTGAGAACATGTCACACAATTCTCGTCCATTAGTTCGGTGAATAAATCATTACCCAGGAACGAGTCTCATGATTCTCATTCATTTAAATAGCAAACGAATTATCATCACCTGAGAACAAGTCACACGGTTCTCATTCATTTGATTCGCAAATTATTCATTAACTGAGAACAACTCAAGCAATTCTTGTGCATTTGATTCGATTTTGTGAAATAATCATTACCTGAGATCGAGCCCCATGATTCTCCTTCTATTTGGTTTGCAAAAGAATCATCACCTGAGAACAAGTCACACAATTGTCATTCATTTGATTCGCAATCTAATCATTACACGAGAGTAAGCCACATGTTTCTTTTTCATTTCAATTTCCCAAATTAATCATTACCTTAGAACGAGTCACATTGTTTTTGTTGAATTGATTTGCGAATGAATCATGACTACAGAACGTGTCAGTAGTTACGTGATTCTCTCATCAACTTCTTGTTTAAACTGAGTCATTCCCCCTGTACGAGTCACACAATTCTCATTCACTTGTGATTCTGTAATGTAATGTCTTATTTTAATTACCGTACATGCTCACGTATAAAATCAGACCCCAACTTATACGCCACTTAATGCGACACTTCATTTTTGTATTTTATTTTTACATCTTCCATCCTCCTCCAATCTCGCATCAGTTTCTCAGACGCATCGAATTTTGTTGCAGCAGCGCAGTTACCAATTTTTTTTGCTACTTCAATGACGTTTAATTCAAAACCAGCTTCATATTTTCTTCTGATTGAACGCTCCGTTGTAGATAAGATTTGCTCTTACGATAAAGGTGTATGAGGGTGTGAGATACAAAAAACACAAATCAGTGCAAACGTCACTTTGAAATAGTTCAGGTATTACCGTGTGGTCACGTAGGCACAACAGAGAGAGAGAGAGAGAGAAGTTAGGAGCACACGCTGATAGAGCGCATTGCCGCACGCACATAGTAAAAAAGGCCGTGTGCCCCGTGGTTACTCTCTCAGGTGGGTGTTAGCATATCATAATCCCTTGTACCAATAGCGTGAGTTTTCCGCATTTGTCTTATACGACTGACATTATAATATGCCAGAAATTATACTGTAAAATCAAGTCCCGACTTATACGCGGGAGAACTTATACGCAAGTTTGTATGGTATGCATCGTAAATGTATTGTCATGCTTTGTGTACTGAAACAGGGAAATGCCGTGTGCATTATCATCATGTTAAATATATAATTAATTATAGTGTATACCAAATAATGAGTCAATTATTAAATAATATATTTGTGACATGATCAGATCTGGACCCCCTCCCCCTCCTCCTGACTGTTTGTATGCACTCTCCTCTAATCATAACAAATGAATCAAAAGAATTGATTCACTTAAATGAGTACTTTGAAAGAATCGATTCAGTAAAGTAAATCAACATGGCCTGCATTAATGGTGGTTCCAAACAAAGTGGCATAGCCAAGGATTTGAACATGTTAATAAGTCAGCATTGAATGAGATTAGTTTTCTGTCTGATTCTCTGCATTTTCTCCAACACCACTAAAACGTGAGATGTAAAACTAATGTGACCGTTTTAATCGTTGGTGCCTTAATCAGTGTGCTCTGTAGTGGACTTGCATCCTGTCCAAGAATCATGCCGGCCATACACCCCAAGTAGAAGGTTTAGGCTGCAGCCTTTTCAGACCCTGAATCACACAAAGAGGGTTTGAAAATAGATGGATGGAAACAGCAGGTGGTACATTGGCACAGAAGATAATAGTGTTAGGGTCTCCTGGCTGAGCTTGACATCTGTGTGGAGGTTTCAGGAACACAACACAATAGGTCAATTAGCATTGGGGGCTTGTTAAAATATTTCTCAATCGAAATATTGAGAAATAAACTATCTATCTATCTATCTATCTATCTATCTATCTATCTATCTATCTATCTATCTATCTATCTATCTATCTATCTATGTGAAATAAACACACACACATGTGCCATTCTTTAATGAACCCAATATGCCAACACCTCTCAGCATCGCCCAGATAGGCCCACCTTCTGGACAGGCTGTAATAATTGTTTTGTTTGTTTTAGGGTGCTTCACATCCCAGCCTGCATGCTTAAAATAATCCTGGGGCACATTGAGGCATATGGAGACCATTTGAAAATCTCTGCCAACATGAAGGGTTTAGCTAGTGGAAATGATAAGATCAGTCAGTCTGGAGGGTTGACATCCTAATCCCTGCCACTAAACAGCGTGAGCACCAAGGATTGTACACAAGGGTCTGGCGGGTGGAGTAAGCTCCCCCTGAGGACACTTCAGTTAGTTTTTCTTTTAAAGGCAGCTCAGAACTGGCAGCACCAACAGGAGCCTATTTTGAGACCATGTTCAAGTGGTGCTAAAGATAGTAGAAGGGTTACACAGTGACTTACATTCATGTTATTAAAATTAATCAAATATAATGTAATGAACATGTAGCTTGTTTTGTTCTTCTTCACTTCAGCCAGTCACAGAGACCAGTGCTAGTGGGAGTACAATGGGCACTGGCATAACTCCAGCAGAGCCTCTGAAAGGCCTAGCAGTTAGAGTGCATCTCTCATCAAGAGCAAAGCTTAGGGCCCATCTATCTCAATAAACATGAAGAATTGCTGAAAAGGCCCTAGTTTGGGATTGTTTCTGATGCTCTCCCTTACTCTTCCTCTCTTTCTATTTAATGTCAACCGTGCTAAAACAGCAGTCCCAGAAAGAGTGAAGCTTTATAAAGACATATATTGTATAAGCGTTTACAAGTACAGATCTTCACATTATACACTCTTATAAGTAAAAAGTTTCTACAATGGCGTTTCATTAAAAAGAGGGGTGGTGAGGTCTGCAGATGTTTAGGTGGGTCTCCAGTTTCTAGTACAGAGGAGCGCTAAAGTACATTCACTTGTAGCCTCATTAATATTCATAGCTGCAGGGACTGGTGGGAGGAGCGACTTTGGAGTCCTTGCTTAGGGTCTTCTGTGTTTACCAGCAGCAATTCACTGCCTGGTCCTCTCAAATAGGATTAACCCTTTGCTAGCTGAAACAGGTTCACCAGCAAAATACAGGGCTTCAATAAATACCCTGGGTTCTTCTCTCCAGAATCATTTTATGAAGCCTGTGCAAGATGATGGATGAGCGATCAGGGCACCCAGGTAGGTGATGTGATCAGCAGCACAGAGGACTGTTCTTCCTTCTCCACTCGTCCCAAGGTGAACTTTATTCACACTTCCTGGGTGAGGTGTACTCAAGTGTACTTTGGACACGTCAGCTTCTTACAGGAAGCAGTTCTGGGTCAAATGGAACCATTAACGGGGGGGATTTCCTCCCAGCAGCATCCTCTAGCAGCGCCGGAGGATTCTATCATGGTTGAGCTGCAGAACTACAAGGCTATGAGAGAGAGAGATGCTTCCACCCTGCATACTGAGGGAACTCATGGCCCCTCTGTCTTTTTAATATACCAGCCTCCCAACCGGGAAAGGGAACCATTCTGGCTGGTATGTGCTTACGATACATGTGTTCATACTGTACTGGCTGGGAAAGAGAGCATCATCCATCCCAGCTGGCATGCCATTCAGTCCTTGTCCTTTACATTGTTGTTCATCTTCTTTATTTTAACAGTAACCAACTGTTTGTGTGTTTCTACCTATAGCAGATAAAGTGTAATTTTAGGGCTCTTTATAATGTTGACTAGTTGTCCCCTGCAGCTGTGCCCACGTAGCAGTGAAACAGGGCAAACTTTAAAAATCAATACAAAAATGTAAAAAAATATTGTATTGAGAAGAATTTGTATTCATAGCTTTCATATCCGAGGGCCTCTTGATATACTATATTTTTGGTTTTGCTATCAGGGATGAGAATGTAGCTGTGATCTCTTTGCCAAAAATCTAAAAAGTTGGTAAGGTATCTCTGGCCAAGCAGAAGGTAGGTACTCTCCAATGTCAAACATTGGCACTGTATCTGATCGTGTTCAGCTCTGATGGGAGAGCATCACCTGCATGGGTAGAAGAGCACATGGTCGTGATATCTCAGCCAATGAGCAGGTACCGTCTAAAACACATGTAGCTCTGATCTCTCTCTCAAAAGCGTCAAGCGTTACTCTTCAACAGTCTCTAGATGAACAAACAGGTATCACTAGCCAAGTGGAGGCAAGGTGCACTCCAACATGTGGTGAGAGGCAGAGCGACTCGAATGGAGGCTGGCGCGTGAGTGAGGATGGCCCGCCCGGCTCCCTACTCCTGAGGTCTTGCCTTCCCCTCCTCTCAGCCCGCTGCATGTCTCTCGGATTTGCGCAAATAAATCGGTGCTGCAACCGAACTATGATATTTAGCGCAATGAGAGCAGTCACAAAAGCAACTGGAATGTTTAAGCAAATTATAGAAAACCACCGGATCTAAATCTGATAAGTAGTTCTCTCATTTAAAGTGGACAGACAGACATTGGATTTTATATATATAGAGATGAGTCTCATATTTGAAAATGTCTTCTCGTGGATATTCTCTCATTAATCTTAACATCTGATGCTACGGTATGGTATCTCTGCTGTTGAGGGGGTATTTCTCTCCAGAAAGGGTACAGGGGCATTTGGCCAGAGCAGAAAGACGTTCTGTCCTGTGCCACCAAAGACTGCAGTAGATGTGACTCATCTTCTAGGCCTGTTGATTCCTGAAGGTCTCTGTGGATATCAGCGCTCTTAATGCTTAGTCAGTGGAAAAAGAGAATCAGATGTGGTCAAGAGGGTCAGCTGGTGGTGTACCAAGGAGGTCTTGTGCTTTTTGTTCAGCTGTTGGATTGTTTTTAAAGTTTTAGTTGTTCAGCAATGAAAAACATCAAAGACTAGAAGATACCATTATGAAACTGTGAATGTCCAGATGGTATTGTCTTTGGGGCTTCTCGAAGAACTTATGAGCAGCAAAGCATAGAAACTCCAGTAACGTTTTGGCCGGCTGTCAACTCACACATGCACATCAAAGAAGGCATGGGTGGCATCAGCTTGTGATCTGGGTGTAAGGCACAAATGTGTGATGGAGAGTGGAAGCAACATTTGGCTTTGCAGCTGGTGGCTTAAGAGGCGAGCCAAACGCCTTTTCGTCTGTTAATTCAAATAAAGCATTGAACAGTTGGTTTTGGCCTTTGTGAAAAGCTGGTTGTTTTGAGATTTTCGCTTTTTAAATTGATGTTTGCAATAAGTTACTGAAGAACATTTTTACGAAGTACAATGCATTAAATTTGGGCTGTAGATTTTGTTCTTTCTGTTGTTTTCAGAAACAAATGGCTTTTGACAAATCAATCTGTTGTTTTATGTAGTAGTTTTTTATAGTGTCCTTAATCACAAAAAACAGTCCATGGATTTGTCTGGTTTTAAAAGGGTATGTTATATTATTTTAGTATTATACAATAAAGTAACAACTGGGCTGAACAGTGGCAGCACATTACAGCCGTAATAAAATGAACATGGCAGATTTGGACCACGTTACATTGGAAGTGACAAATTCAAATGTCCCCTAACTGAGGGTACAATGTGGGCATGTACTGGTGTCAGCTGAACATGTGGTTTCAGTATGAAGCAGTATTGTTGTTTTGTCCGGGGCTGCCTTGTGCCAGATGCTGCCAGGGCAGGCTGCAGATTCTTGTGATTCAGTATTGAATTAATCAGCTTGCAAAGCTTGTCCTCTCATTTTTATGCTAAGGCACACACGGTGAGAATTGCTCACATTAGTGTTGTATGGCCGCTTATTCCAGTACAATGTCATTGCGGGGCTGTTGGCTATCTTGGAAACACTGGGCACATGGCGGGAGCCAGTCCTGGACAGGGCCATAGTCCATCGAAGGGCACTGTTAGGAAATCATTACAGTTTGATTCATTGAGTGCTTTAAAGGTTATCGTTATTGACGTTATTATGTCTTTGCATCACCATTTTGTGTATTTGTTTTTAATAGGTGCCACGGTTTTGTGTGTCTAGTTGCTATGGTGCTGTGTGGTTGCTAGGCACACAATAGACATGCCATGTGACTGATGAAATCAAGGCAGCCGTGATATGTGAGATGTGTTAACAAATCACCTGGTGAGGGAGAGGTGCTCAGAGGAATTTAGACCTGATAGAAAATTACCAGGAGATGGAAAGAATGAATAGGAGAAGACAGAATCATAATCCAAGTGTAAGCAAGAATCTGTACACCAAAAGAAGTCATCAGAACAGTAATCACCCGGTGGCACACACAGGAGTTGGGGTCTAGGAGAAATAGCCAGCGTGATTTGGCACAGACAGAAATGGGCTGCTTACTGCTTGGAATCTGTGGATGAGAGTTCACCTGTTGCTCTCTGTGATGTGAAAGTTACTTTGCCCAACTGTAACCCTAAACATAAAACCAAAGTTGTAGTTGACAATGACATTGAAAAGTCCTCAAACTCACATGTTTTACTTGCCCTAACTAACAGTAATTCTGATTGTTTGTTAAAGAAATGCATCTGATATTTGGATGACAGACGTTGTGTGCCGCCATCTTATATAGATGGGAGGAAATTGCATAATATGACTGGCAATTGACTTAGCAACCTGAAAACAACCATTGTGCTAAGACACAAAATTATAGCGCAAGAAGAGAAAAGGATCAGGAAGGGAGATATAGTCAGGAGGCAACCAAAGATCATAACCAGAAGATCAACAATACAAGCACCAAAACCACACGAAGTATCAAAAATAGATGTCGAAAGAAAAGCACAAATTCATTACCAAAGTACAACAGAAACTTCTAAAAATACACAGCAAGAAACAAAGCTTCTTATCTGCAATCTCAGATAGAGACGTGACCTAAAAGATGACCTTTCATCCAAACACTTTAGTGACGTTACAATCCGTGCACCTTCAGTTTGCTACAAAACAACGTCGTAGAACCAGCATAATGAATGGAATCCTTATATTCAAAAACCCAATTAGAGAGAGAAAAGTCCAGAAATAACTGAAAAGATCAAAGTAAATTAAATATGAAAGACCAATATTAAAGAAAACATGACTACAAGCAGTCGAGAACTGACATAAAGTGGTAGCTGTGGTGATTATGTTATGTTTATGACTTTTTACTCCTATTTATTTTGAGGCAAATTTTAAAGGATTATTTATATATTATGTTTTTTTTATAATGAATCCAGTTCTGATGTTAGTTTTTGTTTCACTTCCGTTTAGATATTTTTAGAAATAAATCACATTTTTTTCTAAAGCCAATTTGTCTTTTTTCTGGGGCACCAACATTTTGTGGATTCCGTGGCTATGATGCGTTCGTGGGTTGCTGGGTGCGTGTTCACTGAGGTCGCAAAGGTTTAATGGTTGGCTCAAGCAGTCTTGTTTTTATCCAAGTTTCTCTGTTTTTCTATTTAATTTTCTTGATATTCAAATTTTCAGCACACGTTATTTTGACTAAGATTTAGGGAAGATCAACTTGAATTCCTGGTTTAAGAACTTAGAGAGTTTGTGTGAAATTTACACATAACAAGTTTCCAACTGTGCCCCAGCGTTCTTGTTGAACTCATTTTAGAATAACTACCTGGATCCACTGAATTATTTCTTTTCATAATTTACATTTTCAAATGTATAAAAATGCAAAAAAGAAAATTAATTTGTCCTGAAGAACTCAATGAACAACAACAACATTTATTTATATAGCACATTTTCATACAAAAAGTAGCTCAAAGTGCTTTACATAATGAAGAATAGAAAATAAAAGACAAAATAAGAAATTAAAATAAGACAACATTAGTTAACATAGAAAAGGAGTAAGGTCCGATGACCAGGGTGGACAGAAAAAACAAAAAAAAACTCCAGACGGCTGGAGAAAAAAATAAAATCTGCAGGGGTTCCAGGCCGCGGGACCATCCAGTCCCCTTCTGGGCATTCTAACTAACATACAGTGCATCCGGAAAGTATTCACAGCGCATCACTTTTTCCACATTTTGTTATGTTACAGCCTTATTCCAAAATGGATTAAATTCATTTTTTTCCTCAGAATTCTACACACAACACCCCATAAGGACAATGTGAAAAAAGTTTACTTGAGGTTTTTGCAAATTTATTAAAAATAAAAAACTGAGACATCACATGTACATAAATATTCACAGCCTTTGCTCAATACTTTGTCGATGCACCTTTGGCAGCAATTACAGCCTCAAGTCTTTTTGAATATGATGCCACAAGCTTGGCACACTTATCCTTAGCCAGCTTCGCCCATTCCTTTTTGCAGCACCTCTTAAGCTCCATCAGGTTGGATGGGAAGCGTCGGTGCACAGCCATTTTAAGATCTCTCCAGAGATGTTCAATCGGATTCAAGTCTGGGCCACTCAAGGACATTCACAGAGTTGTCCTGAAGCCACTCCTTTGATATCTTGGCTGTGTGCTTAGGGTTGTTGTCCTCCTGAAAGATGAACCGTCGCCCCAGTCTGAGGTCAAGAACACTCTGGAGCAGGTTTTCATCCAGGATGTCTCTGTACATGGCTGCAGTCATCTTTCCATTTATCCTGACTAGTCTCCAAGTTTCTGCCGCTGAAAAACATCCTCACAGCATGATGCTGCCACCACCATGCTTCACTGTAGGGATGGTATTGGCCTGGTGATGAGCGGTGCCTGGTTTCCTCCAAACATGACGCCTGGCATTCACACCAAAAAGTTCAATCTTTGTCACATCAGACCAGAGAATTTTGTTTCTCATGGTCTTGAGAGTCCTTCAGGTGCCTTTTGGCAATCTCCAGGCGGGCTGCCATGTGCCTTTTACTAAGGAGTGGCTTCCGTCTGGCCACTCTACCATACATGCCTGATTGGTGGATTGCTGCAGAGATGGTTGTCCTTCTGGAAGGATCTCCTCTCTCCACAGAGGACATCTGGAGCTCTGAAAGAGTGACCATCAGGTTCTTGGTCACCTCCCTGACTAAGGCGCTTCTCCCCCGATCGCTCAGTTTAGTTGGTCGGCCAACACTAGGAAGAGTCCTGGTGGTTTCGAACTTCTTCCACTTATGGATGATGGAGGCCACTGTGCTCATTGGGACCTTCAAAGCAGCAGAAATTTTTCTATAACCTTCCCCAGATTTGTGCCTCGACACAATCCTGTCTCGGAGGTCTACAGACAATTCCTTTGACTTCATGCTTGGTTTGTGCTCTGACATGAACTGTCAACTGTGAGACCTTATATAGACAGGTGTGTGCCTTTCCAAATCATGTCCAGTCAACTGAATTTACCACAGGTGGACTCCAATGAAGCTGCAGAAACATCTCAAGGATGATCAGGGGAAACAGGATGCACCTGAGCTCAATTTTGAGCTTCATAGCAAAGACTGTGAATACTTATGTACATGTGATTTCTCAATTTATTTTTAATAAATTTGCAAAAATCTCAAGTAAACTTTTTTCACGTTGCCATTATGGGGTGTTGTGTGTAGAATTTTGAGGAAAAAAATGAATTTAATCCATTTTGGAATAAGGCTGTAACATAACAAAATGTGGAAAAAGTGATGCGCAGTGAATACTTTCCGGATGCACTGTGAATAAAATAGCCCTCTTTGTAGTTAGGATGACGGTGAAGAATACCAGATCCAGGTGAGGTCCTTTTGCTGTGGAGCTTATTTGTTGTCCCCATGTCTCCGTGGGTTAGCTCCTCATGAGTTCCTTCTGATTGGCGAACCTGAATTAGCTCAATGTATACTCTTGATATGCATCAGCACTCCGGAAGAAGTCAGTGTTGCAGTGTAGTGAAGCTTCTTATGAGAAGAATTTTAAGTAGACATGCGGATTCATCACTCATTCAGGTATGCATGTGCATGTAGAGCTCTTCCAATTCAAAATCTGGTTAAATCAAGCAAGGAAGATTTGGGCTTAAGCAGCAGTTTGCATTGCATTCCAATCCCCCACATTAGGATAGCTAGCAATGGATTACCTTGACAAATCCAATATTGCTGCATTAAAACCCACCTTCTGTATTTGTTTCCTAATTCCTAATGCGATTGAGGGTGCTTGTGACTGGTGCAGTGATGGAGAAGTTTGTACTATAGGGTCGATGCCACAACTGGTATTAAGCTAAGGCATGCAATCATCTTATCTGGTGGAGAGGAGGGAAGGAGATTAAATGTACACACTAGTGTATAGTTTCACCTTAGACAACATACAAAGGAAGTATCTGTTATGAGTGGAAATAAAGGATTCACTTCAACAGTGCCATCAAAATCAAGTTCTGTATGATATTTATGTCAGTGTTATAAGAACAAAAGAAACATTTTGATAAGAAGAGGCCATTGAAAATAACCTGGCTTATCTTGTACTTTTCACCTGATGTTTCCAAAATAATGCTGAACTGAGAATTAAATAGGTTATTTTTAACTGTATGGCATGGTAACCATTGAACATTTCACTAATCCTTAGTGGAGCAGTGATTTGAACCTTGTATCCCGCCATTGCCTATGTGGACTCGTCATGTCCTCTCCATATCTCTGTGGTTTTTTCTCTCACGCCTCTAATGCCGCATTCACATGCTATCAGACAGACGGTAAGTATGACTTTCTAAATAGGAAATTTCCCTGTGACTACAATACAAAGTTGGAGCTAAAAGTGTCAAAATTCAGAGAAGACAAAGCTACGCGAATTCTCAGAGTTGTGGCATAACTCTGACCATTCACCTAAAGGCCTTGTCACATTAGACGACTTTTCCATCAGTTATCATACTCAGCGGCTAACAGGTTTGATTTTGTCTTTAGTCACAGAGGTGGGCTTTTTGTACATGAGAGCTGACAACCAATGAATGCTCACCTGGAAGTACAATGTGCACAGTGCAGCAACAAGGAATAAGGAACGCGGGTGTTTTACACCTCACAAAGAGAAGAGAAGCTAGTTTATCTGATGTCTTATGTTTTGCATATCATGGCAGAATGGTAAAAAATAGAGAGCCATGGTTGTTGCTGAACTCACCATACCTACTGTATTAACCCTTCGTACAGTACCCGCTGTGTCAGGGTGCTTGCTATTAGTTTTCAGAAAAAATTAGGGTTAGGGTTAGGGGTTGCTGGAAAATCTGACACAGTCGCTAAATTTCATTTGTGTAAACTGACACGGTCCAACAACAAAATTGGCAACTGCAGTCGTCAAGTCAAACATACCCTCTGACTTTAGTCGACTAACTAAAATAAAAAATAAAAACTTGTTAGCTAGAAATGTAACTATTGTGATACACATTTAATGTTGAGTTTGTTCTTAATTTTCACAAAAAACAGTTTTTTCTTATCTTTAACCACTTTTTTGTGCAGACCAAGTCACAAATCAGCAGTGACTTTGCGTTTATCTTGTACCACTGCAAGACACGACAAGAGAAGAACGCAGAGCTGGGCTACCTGCATGGTAAGACCTTATTTAGTTGAAAGAATGGCAAAAAATTACTAGCAAGATGAAAACTCAAAACCTCAAAGGACTGAATGGCCTTAGCTGCTCGGCAGGCAATATCAGGCTTGTGTGGTGCGCAAAGCAGGATCTCTGACTTCAGTCCTTTGTAGTCCAGAAATGATCAAGCTCTTTATGTGGATAGTCAGTTTATACAGTGTAGGTCCTGGAAGAGGTAGGACTTCGTGAGGAAGGTCTCGTGTCACATGAATGCACTGAAAGAGGAGAGTGACACTTCACAAGTCAGAGCCCCGAAAACTCCAACATTACATGAATGCAGCATTAATTAGCCTTATGGGTGGAAGTGGATCAAACGGTACAACAGCAGGCCTGCGAACATCCACAGGAATTTGCATGTTCATTTTGTTTTGTGTAGTAAATGCAGGTTATCCATTAAGGGTCACATTCTGGAGCTGGAGGCGCAAGAAAGCTGAAAGTCGGTAAGGTGCAGCGATTGAGACAAAAGCGAGCAGCCTTCCTCCGTGTGCTTTCAAGGACTCTCCCTGGCCTCCACATGCACGCCTCAGCTGGTTTCCTTGGCAACTGCAGGCATGCTCCTTATTTCCCATCTTAAATCCAAGTGTATTGACAAAAAGTCACAGGTTTGCTGACTTGGATCGCTTTTGTTTAGCTTTTAATTTGTCTGAGGAGATGCAGTTTTTGGATGTATTGATGGCAGCATCAACTTGCATCACTGGCCACTTCTTTCACTTCTCTCTCCCCTATTATAATGAAATAAAATGAAAGAAAAAAGCACTTGTAAGATTTCTAACATTTTTTTAAGGTTATTTTGTGCACTGTGCATGTGAGAAGAGAAACTCCATATTTCATTTTTATATTTTAGAAAATCAGTGTGGTGACAATCTGGTAAAAACCAGTATCACAGGTAGCTGTCATCTACCATCATTTTTTATTTTTGCTCTCATTTATTCCTTTCAGACTGACACATTAATCAGACATGTGGGCCCCGTTTTTGGCTTATTGTGGTTATTTTGAAAATGGCTTATCAAGCCTAATTGATGTTGACTCACATCAGATGGTCTTTTTTACTCGACCAACTCAGGCTGAGTTACACCATATGCATGATAGACTGTTGTGTTTTTATCAGTTTCCTTGGATGGTTTGGGTAAAATGTAAGAATATCCTATATTTAATAGAGCAGCTGGAGTTTGCATGTTCTCCCCGTGTCTGCGTGGGTTTCCTCCGGGTACTCCGGTTTCCTCCCACAGTCCAAAGACATGCAGGTTAGGTGCATTGGCGATTCGAAATTGTCCCTAGTGTGTGCTTGGAGTGCGTGTGCATGTATGTGTGTGTGTGTGTGTGCGCCCTGCGGTGAACTGGCACCCTGCCCAGGGTTTGTCTCCTGCTTTGCACCCCGTGTTGACTGGGATTGGCTCCAGCAGACTCCCGTGACACTTTAATTAGGATATAGCAGGATGGATAATGGATGGATGGATGGATAATAGAGCAGCTAGTTTGAAACACCAGTGTTTAGTCTGAAGCAAACTTGTGTCACACAGACGTGATGACCCTAATCCACTCCATTTCTGTGTTGTTCCTGCTGGTGCCACTGTAACGTAATCCAGTCCAGTCTTCTTGGGTGGAATCTTCTCTGTCAGACCTGTATATAGAAACGTGGAAACACGAGAGATGAGCCTGGACTGGGGAGAGTAAAATATGGAGGGTCTGGATATAAAGCAACAAATTTACAATTTGGGAATGTCTGGGGGAACGTTTGATCTCTTATAGCAACGTCATAGACAAAGACATGTTTGAGGGGTGGGAATTTCAGGAACCATGTAGAAGTAGGAATTGGGCTATATTATCAGGATTGATTGATTGATTGATTGATTGATTGATTGATTGATTGATTGATTTATTTATTTATTTATTTATTTATTTATTTATTTATTTATTGTTTCTAAAAGGAAAAACATTAATCCACTGAACAGTATCATCACCAGACAGAGAAGCAGCTTCAGCAACAGATTGCTGTCACTGTCCTGCTCCACTGACAGACTGAGGAGATCGTTCTAACACAGACACTATGTAACTTCAATTCCACCCACCTGGGGGGGGGTAAATGTTAACACTACACAAGGTTATAAACTCTTATACCTGCACCTTTTATAAATCCACCTTGCATTTTCTTTTTAACTTGCACTGCATTTTTATTGCTCTTTAATTAATATTGTTTTTTATCAGTATGCTGCTGGAGTATGTGAATTTCCCCTTGGGGAATAATAAAGTATCTATCTATCTATCTATCTATCTATCTATCTATCTATCTATCTATCTATCTATCTATCTATCTATCTACATAATCAAATTATCACTTAAACAATACTTATATTTAAACTGCCAGCCTAACAGGTACCTTACAATGATGGTGACAACCTAATTATATTCTTACCACACACATATAGTTTCATTTAGGTTACTGATTTTTCAAGCTTAATATAATCAGAAAATTCAAGGAAACTGAGGAACGATTATCTTTAAACATTTACCCATGCTTCTTTTTTATGGTATCCTCACTAATTTGTGAAAACAAAGCAATATAAGTATCCCATCAATGCACACCATCAAAGAGTTTTTCCTGTAACAGACAGACTATGGTGAACTTTTTTATTGTGCCAAGACTGAATGTCACAGATGGTGACGAACAAAAGAGAACAATATTTGCCAAGTTTTAACACAAGCGTTATTGTAAGCCCCTTTAGGAGATGATTGTTTAATGTTATTTTACTATGGCCAGTTTGAGGATTATTATTATTATTATTATTATTTATGTTGTAGCCTATAATTTTTGTCACCACATGCTCCCCCCTCATATGTTTATGATAAGTCGGCACTAAAAACTAAAACTGTGGTCCTGCACATGAAGAAAAAGAAACAAAAACACTCCATGTAAAGAGACCCTCTGAGAAGCTAAAAATTGTTTAATCCACGGATGTTGAAGACCACCCATAACAGGCTGGCGTAGGTGTTTGGAAAATTAAGACCAACCATCATAACATAAAATAATATAGTCAGATTAACGGGAATTAGACAGTTTTATTGAGTGTGAGTATTTGTAAGTCAGAGTGTGTATTCTTTAAAAAGCTAAAGCCCCCCCCCTTTAATATTGCCACAGTAGGGGACCATGTAGTTTGCCTAAATGGTGGAGCCAGCCAGTGCATGCAGAATAACATGATGAGCTGTTACAATGCCCAATGAAGATCCTCTCTAAGGTGAGCAGATGTGTTGTATTTCTCTGGGCCATTTGAAAATTCAGACAATATTCTCAAAATTACTTGATCCAATTCAGGGACATGGAGGGGCAGAGTCTATCCCATCAGGCACTAGGCATGAAAAAGCTCAGAACAGGCACTGGCCCATTATAAGGGCCCCTCATACACCTACCTCAACAGGGCCATTTTAGAGTCACTAATTTACATATTCTACACCTCTTTGAGTATGAGAAGAAAACCCAAACAGACATGATATGAATATGCAAACTTCACCCTGACAAAAACCAAGTATGGGATTCAACCCCAAAACATCAGATCTGTGAGTCAGCAATGCATATCATTGCACCACTATGCTTCCTTCATGGGATGCCATCTTAGTTTTTATTTTTAATAATTCACCCTAGTAGCAAGGACTGGGCTGACCAACCTGTGATAATGCTAAGCCAATTCATTTGTGTCACGCCTCATCCTCCATTACAGCCATCCCCTCGCTGCTTCTCTTGCATCTCTCATGTTGAGCGCTTTGGACCAACATCCCTCACAGGAAGCTTGTCTTTGGTTATGTCTTTCCTTTGGAGTTGCTGGGCAACTGGAATTACTGGCCAACTGTACAATGATTGAGATTTAATGAAATGTAAAATGGGTGAAACTCTTACCGGTGACAAAAAAAATACTTTTCAAAGGTTTTTAAGGTCCCTACATTGATGGATTGAAAGCCAGATGTCCACATCATCTAATTCTTTCACGTGAAGCCTGTAAACCATGAGGACTGATTCAGATCATTTATGTTAAGTAGAATGCCCAGTGGGGTCTGCGTGGTCTTGTGGCCTTGGAACCCCTGCAGATTTTGTTTTTTCTTTTCTCCAACCTTGTACATTTTATTTTTTGTTGTTTCTGTCCTCGTGGCCATCAGACTTTACTTTATTCTTTTTAGTTAGTATTGTCTAATCTTATTTTTATATTTTTCTTTCTTCATCTTGTAAATCACTTTGAGCTACATCATTTGTATGAAAACATGCTATAGACATAAATGTCAACAATTTAAGGGAACGTATTCATGCTTTGACAAAGCGACTTGGAGTTTACTTTTCTCATTTATTATTCTCAATTGTTTCTTGTCGCTTTTTCTGTTTTTCCTTAAGTCTTTGCTGCTCAGTTTTCACACCCACCTCTGTCAACTCCAAAATAATGGTTAAGACACAGGCAAGGCCTTCGTTCATGTGGAACATCGCTTCTATAATGCCGACCCAGAATTGTCAAGCGACCCGTGGGCTATCGTTGGTTTTTTGTTTTTCTTTAATTGATCTTCTTTTCCCAATCTATACGCATACTAGAGGATACCTCTGCTGTAGTGATTTTCTAAATCTGTGCTTTGCTTTTCCACTCTGGGGTGATTTGGTTCAAAGAGGTGAACCAAAATGTGAGCCGTAGCCGCTGCAGTGCAGCATACATATTTTTAACTTGCACCTTCACACAATATTAGGAATCTATTAGTGTGTTAGTCTTTATTGTTCATTTCCTTTCAATGTACTCACTCTCGAGACTGGCAATAAGGGGTTAAAAATATTAATGTCTGAAATATTCAATGCTTCCGATTTCCAACTAAGGTTCACATTTGACATGCTGATGGCGCCAGAGAGTGGTGACAAATCGCGTGTTGGCCAGAAATATGAAGTTCACTGCACTCTGCACACTCGACCATAAAGCTGAGCTTGAATTCCGAGGTGTCAAGATATCAGTGATAATATTTTTCTGAGCTAATTGAGCTAAAGCCGGATTTTCTGTGATGCTGCATTGCACTTGCTGCTTGATTTGTGATGTCATGTAGGTCAGTTATTTAAGTACAAATAAAACTAAACTTGGGCAATCAAGAAACAGAAAGAAATTTAGGCCACGACCAGTGCTAGTTTTCTATTGTTTTTTTGTTTTTTTGCCCAATCTTTTGACATTAAAGTATTGACTTGTGCCTTTCTACCCTTTCAAACTATTCTTCGCCGGTCTGTGAAAAAAACTCCAAACCCATCACAGCTTGAGTTGGACCCGATGCTAGAGGGAGAGCGCCCTCTGCTGGATACAACATGAAGCTCAAAGCTGAAATCTCATCCCAAGAGTGTCAGCAATGATTTCTTAGAAATCAATGTCTGCTTCCAGAAGCCTTTTATCTTCTGCCTTCAAAGCTTCTTTTAAATGACTGTGCACCCTTCCCGAGCACATCCTGCTCACTAGATGCCTGCCTGATCAATTGTTTAGCTGCGGTGAGAGTAAATCTACAGGGAGAGATTTCACAAAACAACTGCTATTGAAGTGGCAGGCGGAAGTAATTCCGTTTGTTTAGGACACATTGCATTTGCTTCCTCGACCTTTACTGCCCATCACTTCTAACGATATGCCCCAGGCTGTCATTTCAGGGGCCTTTTATATGAAAATATGCTGGAGTTTATATCTGACATGAAAGATCCCAGAACTGTATTTATTTTTGTGAGATTGTGAAGGAGCTCAATCGACTGAACTACATTACTGATCACTTCATTGTCTGAATTTATACTTTGTTACTACAGAATTGAATTATTAGACAGTCAGATAGCCATACAAAAAGGAAAATCTTATCCCGAAAGGCTTCATGATAAACCCTAGCCTGAAGGAGTCTATTAATTTTTTACATTTAAGATTTCTCACTTAAAGGTTTTCCAATGCTGTCTCTATCTTGGTGTCTGTTTAAGCACAGGGAACTCCAGTTTCTGTATTACATCTTGCCTGAAGAAGGGGCCTGAGTTGCCTCGAAAGCTTGCATATGGTAATGTATTTATGACATTGTTGAATGAATGGAGGAGCAGGGCAGTCAAATGACCATCAGAGCCAGGATTTTGTCTGTTAGAACCACCTACGGATCCACCTACTGTATCACTTGCTTAATGCCAAGTTCAAAGTCTTCTTTCTTTTGAATTTTCTTGCTTTATTGTCATTCCATTATGTGTTCAGATCAGTGTATATATTTATTTATTTATTTATTTACTTGTGTATATACTTATGTATTTATTTATTTAAATAGCATCTATCTATCCACTATATAGTGCCTTTCATATCTATCTATCTATCTTTATATCTATTATATAGTGCCTTTCATATCTATCTATCTATCTATCTATCTATCTATCTATCTATCTCTTATATAGCACCTTTCATATTATCTATCTATCTATCTATCTATCTATCTATCTATCTATCTATCTATCTATCTATCTATCTATTATATAGTGCCTTTAATATTATCTATCTATCTATCTATCTATCTATCTATCTATCTATCTATCTATCTATCTATCTCTTATATAGTGCCTTTCATATCTATCTATCTATCTATCTATCTATCTATCTATCTATCTATCTATCTATTATATAGTGCCTTTCATTTTATCTATCTATCTATCTATCTATCTATCTATCTATCTATCTATTATATAGTGCCTTTCATATCTATCTATCTATCTATTATATAGTGCCTTTCATATCTATCTATCATATAGTGCCTTTCATATTAGCTATCTATCTATCTATCTATCTATCTATCTATCTATCTATCTATCTATCTATCTATTATATAGTGCCTTTCATATTAGCTATCTATCTATCTATCTATCTATCTATCTATCTATCTATCTATCTATTATATAGTGCCTTTCATATTAGCTATCTATCTATCTATCTATCTATCTATCTATCTATCTATCTATTATATAGTGCCTTTAATATCTATCTATCTATCTATCTATCTATCTATCTATCTATTATATAGTGCCTTTCATATCTATCTATCTATCTATCTATCTATCTATCTATCTATCTATCTATCTATCTATTCATGTAAAACACACACACACACAGAGGATGTGCCATTCTTAAATGAACCCAATATGCCAACACCTCCCAGCATCACCCAGGACAGGCCGCAGTAATTTTTCCATTTACCCCAAGATTTTGTTTTCCTCTCCTCCTTTTAAAAACTGGTTATATTACATTTGTCATATTAATGAAATTTATGCTGTCATTATTTGTTAAGGCTGATCGTGGGACTTGCTTGGTTTTATTGTGTTTTTAGTGTAATCTTGGTGTTTATGTATGAAATGCCTGGTGTAAAAATTTACTGTTTATAGTTTACTGCATTATAGTTGTAAGTATATAAGTGCTCTGGGCTTGTACTCACTGAAAAGTGCCATACAAAAATACATTGACCTGAACTGTGTTTTATTTTATTCATATGCTTTGTTTTACACATCTTGTAAAAGAATGACGAGACAGAATAAGGTTTGGGGTAACCACCCTATATCTTCTTTCAGCTGCTCTTTTTAGTTAGCCAATAAAAGGTGTCATTTTGCTTGACCTTTCACTACATACATGATCAACAAATAGAAATCAACCATTTTGAGTTAGTGTCTTTTCATTACTTGACACACTAATGGCTTCTGTCTGGAGTGTGTTTAGCCCAGTTTTGTTGACAATCAGCCGAGTATAAAATGGGCCTGAATGTCAGACAAATATCTTTGTGTTAATCAGATTATCAGGCCGTCTGAAGGCCTTTTAATGTCCTGGCCAGCAGTAAGGGTTTGAGTTCACCTAAAAGTGACTTCACATTTTTCTAATCATCAAAGTGGCTTCACTGTAAGGCACAATACACTCACTGAGAAAGTCCTAATACTGGCTAGGGATTCCTGTTGCTCTCAAAACACCCCCGGTTCTTGGTGGCATTGATTCCATAAGATGTTGGAAACATTCCTTTGTGATTCTGGTCCATGTTGACATGACGTCGTCACTCAGTTTCTGCAGGTTTGTCAACTGCACCGTCATGCTGTGACTTTCCTGTTCCAAATCATAATAATAATTCTTTGCATTTATATAGCGCTTTTCTCACTACTCAAAGTGCATAACAATTGTAGGTTAAGGGCCTTGCTCAAGTGCCCAACAGAGCAGAGACCCTTTTGGCATTTACAGGATTCGAACCGGGAACCTTCCGATTGCCAGTGCAGATCAGGGCCACCACATCCTGAAGGTGTTCTGTTGGATTCAGATCCAGTGACTGTGAAGGCCACAGAAGAATACTGAACTTATCGTCACATTCGTGAAACCAGATTGAGATGACTTTTGCTTTGTGACACATGCATTATCATTCTGGAAGGAGCCATTAGAAGTGGGATAAACTGTGGCCATGCAGGGATACACCTGGTCAGCAACTAAACAAAGCAGGCTGTAACATTCAAGTGATTAATTGATTGGTGTGCCAAGAAAACATTCCTCACACCATCACACGACCACCACCAGCCTGGACTGTTAACACAAGTCAGGTTGGGTGCATGGATTCATGTGATTGGTGCCAAATTCTGACCCTACCATCTGTGGGCCTCAAACCAGGCTCTGTTTTTCAAGTCTTCTACTGGCCAGTTTTGGTGCCCACTGCAGCCTCAGGTTTCTGTTCTTGGCTAACAAGTTTGGAACCCAACGTGGTCTTATGCTGCTGTAACCCATCTGCTTTGGGATTCAATGTGTTGTGCCTTCTGAGATGCTTTTCTGCTCACCACAGTTCAACACAGTGGCCATCGGTGGTCTTTCTGTCATCTCGACTCAGTCTGGCCATTCTCCTCTGTCTTCTCTCTTCAACAAGGTGTTTCAGTCTGCAGAACTGCCGCTCACTGGACGTTTTTTATTGTTCTCGCCATTCTGAGTAAACTCGAGAGACTGTTGTGTGTGAAGTTACAGAAACACTCAAACCAGCCTGTCTGGCACCAACGGTCAAGCCACAGTTGAAATCACTGACGTCACATTTTTTCTATTCTGATGTTTGATTAGAACATGAACTGAAACTCCTGACCTGTATCTGTAGGACTGTGTACATTGCGCTGCTGCCACACGATTGGCTGATTAGATGATTGCAGATAAACGGGTGTACAGGTGGTCCTAATCTTTTGTTCTGTGAGTGTTAGATACTCAGAAGAGAACAGCTGCAACACAGAATTGCACTCTTTGTTTATGAGCACTTTATACACGTCGTGCATTACACCCTTGTCTTTTTACTTTCTTTTTCCCCTTTTAGTACCATATGAGTTAGCTAACTTAAATGAATGTGAGTGGTGACCTTTAAAGCTGGTCCCCGACCCTTCATCATCTCCTTTATTTTCTCATTATTACACACCATTAGTAATAATCATACTACATAAATACAGTGACGAAACAAAACCAAAATCGGAATTGGCAAGAATAATAAAATGACAAAGAGTCAGAGTGACATAGCAAATGGTGGCACCACAATAAACAAAATGGCGGTGTTATAATTTGGTTTTGTCTTAAATTCTTGTTTGCATGATATTACAATTTTTCCTGGATTCTCTTTTTGCTTTGAGGTTTTGAATATTGTAAAATCTAATTGCAATGAAGTTTTTTGTTTAAACTCACTCAGTCTTGCCTTTTGGTTCCCAAACTTTGTGTGATTTTTGACGCCGTTTCTTCTCCTGATCCGTTTTCATCAACCTCTGCCTTTGTAGCAGAGTAGCCATTCTGTTGTATCCACTCCTAAATGTGCCTTACCTTGAGTGCAGGAGTGGCTCAAAAGGCCTGTAAGTCTGGTATGATGGTGAGGTGTTACTTTTTCATTTCAGTCACTTAACCAACATCCCATCTGCACGCACTTTGAACGTCCAAAAGAAGAGCATTACTTAGCCAGGCATCGAGACGACCTCAATAGCTGGAGTGGCATGACTTTAATGTGCTGTGAGAGTGGCAACCCAGTGAGAGGCAGCTGTCATGCACCAGCCAACTAACAGAATATTGTAATGTCCTATCCCTGTGGGAAATGACTTGTGTCATCCCATTAGCACACCAGTAGGGACCTGCTGTCATGTGTCTTCTAAGTGGATGATGTCAATATGGAAGCCATCAAACGTCACTTTAGTAATGCCTTGCTTTTATGTGCAGTCCTAGTGACAGACTGCTGTCACCCATCAGCACAGATGAGCACCACCACAGAGTGCCGTCCCAGTGATGGACTACTGTCACCTGTCATGGCTGCAGAGTAAAGTCTCAAGGATGTCAGTTCAGTACACTTGTTCTGTTTTGAGTTGATTCCGATTGTGTATGTATTTATGACATTGTTGAATGAATGGAGGAGCAGGGCAGTCAAATGACCATCAGAGCCAGGATTTTCTCTGTTAGAACCAACCACGGATCCACCTACTGTATCACTTGCATAATGCCAAGTTCAAAGTCTTCTTTCTTTTGAATTTTCTTGCTTTATTGTCATTCCATTGTGTGCTCAGATCAGTGTATATATTTATTTATTTATTTATTTATTTACTTGTGTATATACTTATGTATTTATTTATTTAAAGAGCATCTATCTATCCACTATATAGTGCCTTTCATATCTATCTATCTATCTTTATATCTATTATATAGTGCCTTTCATATTATCTATCTATCTATCTATTATATAGTGCCTTTTATATTATCTATCTATCTATCTATCTATCTATCTATCTATCTATCTATCTATCTATCTATCTATTATATAGTGCCATTCTTAAATGAACCCAATATGCCAACACCTCCCAGCATCACCCAGGACAGGCCGCAGTAATTTTTCCATTTACCCCAAGATTTTGTTTTCCTCTCCTCCTTTTAAAAACTGGTTATATTACATTTGTCATATTAATGACATTTTTGCTGTCATTGTTTGTTAAGGCTGATCGTGGGACTTGCTTGGTTTTATTGTGTTTTTAGTGTAATCTTGGTGTTTATGTATGAAATGCTTGGTGTAAAAATGTACTGTTTATAGTTTACTGCATTATAGTTGTAAGTATATAAGTGCTCTGGGCTTGTACTCACTGAAAAGTGCCATACAAAAATACATTGACCTGAACTGTGTTTTATTTTATTCATATGCTTTGTTTTACACATCTTGTAAAAGAATGACAAGACAGAATAAGGTTTGGGGTAACCACCCTATATCTTCTTTCAGCTGCTCCCATTAGGGGTCATCACAGCAGATCATCTTCTTCCATATCTTTCTGTCCTCTGCATCTTGTTCTGTCACACCCATCACCTGCATGTCCTCTATCACCACATCCATAAACCTTCTCCTAGGCCTTCCTCTTTTTCTCTTCAATATACTCAGTGTCTCTCCTCTGCACATGTCTAAACCAACGCAATCTCACCTCTCTGGCTTTGTCTCCCAACCGTCCAACCTGAGCTGACCCTCTAATGTCCTCATTTCTAATCCTATACATCCTCGTCATACCCAATGCAAATCTTAGCATCTTTAACTCTGCCACCTCCAGCTCTGTCTCCTGTTTTTTAGTCAGTGCCACCGTCATCAACCCATATAACATAGCTGGTCTCACTACCATCCTGTAGACTTTCCCTTTCACACTTGCTGATACCCGTCTGTCACAAATCACTCCTGACACTCTTCTCCACCCTGCCTGCACTCTCTTTTGTACCTCTCTTTCACAATCCCCATTACTCTGTACTGTTGATCCCAAGTATTTAAACTCATCCACCAAACATTCATTTTCTGCATTCACGCTTGGACTTCTTTCTTTGCTAATCTTGGTGCCGTCGGTGATGAACCTGATGAAAGGATTCTCCAGGACAGTGCAACAGTTGAAAAGCAGTATCAGTCATGTTTCTTTACTAAGTGCTGACCATATTTTACTAACAAAAAAATAAGTGTTCTTTCCCTTTCTGTCTTCACAGTTTTCAAAGGAGAAATACCTTTTAGATCCCCCACCTGAAAAGCTTAAACGGGAGCTTGAAGAGGAGCTGAAGCTTAGCAGCAGTGATTTGCGCAGCCATGGCTGGTATCATGGGCGCATCCCACGAGAGGTATGGGGATAATGTCTTTGGGTTGGGTTAGGGTAAGTTAAAAATGGAGGTGATTGCTCGAGTAAGAGATGTGATTTAGGTGTTTCAGTATACACCTAATTTGTTTTCAGTCACCATTGCAATCCAGTTAGTGGCCCCCTGTGGGTATATTTGGATGCGCAGGAGGGAGAAGGTGGCCAGTTGGCCTCAGTCAGCCAAACTATTTTCTCTGGGAATGTTGTTAACTGGAAACTCATGTCATTGCCAACTGCTTAAATCTTCCATTATTTGAATGTTAATATCATGATTTTAAGAACAACAACAACAACAACATTTTCATACAAAAAAATGTAGCTCAAAGTGCTTTACATAATGAAGAATAGAAAAATAAGAGACACAGTAAGAACATAAAATAAGTCAACATTAATTAACATAGAATAAGAGTAAGGTCCAATGGCCAGGGGGGACAGAAAAAACAAAAAAACTCCAGACGGCCGGAGAAAAAATAAAATCTGCAGGGATTCCAGGCCATGAGACCGCCCAGTCCCCTCTGGGCAATCTACCTAACATAAATGAAACAGTCCTCTTTGGATTTATGGTTTTCACGGAAGGATTTGATGATGATGATGATGATGATCACGTGGACTTCTGGCTTTCAGTCCATCAATGTTGGTGCATCATGATGCTTTGAGTAGGTGGTGGTGGCGCAGGCCGCCACCACAAAGAAACCGGAAAAAGAAACAGAAGAGAGAGTTGGGGTCAGTATGGATTTGGAAGCCACTGTGAATAGTTATTGTGATGAATTGAACATACAGAGTATCAGGATTAAGATAAAGTGAAGTTATGAGAAGGCCATGTTAAAGTAATGTGTTTTCAGCAGTGTTTTAAAGTGCTCTACTGTATTTGCCTGGCGAATTCCTATTGGCAGGCTATTCCAGATTTTAGGTGCATAACAGCAGAAGGCCGCCTCACCACTTCTTTTAAGTTTAGTTCTTGGAATTCTAAGGAGACACTCATTTGAAGATCTAAGGCTACGATTTGGAATATAACGTGTCAGGCATTCCGATATATAAGATGGAGCGAGATGATTTAACTTTTTATAAACCATAAGCAGTATTTTAAAGTCAATCCTGAATGACACAGGTAACCAGTGTAGTGACATCAAAACTGGAGAAATGTGCTCGGATTTTCTTTTCCCAGTTAGGATTCTAGCAGCTGCATTCTGCACTTGTTGCAAGTGATTTATGTCTTTTTTGGGTAGTCCTGAGAGGAGTGCGTTACAGTAATCTAGTCTACTGAAAACAAAAGCGTGAATTAATTTCTCAGCATCTTTCAATGATATAAGAGGTCTAACTTTAGCTATGTTTCTTAAGTGAAAAAATGCTGTCCTAGTGGTCTGATGAATATGTGATTTAAAATTCAGATTACAGTCAACGGTTACCCCTAAGTTTTTTACTTCCGTCTTAACTTCTAATCCTAATGCGTCGAGTTTATTTCTGATAACCTCACTGAATCCGTTTTTGCCAATCAATACAATTTCAGTTTTCTCTTTATTTAACTTGAGAAAATTACTATTCTTCCATTCAGAAATACCAGTAAGACATTGTGTTAGTGAATCAAGAGAGTCAGAGTCATCAGGTGCTATAGATAAGTACAGCTGTGTGTCATCAGTATAGCTGTGGTAGCCCACATTGTGCCCTGAGATAATCTGACCTAACGGAAGCATGTAGATTGAGAAGAGCAGCGGACCCAGGATAGAGCCTTGTGGAACACCATATTGGATATCATGCGTCTTTGAGTTGTTATTACCACAACTCACAAAGAATTTTCTACCTGCCAGGTAGGATTCAAACCAATTTAAGACTGTGCCAGAGAGGCCCACCCATTGACTAAGGCGATTTCTAAGAATATTATGATCAATGGTGTCAAATGCAGCACTCAGATCTAAGAGGATGAGAACAGATAAATGGCCTCTGTCTGCATTTAATCGCAAGTCATTTACTACTTTAGAAGCCAAAGTTTGTTGTTATATATATTACTGTTTATTTAAATAGATATGAGGGCAGCATGGCTCTATAGTTTCACTGCCTCAGGGATCCAATGTATTGGGCTTAATTGCAATATCCGAGGGAAGTTATTTTCAGAGTAAGTTGTACATATTCTCCCTGTGTCTGTATGAGTTTTCTTTTGGGTACTTCAGTTTTTCTCCCAAATCCCAAAAGATATGCAGGTTTGGCTCATTGGTGCCTCTAAACTGCCCCAGGTGTGGGTGTGTGGGTACCTAGTGCTGCTAGGATAGGCGCCAGCCTATAAAATAAAGCAAGTCTGACAATATTGTATTATGTTATGTGTGTCTATGCATGTACACCGTGGATTCAGAAAGTATTCACACCTCTTCACTTTCTGCACACTTTATTGCAGATTTAATTTTTAAGTGGGCACATTTGCCATTTTTATCCGTCAGTCTACACTTAATAACCCATAATGACAGTATGTAAGCATGTTTTCAGAAAGGTTTGGAATTTATTAAAAATTAAAAATTGACATCTTTCCTTCTTGTAAGTATTTATTACATTGTCGACCTTTTAGTAGTAATTACAGCTATGAGTCCTCTTGGGTAAGCCTCCACAAGCTTTGCACACCTGCATGTTTATCCCTTTCTTCCTGGCAGATCCTCTTCAGCTCAGTTAGCGTCTGTAAACTGCCAACTTCAGGTCTCTCCACAGAGGTTTGAGTGGGCTCAAGTCTGGCTTTGCCTGGGGCACTCAAAGACAGACAGAACCTCGTCTCAAAGACACCCCAGCACTGTCCTGCATGTGTTTTTAGGGCCATTATCTTGCTGAAAGGTGACATGTCATCTCTGTCTGAAGTCACATGCACTCTGAAGCAGTTTTTTTCAAGGACCTCTCTGTATTTGGTCTTCTCCTTCTCCTAGTTCTTGTCATTAAGGGTCGGTTTATACTTCATGCTCAGAATGCTTATTGCACACATAATGTCTGCCACGCGTTCCCAGTGTGGTTTTGACGCGTGTCCTCTGAGTATGTCGGCAAAAATTAACGATGTATGTGCGAGTTGCAGTACCAGCAAAAAATAGATGAGGTGTGTGTTCAAGTTTTGGTACTTGGCATCAACATTGTTGTTTACTGTCAGCATGTGATGGCAAACCACACTACAGCTCTAGCAATTTCTATAGCACATTTTCATACAAATAATGTAGCTCAAAGTGCTTTACATGATGAAGAAAGAGAAAAAAAAAGACAAAATAATAATTAAAATAAGGGAATACTAATTAACATAGAATAAAAGTAAGAAACGATGACCAGGGAAGACAGAAAAAACAAAAAAAAACTCCAGACGGCTGGAGAAAAAAATAAAATCTGCAGGGGTTCCAGGCCACGAGACCACCCAGCCCCCTCTAGGCATTCTACCTAACATTAATGACCTCAATCAGTCCTCATGGTATTCAAGGTTCTCATGGAAGGACTTGATGATGACGGTCACGTGGACTTCTGGCCTTTAATCCATCAATGTATGGACATCACGGTGCTTTGATCAGGTGGTGGTGGTGCAGATCATCACCACAGAAAACCGGAAAAAGAGCAGAAGAGAGAGTAGGGGTTAGTACGGATTTTAGAGCCACCATGAATGGTAATGATAATTACATGAATATACAGAGTATCAGGATTAAACTAAGATGAAGCTCTGAGAAAGCCATGTTAAAGTAATGTGTTTTCAGCAGTGTTTTAAAGTGCTCCACTGTATTAGCCTGGCGAATTCCTATTGGCAGGCTATTCCAGATTTTGGGTGCATAACAGCAGAGGGCTGCCTCACCACTTCTTTTAAGTTTAGCTCTTGGAATTATAAGGAGACACTCATTTGAAGATCTAAGGTTACAATTTGGAATATAAGGTGTCAGACATTCCGATATATAAAATGGGGTGAGATTATTTAAGGCTTTGCAAACCATAAGCAGTATTTTAAAGTCAATTCTAAATGACACAGGTAACCAGTGTAGTGACATTAAAACTGGAGAGATGTGCTCGGATTTTCTTTTCCTAGTTAAGATTCTGGCAGCTGCATTCTGCACTCGTTGCAATCGATTGAAGTCTTTTTTGGGTGGTCCTGAGAGGAGTGCGTTACAGTAATCTAGTCGACTGAAAACGAAAGCGTGAACTAATTTCTCAGCATCTTGCAATATTATAAGAGGTCTAACTTTTGCTGTATTTCTTAACTGAAAAAATGCTGTCCTAGCAATCTGATTAATATGTGATTTAAAATTCAGGTCACAGTCAACAGTTACCCCTAAATTCTTTACCTCCTTCTTGACTTTTAATCCTAATGCTTCAAGTTTATTTCTAATAACCTCATTATATCCATTATTGCCAATCACTAAAATTTCAGTTTTTAATGTACATGCTTCAATGTTTGATAAATGGTTCGATGCAGTGAAGAAAATCATCAAACTTAAATGCTGACATACAAATGTGCTTTTCTTCATCCATACAAACATTGCATATTCCGCAATACATTTAAAGGTCTCAAATATCATTTATTGCCATCTTTTTTTTTTTTTTTGCACCTTTGCAACAGCATCAGAATGCAAAGAATTTTTATTTTTAACTTCTTTGTTCCTCAACTCACAGCACAGCAGAACTGGAGATTGTTTTCTCACCTTGATGATGTCTCACAATGCTTCCTTAAAGTACACGCACAAGTATAGACAGTACACTGCTTGCTAGGCAGCAGCGTCCTCAAGCACACGTATTGCATCGTATCGTGTAAGTATATCCAGCCTAAGAAGCTCCCACCATTATGCTTCACCATAGGGACGGTATTAGGATGGTGATGAGCAGTGCATGGTCTTCATCAGACATAGTGCTTAAAGTTCCATCCAAAGAGTTACATTTTTGTCTCATCAGATCAGATGATTTCTTTTTCCTCATTCTTGCAGAGTCGTGGTAAACTCTAAGCAGGCTGTCATACCCTTTACTTGAGTGTTTTCCGTTTTCATGATGGAGTGTTGTTCTTATATTTTCTTCTGTCTCATCAGAGGACTTCTTTCTTACCCCCCAGACCAAGGCCCTTGTAGCCCAGTTACTCAGTTTCTCAGTTTAGCTGGATGGCCAACTCTATGTAGAGTGTCGGTGATCCCAGATTTCTTCCATTTCACAATTACTGAGGCCACTGTGCTCCTGGGAGAACTCACAACTTTACAAATGACTTTATTCCTTTGCCCTAATCTTTGCCTAACCACATCTTGATTTTTGAGCACTACAGTGAGTTCCTTGGACTTCACGGTTTGTTTTTTGTTCTGCTATGCAGTGTGAATGGTGGGACCTACACTGGCATGTGCCTTTCTAGTTCAGCTTGCCACATGTGGACTCCAATCAAGTTGAAGAAACATCTCAAGGAGAATGAAAGTAAACAGGATGCACCTGAACACAATTTGAGTGCCACCTCAAAGGGTCTCAATACTTAATGTGAAAGGAATTTCAGCTCCTGATTGCTCTTAAATTTGCCAACCTTTCTGAAAACATGTTTTCACTTTGTCATTGTGGATCATTGAGTGTAGATCAGTGGTCTCAAAGTCCAGTCCTGGAGGGCCACAGTGGCTACGGGTTTTCATTCTAACCCTTTTCTTAATTTGTCACCAGTTTTTGCTGCTAATTAACTTCTTTTCCTATCATTTTATCTGATTTGTTTTTTAAGATTTGTTCCCCTGATCATTCCTCTGAATTGCTTCATTTCCTTCCTTAAATGGCACCCAAACAGAAATGAAATGTGACGTGAGGGAGTCAACAGAAGACCAACTAAGTCAGGGCCTCAAACTTCAACCAGTTGCTTAATTAGGTGCCGATTCTTGTTGTTCAGTAAACCCGTTCTTTCATTCCATGGCTTGTTATTGTTCTTATTGTGCAATAGCAGACATTTCCAAAATTATTGATTTTCTCTTTTCTAAGAGCACTGTGAAAATGTTTTGTGAACCTGAGCAGATCAGCATTCCTGAGACCTTCATCTTTCTTTATTTTCAGATATTGTATGATGGACACAGTTTGCTGCTCATGTTTTGACTCATTTTATATCTCATTATTGTTTGGTTGTTAATTAAGGAAAAAGAAACAATGAAGGGGTCTGAATCTTCAAGAACAAGTTAAATAAAATGAATTCAAAAGAAGTTAATTAGCAGCAAAAACAGATCACTAATTAAGAAAAGGATCAGAAAGAAAACCTGCAGCCACTGCGGCCCTCCGGGACTGGAGCTTGAGACCACTGGTGTAGATTGACTGGCAATAATTGCAAATTTATCCATTTAAAATCCGATACGCACAATAAAGTGTGCAGAAAGTGAAGGGCTCTGAATAGTTTATGAATCCACAATATTTCCTGTCTTGTGTTTGTAACTCTATGGAAGTGGTCCGAGTTTGTTTTCAATGAATAGTTTTATATGAGAAGCATATGTCCAGCACATGACTTTCCCAACATAAATCTGTGATTTTTATCTGTATATTTTATTATGTGCAAAACCATGGAAGAATGACATCTTTTTAAAAAATGTGTTTTCTCTTATCCCCGGTTTGGCTTCAGTTGGGGCAAAACTGTGTACAGAATCCACAAAATCTTTATCTCTCTATAGCAAAATCAACTGGAGGGGTTTTGTTTGAAATCAATAGGACTCTAACATCCGATAATGCAAATCAGAATGAATGATTCAGTCTTGAGTTATTCTGCCTGCAGGCTCCCATCCTGTCACACAGACATCACTTTGAAAGTATTCTGGGAAGCCTAAACATGTAGATCCATTGAAAAAGTGAATGTGACCTGCAGGGGGCACACCCAGACACAACCAAAGCACACAGTCACGGGTTCAAGGAAAGATATTTCTATTTAAATAAAACACCTTTTATCACCTGGTAAATCAGTCCACTCTCCTCTGAGCAAGTCTTGTCCACCTCCTCCCAACTCCCAGGTGCTTTTCAACCTGAACCCTGGAATACGTCCGGTGAAGCCTGTCCTTAACAGGAGAGCCTCCTCCCATCAGCCACCCCTGGTGGTACCCAGAAACCCCAACAGAGCTGCCCAGTAAACTTATAACTCCCGTGCAGCCTGGCAGGTGTCCATTCAGGAGCCGTACCAGAGGGATACTGTCACCTGGCGTTGTAGGGAAACACACAGTCATCCCCTGTCCTTCCCTCATGATGGCCTCCTGATCAGGAAAGGTACCACTAACCAACCCTGTTGAGATGCCCATCCGTCTACATCCTTCCTTTATTACGGCTTCCCAGGCGGGTAAGGAACCAATCCACCCCAGCCAGGGTGCCAGTCAACCCGTGTCTTCTATGACATGAAGCTTAAAGTATTTAAACATTCCAGAGCACTTTCTGTATGTGCCATATATACTGTCCCTGTGGCATATGTAGAAAAGGTCATAAAATGAGTTGAGGAGAACTGAATTAATTATCACTACGTTGAGGTAGACTCCTGTCTGCCGGATTAAGTGGGATCAGCAAATGTATGGATGTAATGCTACCATTTTAAAAATATTTTAGAAGTTTTGGGGTTCTGCACAGAAATTTATGATGTCCCAGGATAAGCAGCTGTCTAATTTATAAAGTTCATTACAGAATGCCTGTGCCTCTAAAACAGGCCTCACGAAATCTATCTTAGTAAGGATATAAAAAAGAGCATTGCATGGCATGGTGGTGCAGGGGTCATCTTTACTGTCTCCCAGATCCAGTGCCCTGGGTTTGAATTCCATGTCCAGATAATGTTTATGTGGGCTTCAAGTGTCTGACGTTTCTAGCACATCCATAAGAGATGTGTGTGTGTTTGAGGTTACTTGGCAATTCTAAATTTGACACATATGAGTGTGGGCGTAGGGAAAAGAGGTGCCAACCCCAATTTGAATTAAGTGAGTCGGAGAACGTTTGAAGTAACGATAGACTTTTCTTTGTGATGCTAAGTTGATAGCTGCTGGAGGTAATTATCACCTAATTGAAAAGAAGTGTAGGTTTAATTTTACTTTTCTCGACTTACCCAGTGAAGAAATGTTGCCACATTTGTCAGATCCCCTTTGAGCATTGTACCTTTTTATTTCCTTTATAACCTTACTTATGAGGTTCTTTCCTTTATTCCAAGTTCAGAGAATCTTTAATGGCCCAACGTTTCTAAATTTAACAGCAGTTGAGAAAAAGCCCTGAAGCGAATGTGGCAGATGTGTACAAACAGCCCTCAGCAAACTGCACCTTCTCTCTTAAATATAACGGTGCCAAAAGCAGTTCTTCAGAGCAGTGCCATATGGGAACCACATGAAGGTCCCAGAAAGGGTCTTTATTTATTTTGATCCATAACAGGTTCCATAACCAGCCATGATCATATACTAACAGATCTGTGAAATACCACTGGCTTCCTGAGTTTACTTGTCCTCCATACAGAAACACCGAATCAGTTCAGGTTTTCTTGATCTTTCAGTATCCTGCTAGGTAGTCCACACTAAAGATTTCTGCTTTTATACATATTAGGAACCCTTTGAAAGCCCAAAGAACTCATTTGACAGGCAAAGACCCCTTCCTGGAAGTGACATGGTTGTTTGTGAAGCACTGGTTCTGTAAGGAGCCACACAACCCAGTAAAGTGCCATTAAGGAGCCAGTCATTTTTAAGAGTGTTGTTCTCTTAAGTCTGCTGTGGTAGGACCACTACTGTATCACTCAAGTGTAGGCATCCATCCATTCCGTTTCTACACCCGCTTCAATGTCACATTATCCCAAATGTATAATTTGCTTTCAACTTTTCAATTGCTAAAGTCAATTCAGTTCCATTTAGTTTATTCTTAAATAAAGCTCTTGAGTGAGGACAGACTCAGACTCCTCCATATTTTGCTCAAAGATATTATCATCTAATAGTGTGATACAGGACATGATACTCTAGTGTTTTCCCTACCAAATCTGTTGTGCTCAACGTTCTCAGCTGAATGTTTTGTGGTAGAAGCAGAACACAGTAGTTCTTGCTTCTATAATTTTATTTTACGGTCTGATAAATCTCAAAATATTTTAGTGTTTTTATAGTATTAACGCTCAATGTGGTACATCACTCAGATGTAAATATCATCAGCACTATCGTAATGGTACATATTCATGCTATATTATAATTAGCTGCACCCCATGGCTGCGCCCACGTAGTATTGAAACAGGACAAACTTTAAAAATCAATAGACGTTGGCACTATATCTGATCGTGTTCAGCTCTGATGGGAGAGCGTTCCCCGCATGGGGAGAAAAGCACATGGCCATGATATCTCTAGCAATCAGCCGCTACCCTATAAAACACATGGAGCTCTGATCTCTCAAAAATGTCAAATGTTACTCCTTAACAATCTGTAAATGATAATGTCTGTTGAACAAACAGGTATCGCTAGCTAAGCGGAGGCAAGATGCACTCCAACATGTGGCAAGACGTAGATCAACTTGAACAGAGGCTGGCGAGTGAATAAGGAAGGCCCCACCCCCCTGCTCTTGGCCCACAGCCAGTCTCTTGGATTTGCATAAATACATCGGTACCGCGCGCGAACTGTGGTAATTAGCGCAATGAGAGAAGTCACAAAATCAACCGGAAAGTTCAAACAAACTACAGAAAACAACCAGATGTAAATCCGTTAAGTAATTCTCTCGTGAAAAACAGACAGACATACAGAAATAACGCGCTTAGACCACAACATTTTTTAAATTGTTTCTTAGCGAGCATCTATGGGCCAAGGGTAACCTACATTCCAAATTTCAAGTCCCAATTCCTCTTGGTTCGGTAGATTTCGTGATGAGTGACTCAGTGGTATTTGGCTTTTATATATATAGATTTACATGGCCACATAAATGTTTCATTAATCTTTGTACAGAATGAGTCCAAGTTGTACTCGGGTGCTTTGGCTGTTAGTTTGATGAACTGTTTGATACATCTAGCAAACATTAGGACATACTGTAAATCAGCCTTGTTGAGAAGAGGCCATGTAGTCCAGTGCTTCTCTTTAATTTCTGTTCAGCTTCGAAAATGCCACTTTGAAATCTGAACGCTCACAAGGTGCATCATATATCCATCCATCCATTATCCGACCCGCTATATCTTAACTACAGGGTCACAGGGGTCTGCTGGAGCCAATCCCAGCCAACACAGGGCACAAGATAGGAAACAAACCCTGGACAGGGTGCCAGCCCACTGCAGGGCACACACACACACCCCCAAACACCAAACACACACTAGGGACAATTTAGGATCACCAATGCACCTAACCTGCATGTCTTTGGACTGTGGGAGGAAACCCACGCAGACACGGGGAGAACATACAAACTCCACGGCGCCACCGTGCCACCTTGGCACAGTACCTGATGCACTAAAAGTGTCAGTCATTAAACCTTTACTTAAAAAGTCAGACCTAGACCCACACATACTAAATAACTATAGGCCTATTTCAAATTTACCATTTCTCTCTAAAATACTAGAGAAAGTAGTCGCCAGTCAGCTTCAGTCACACCTTACGCATTACAATTTATTTGAAAAATTCCAGTCTGGTTTCCGCACTGGTCATAGTACAGAAACAGCACTAACACGGGTTGTAAATGACATTCTAATATCCTCTGATGAAGGAAACTCCACTGTAATTATGTTGTTAGACTTAAGTGCAGCATTTGACACCATTGACCATTCTATTTTACTGCACAGGCAAGAAAACGATGTTGGGCTTACAGGCCCTGTGCTCGCTTGGTTCAGTTCTTATTTATCAAATCGATTCCAGTATGTACAGAAATGTGCTGACAGTACTCCATCATTATACACAGAAGTTCAATATGGTGTCCCGCAGGGCTCAGTACTGGGACCTTTACTGTTTTCACTTTACATGCTTCCACTGGGATATCTCATTAGGAAACATAATGTTAAATTTCACTCGTATGCAGATGACACCCAGTTATACCTTTCATTTAAATCAAATGAAGTTTTTCCGATGTTGTCTTTAATTAGTTGTGTTAGTAAATTAAAGGAGTGGATGAATGAGAACTACTTGTCTTTAAATACAGATAAAACAGAGAGAATGACGCTGATCACAGCAATATTTTGTCGTCATTTAACTCAGTTGGAATCCCAATTAATTTTACTGAATCAGCCCACAATCTAGGAGGTCTCTTTGACTCTAGCATGTCATTTAAAGCACATATTACAAAGTTGTCCAAGTTATGTTTCTTCCATCTTAAAAATGTTAGGAAATTAAGGCGCTTTCTAAATAAACAGGATTCTGAGAAATTAATTCATGCATTTATCTCTAGTAGGATTGACTACTGCAATGCGGTGTTCACTGGATGTTCAAACTGTTCTCTATACAGCCTCCAGTTAATCCAAAATGCCGCTGCAAGAATTATTACAAGAACAAGAAAATATGAACACATAACCCCAGTTCTTAAATCTTTACACTGGCTCCCAGTTAAGTTCAGGGCAGATTTCAAAATCCTCCTTTTAACATATAAAGCATTAAATGGCCAAGGTCTGGCTTACTTGTCTGAACTTATCATGACTTACAAACCAGAGCGCACATTTTTTGGGAGTTTTTCATTGTCGTCTTCTTAGAGAGTCGAGGCAGGGTCTGTTAAAGCCCATTGTGGCACTTCTTGTGTGATTTTGGGCTACACAAAAATAAATTGTATTGTATTGTATTGTATTGTTCAGAGTGAATATATCAGAAACTGCTTGTTGTAAAATATTCTATTTCTGCTGAGATTTATTCATCCAGGAGATGTACACAACACAAAAAAACACCATTTTCTGATGCAAAATTGTAATTATAGTTGTAAAACACAAATTCGATTTCCTGCAGACACTATATTAAAATCAATGTTTCTCAATATTTTCATATGTCATAGAATCGGAATCTAAACTTAATTCAGCAGAGTTTTTGACCGCATAACCAAACTTAAATTTACACGGGAGCTAAAATAATGTGTGCGCATTCCGTACGCTGCCGCATCGCTTGTGTCTCAGATGTACGATTTAAGGTGTGCCAAATAGGATTAGACTAAGCAGCATTACTTAGTTATTTATTATAGTTTGTCCGTACATTTAATCCATTATTGAGCCCACTTAATGTAGCTGAGGGTCTCGCAGGCTGTAGTCTATCCCAGCAGCATCAGCCTGCCTTTTGCAGGCATATTATATTTAATATTGAGCAGAAATACAAAGCCGTTTATTACCATAAGTAAAACTCCTGCTGGGCTTAAAAGCTCCAGAGCTGAGAAAGGAATCTGGAAAAAAAAATCTGTCATTTGTGCCCGGCTAGAACATGTTTGGTATGTAATGCACGCATCATCCATCATAATACCATTTACAACAGCATGCAATTTTCTGTTTCGTTCACAGCACCACAAGACACATTTAAGATTATTTCTCAATACAAAGCTAAGCAGCTGAACTTAAGCTCCCCGAATGATTCACGCTAAGCTATGCGCAAACAAAATTAAGTAATTGCACCAGAAACAAACAAGCGTGTTGGTGGTAGGTGTGCTTTGTTTGGCTGATCACAGGCACTCTTTCAAATCTCCTTACGTCAGAGAGTGTCTGAGGCGCTGCAGTGCTAATTGGAGAAGTCTCTGTCTGGTTGTACAGTGCTGGGGATTTGAGCTGCTGTCCCCTACTGTTGAATGCCTAATGTAACCCAGACGCTTAAGTCTTATTTTTAGAAGGAGTCTGCATGGGTTTCTCTCCAAGTGCTCCACTTTTCTTGCCCAAACACATATCATTTACATTAACGGGAAATTCCAAATCAAATTAAATTAAATTTTATTTGTCACATACACAGTATGCACTACACATACACATTCACATACAGTTACACACAGTACACTATGTAGTGAAATACTTAGTTGCTGAACTCCAAGACTGCATTCGAAGAATCTAAAATAACAATAAATACGAAATACTGAACTCTAAAATATCAATAAATATTAATATATACAATTACAGCATTATTATTATATAATACTAGCTGTGTAAGCCCGTGTTGTAAAAAGCCCGGGGTCCTAGAAACTTTTGAACTCGTCAGAAAAAAAAACTGAAATGTAGAGATGTCAGGTAATTGAAAGGAACTACTCTGGGCATCTCTCTCCTAGGAGGATTAGTTTTGCCGACGTGCTCGCCTCGTTTGTGTATAAGCGGCGGGAGGAAAAGTAAAAGGGATACCATTTTGCTGATGTGCTCGCCTCACTTCTGTATTAGCCGCTAAGCGAATGAGTTTCTTCAGAGGTTTCGTTTTGATGACGTGCTCACCTCACTTCTGTATTAGCCGCTAAGCGAGTGACTTTTTCTTCAGAGGTTTTGTTTTGCTGACGTGCTCACCTCACTTCTGTATTAGCCGCTAAGCAAATGAGTTTCTTCAGAGGTTTCATTTTGCTGACGTGCTCACCTCACTTCTGTATTAGCGACTAAGCGAGTGACTTTTTCTTCAGAGATTTCCTTTTGCCAACGTGCTCACCTCACTTCTGTATTAGCCGCTAAGCGAGAGACTTTCTTTGGAGGTTTTTTTCCCCCGACATGCTCGCCTTGCTTGTGTATAAACAGCGGAAGGAAAAGAATAAGGGATACCATTTTGTTGATGTGCTTGCCTTGCTTCTGTATTAGCTGCTAAGCAAGTGACTTTCTTTGGAGGCTTCGCTTTTCTGACATGCTAGCCTCACTTCTGTAGTAGCAGCTAAGCGAGTGACTTTCTTTGAAGGTTTCTTTTTGCCGACGTGTTGGCCTCGCTTGCGTATCCTCGGAAGTGGATCCCTTACCCCGACTCCCCCATCTCACTTCCGGGCCAGACAGACGCACACACTTCCACACCTAGACGTTTATATGTAAGATTAGAAAAATACATAGTGAGTAAATAAATAACCTGTTATAGGAGTGTTAACAATAGGGCACTGTCCTCATTTAGGATGCGGATGCACTGTGGACAGGAGCTCCTCCTCAGTCTCTCTCAACTGGTCCTCAGGCAGTTAGTGTTTACTGACCACAGTACACAGAAGAGGCCGCTGTTGGGATGGCCGGTATCTCTGATCATTTTCTCTTCCTTGGTCTGACATCACTTGGTGTAGATGTCCCCGAAGCTAGAGATGCACACCCAGAGATACGTTCAGCTGACCTCACCACTGTCCTGCTGCTTGCTGTGCCTAAACCAGGTGGTAACTCTTCCTGTCAGGATGCTTTCAATGGTGGATTTGTAAAAGTTCTTTAGTCATTGGGAGTGTAGCCTGTAATCCCTGAGGCGTCTGAGATGGTAAAGACTTTGTTGTGCCTTCTTTGCCCAGGTGCATTCAAACAGATCGTATCCTCTGTGATGTGGGCACAGATGTGTCTGAAACTGTCCACCCTCTCCACCTGAGTGTTGTTAATTCTGAGGGAGTGGTAGTGCCTCTGATGTTTTCTCCCAAAGCCCACAATCAATTCCTTTGTCTTAATGACATTCAGAAGTAGACTGTTGTCTTGACACCAGTGTGACAGTCTCTCCACTTCATCCTGTTCATTGTTGTTAGAGATCAGTTGACAATTTTTAACTTTCCCACAGCAGGAACTTTGTTTCCAGTACGATGTTGGTCTTGGGCCACTTTCGTGTGTTGTGTTCCCATCACACAACAGGAACTGTAATTTTCATGCATGTGGTGTAAAGTGTGGAGTGTTCAGAAGTTGACGGGGGAGAGTTTTGCTTCGATGCTGTGCATGGCTTGACACACTAAGAAGTGATACAGTGCAAACTGTGGCACGATTGGGAATTCATGGAGGACCCCCCCAAATCAACAGCATATCGCTTTAAAGCAATAGTGACTTCACATGGAAACCTCCAAACCCATTCCCCCTTATAATTTTGATGTTGTACATGGTAAGGCGCACCACAGAAGCAGCTGGGAAGAGTGATGTGGTGTGAAGTTTGGCATGATCTGGAGTTCACGGAGGAGATGAATGCGTTGATGCTGTGCATGGCACGGTGCACCACGGAGGCAACTGAGAAGAGTGATTCTGTGTGAGGTGCTGCGCTCCATCTTTACTGATAAGTCCAAACTGCTGACACATTTGTAAGATGGCACCACTGCTTGTGGTCAACCAATCAGCACAATTTCCGAGCCCTACTCATGATAGTTCCTGGTTGAATGAAAAGTATATACTCTGCAGTAGGAGCTAAAAAGAGTTGTGAAAGGAAACGCCTTGACACAGAAAAAAGGTTTGGGGCAGCCACCCGTATACTTGAATAAGGCTGCAAAGAAATGAAAATTGGTAGTACAGTTGTGTACAGGTTGAGTCCAAAACAGTACTGAGTCAACAAGAGGAAGCTGACTGGTACTTAAGGCAGGTTAGCGGAAGTGACGTCATCGGGGGCCGGAACAGGAAGTGACGTCATCGGGTCCAGGCAGAATTTCCCGTGTTTGGTCTACAGGAATAAAAGAGAGAGGTTTACTGCACTCCGCCACCCCCTGGCTTGACGTGGAATTACCTTCTTTTGGTCCTTTTAGCTGCCTCCCATGCGCACTTCCTTGACAGAGTAACAACAATTTCCCACCAGGAGCTACAAATGGCCTGAGTTCCTGCAGTGGGAATACTACAAAATTTCTTGAGTTTCTAAAAAGTCCCTGGTTTCTGAGCAGCAGTTCCTGATGTGGCAAAGCAACTTATGTTGTCAGAGACACGTGTCAGTGAGAGCGAGATTGAGCCCAGGGATGGATTAGCCCCCTATCTAAAGCGAGATCCTGCCCTGCTCACAAACCTGCCAGGACAGACTCTCTCTGAAAGTCTGAATTGGATTAAATGGGATGGAGAAGATTGTGTTCTTTTTAGAAGCAAACAGTAAACAAATCAATCTTTCAGTTCCTCCGACAGTGAGATGATTGTAGCACTCAGAATAAAGCAGACATGTAAATGCAGCTGGATGTCGAGCAACGTCTTTCTCTTCCCTCCTCCACTTCCCACACTGAATTTTGCCATCACTAGCCAATGGAGCACTGTGACACTTTGCCACCAATAAGGAGTGACAAACTCATTGGCGGTGGGAGGGGGAGTCAGCTTTGGACTACGATGTGAGCCCATGAGGCACATTCAGCGCCTCCACTTCTTAACGTTACCCTGTAAGCTCCATCTTTGTGTTCAGGGACATTGCCTGTTGAGTTATGCCAATTGAGAACAATGAGAAATGACTGTACAGTTCAAGGATATGAAAAATGACCATTGAATGACCGGAATGAACAGATATCTCCATAGTAAAAGCTGCAATCGTTGTTTGTGTTATACTTAAAAAAACCTTTGGGTTTGGTAGCAAGGAACTGTCCAGATTGTCCTCCATTTCAGGAGGAGAGCCTGGGCAAGATGGCACAATCGTGAAAAGAGGGAACATTTAGTGATCACATTTTTATTTAAAAACAGCAGTGGCAGTAAACAGCAACAACCCTTCCCATCACCTCACTCTACCCTCCCACAATTGCCATGTTAAAGGGGGTCCCACTAAAACTCAAAGTAACTGATGCCTGTGTGGACGGGTGAGAGACACTTGACTGACCACAGTGAGCCCAAAAGCAGAGAGAAGAGTCGGAAAAGAGAAGGATTAGGGAGAAGGAGAATTCCGAATTAGCAGGTACAGAGTGGACCAGCAGTTAGCACTCGCCCTCACAGCTCCAGGCCTTGACATTACCTGTTCCCCCAGTATGTGAATGGTTTTTTCTCCAGGTATTGCTGTTTTCCTCACACATCCCAAAGGCTGCACACTAATTGGATATTTTGGGTGTATCTGCTTGTGTGCATGAATCTGCTCTGCCATTGGTTTCTTCTTTTTGTCTAATTCTGCTGGGATGGGCTGGGCCTTATGGGTTTATGAAGATGGAAAGATGAACAATTAGGTATCATTGAATGTACAGACTACAAAAATAAACATGTCATCTGATTATTAAAATCTCGGTTAAGTTTCTGCTTAAGACATTTGCTCAAATAAAAGTCCACAGCCAGCAGTTTGCTGCCAGTTGCTGTACAGCAGACTTTTTGCAGAGGGAAAAAAATCCTGTAGTTTAACCGCCCTCTAGTGGCCAAATGATGTAATTACTCATGTTTTTGTTGTTCGTGGCGATTAAGGCAACCCTGTGGGTGAAGTGTCATAACCACAGAATGAGTCTTGGAGGATTACTTGGAGGGTATTCCCAGATTTATTCCCAGCTAGTTTTACCTGAAGCTGCCAGTAGAAAAGTCCTCGGGACAAACAATATCCAGCCTGTGATCTCTGAGCCCTGCTTAAGTTTAGGAGTAGCTGCACCATTTGAGGGTACTAGTATGAAGATCTTTAAACAATGCTAAATGATTTCTTTATCATAAATGCATGTTTATGAATAACGTTTATTGATTTTATTGTATATGGTGGTTTTCACTGTAAGCTCTGTCACAAGATGGCAGTCACTGCTGATATAGTCTGTCCTGGGTATGACGTTAATCTGCATCCATCCCTGCATGTTGGCCCTCCAGTCTGCAGGGAAAAACTTGGGGGTTGGTGGCAGAATTGGCACTACAGCCACCATAAAAAAACCTCCCACTGTTCCACTCCATCTGAACTAGTGTGGTGCTGAGGTGTCACCCGTTGCATGGCTGCACTCGGGTCCTAATCTGGATCCTGAGTTGGTTTGTCGTGTGGTGGGTGCGGCAGTGCACTGTATCAGTGTGTGCTCCTAACCTCCTCTCTCTCTCTGCTGATATGGTGAGTGCTATCACAAGGCAACCTAAAGGTGATTCATTTTTATATGGGGTGGCACGGTGGTAGCCCTAAAGCTACACAACAAGTAGACCCGGATTCATGTCCCAGGAGCATAGAGTCTGCCTGTTCTCCCCGTGTCCGTGTGGGTTTCCTCCAGGAGTTACAGTTTCCTCCCATGGTCCAAAGACATGCCGACCAGGTGACATGGCATCGCTAAACTAGTCCGTGTGTGTGTGCGATTGTGTTCACTCTGTGATGGACTGGCGCTCTGTCCAGGTGTTGTTCCTGACTTGTGCCCATTGATTGCTTGGATAAGCTTTAGCTAACCTAGATAGAAAATGGCTGGATGGATGAACACTTGGGTTCAGCAGTCCACAGCAATGGAGAGTGCAGGCAGGGTGGACTGGGTGGAGAAGAGTGACAGGAGTGATTTGTGATAGAAGAGTACCAGCAAGAGTGAAAGAGAAGGTCTGTAAAGCGGTAGTGAGACCAGCTATGTTGTATGGTTTGGAGGTGGTGGCACTGGCGAAAAGACAGGAGGCAGAACTGGAGGTGGCAGAGTTGAAGATGGTACGATTTTCAGTCAGAGTTATGAGGGTAGAAAGGATTAGGAATGAGTAGATTAGAGGGACAACACAGGTACGACAGTTTGGTGACCAAGTGAGAGACATTATCTTGAGATGGTTTGGGTACGTGCAGAGGAGAGATGAGGGGTACATCGGGAAAAGAATGTTGAAGATGGAACCGCCAGTCAAGAGGAAAAAGAAGAGAAGGTTTACAGATGCAGTGAGGGAGGACATGAAGGCAGTCGGTGTGGCAAAAAATGAATTAAAAGACACGGATAGTTGGAGACGGATGATCCACTGTGGCGAGCCCTTAATGGGAGCATCTGAAAGATGAAGAAGATTGTTAAATAAAGCACTTCTTGAAAATGCTGTTTTGAATGAATATGAAATGCGCTCAGGTGTGACTGAGCATTTATATCGAAGACCAATACTGAATCCATGTTGAGAGTGGACACTCAGCATTTTGTTATTTTTTTATTCAAAACAAAGAATTAAACGCCGCAGTACGTAAATACAATAAAGCAGTCAATAAACAAATCTTCATAAAATCGTGACAGTCACATTCCCATTGTATCGCCAGGAGTTACTTTGAAAATCCAAACATCTAACTAAAAATCTTTCAGTGAAGTTTCCCTTTCCCACAGCCAAGGCTCTAGATCAGTGATGGCGAACCATTTAGAAACCAAGTGCCCAAACTGCAATCCAAAACCCACTTATTTATCGCAAAGTGCCAACATGGCAATTTAACCTGAATACCACCTAAAACTGAACACCAGCATAACCAAGGAGCTGGTGGTGGATTTTAGGAGGCCCAGGCCCCTCATGGACCCCGTGATCATCAGAGGTGAGTGTGTGCAGAGGGTACAGACCTATAAATACCTGGGAGTGCAGCTGGATGGTAAATTGGACTGGACTGCCAATACTGATGCTCTGTCTGTCTGTCTGTCTATCTACTGAGCTTTTAGTTTAGAAAAGCCACTCATACATTAACATCTTTTGTCTTAAAAGAAAAACATAATAGCGGAGCTTTCAATGATACAAACAACTTTTTGTTGAAAGGTAAAAGTTTGCATTCGGTATGCTTTTGAACAATTAATGTGCTTTTTGCTGTTGTATGCATGCTGATAATTTGTCTAACCTTGGCTCATACTTTGTAAGTCTGAGAGCAACACATGCAGCACTCAGGTCATCTGTTAGTCTGTTTCTGGTGTCAGATTTGATTTAATTCAAAGCTGAAAACAGCTGCGCACAAGCATAAGATGTTCCAAACAAAGTAAGGAAAGCAAACTCAAGTGCCTTCATTGACTTAAGATTATTTGGCAGAGAATTCCACACTTTAAGGATTTCATTTTCATAACTAACTGTGCCGTCCTTTGTCATCCCTTCGATCCTCTCAAGTGTTTCACGCAGGTCTTCCCTATTAATCTCCGCCAACCCCCCACTTCTATTATATATTATGGGGTCGTGGATCAGGTGTGGCGATTAGCAACTCCCGGCAATAATTACAGATGCGGACGACTCCTCACCTGTGCGCTTAAGCGAGGACTGCCCGCATCACAAAGCTCCCGGAAACCGCTCCGGCCACTCTACCTTAACCCCCTTTAAGCCGCGAGTGCGGCAATTATCTTTTAAAACTGGCCTTTTCAATTTTGAGCTGTGGACCCTCTATACCACATCCCCTCCAACCCTAACACGGGAATCACAGACTCAAAAGGCTGCAGTCCGTGCCGCACCCTCAAGCAGCATGTGTGTCGCCCGCCTTACCCCAGACAGGGGAGGAAGGAAGCGCTCCCAATGGGCTGCTGGGCAGAGGGGTGGGTGATGTGAGAAAAGTCCTCCGGAGCGCGTGAAGAGGGGGAGCGGTGAGGGGAGCAGCCCGGCCCCGCATTCCTCTGGCTTTATAGTAACGAACTCTGTGCTCGGGTGACGGCGCGCGTGCCCACTGAGAGGGCTCTGAGTGCCCCCTTTGGCACGCGTGCCATAGGTTCGCCACCACTGCTCTAGACAAATCCACTCTGTGAAAACCTCAGCTCAGCTTTGCATTCCGCCACCTCCTTTGCTCTGTTGCCACAACGCCCTGGATTTGCCCCATTTCAAGGTGCTTCTTCGGTCCAGTGATTCTCCGCCATTCTGCTCTGCACACTAAAGTTGTTCAGCAGATTTGAATATTGTCACTTTATTGAACTCGAATTGAGCCATCTGTGCTGCTCCCGGAAGTGATAATCAGCCGAAGCCCACTGTCCACACCCCACAAACTGTTCCTCACATGAACGATGGTTCTTCTCCTCCGTTTGTCTTGCTCTGATCTTCCTTTCATAACATACCCTGTCTGCTTTTTAACCTGTGGTAACCCAGCTGATGCTCATTAATTACTGCGACTCTCCTCTCCTCTAATTAACTAAAAAACACGCGCTCATGTGTTCGGTGGTTAAGCCATGAGAAGTGCACAAATACTAAAGTCATTAATATATTAACACATTAAAACATCCTATGACATGACTTGTCACAGAGCCCTAAACCACAAACGTGATCAGAGTATGAAGAAAGTTTTGTGACCCTGGGGTCAATTTTTTTTTTTCTATTCTTCCAATATCTAACTACTTATTCATTTTTGTTTGTTTTTGCTTATTTCTTTGTCTCTATAATATTGCCAAGCCCACTTAATAAAATCTAGGGTACTTGGGGCTGGAGCCTGATTTGGCTGAAATCAGCTACAGATGGCACTCATTCGCACAGAAATCCAAAACCACACATAGCCACTTTGGAATTACCAGTTAACCAGTTAAACTAATGTGCACATCTTTGGGGATGTAGAAACAAAAATGGAGGAGCGGGAGGAAATCCCACCTGGACACCAGAAGAAAATGCAGACTGCGCATAAACAACGACTAGACATGGGATTTAAAACCAGGAAAGTGGATTTGTGAGGCAGCAATACAAACTACTGCACCACCATACCATCCTAAATAAAAAGTTGTGGGTTTACAGGGTCCTTATTGTCGTGTGTACAGAGTACAGTGGTAATCAACATGCGACATGTCGTCACAGGAGATAAATGAGCAGAGTTCAAGTCAGGTTCAGGATATTAATGGACATGTGGGTGGACTAGTAATTCTAGGATTGGTAATACACTGTGTGCACAATTATTAGGCAAGTTGTATTTTTGAGGATTAATTTTAATATGGAACAAACACAGTGCTATCAGTCAATCCAAAATGTTAATAAACCTGAATGTTTCACAACGGAAATGTGAGTGTGAACATCATCAGGGGAATACATATGTGCGCACAATTATTAGGCAACTATTAGTGTGCAGATTTATTATGCAACTAAAGGAAAAATGAAAATTTTCCCATCTCACTTGTTTATTTTCATCTGTTATAGTGAGAATAATAAACAAACACCTCAAAATTTACAAATAAACATCTCTGACATTTCAAAAAAAATAAATCAATCAATCAATGACCAATATAGCCACCCTTCTTTCCAATAACAGTCATAAGCCTTTCCATTCATGGAGTCTGTCAGTTTCTTGATCTGTTGACGATCAGCTTTTTGTGGAGCAGTGACTACAGCCTCCCAGACACTCTTCAGAGAGGTGTATTGTTTTTCTCCCCCGTAAATCTAGCGTTTAAGAAGTGCCCACAAGTTCTCGATAGGGTTTAGGTCAGATGAGGAAGGGGGGCCATGTCATTATTCCTTCATCTTTAAGGCCTTTACTGGCTGGCCACGCAGTGGAGAACTTCGATGCAAGTGATGGAGCATTGGCCTGCATAAAAATCATGGTCTTTTCCTGTATCACTGTTTGAAGAAAGTGTCTTGAAAAACTGGCAGTAGGTTTGGGAGTTGATTTTGAGTTCATCTTCAATGCAAAAGGTCCAACTAGCTCATCTTTAAAAATACCAGCTCATACCAGTACCCCACCTCCACGTTGGAGTGGAGCTCTGTGCCCATTACTGATCCACAGGTCCATCCATCTGGTCCATCAAGAGTCACTCTCATCTCATCGGTCCATAAAACCTTTGGAAAAAAATCTGTCTTCAGATATTTCTTGGCCCAGTTTTGACGTTTCAACTTATGTTTCTTGTTCAGTGGTGGTTGGGTTTCAGCCCTCCTTACCTTGGCCATGTCTTTGAGCACTGAACACCTTGTACTTCTGGGCACTCCAGGTAGGTTGCAGCTCTGGAATATGAAAGTACTGGAGGATAATGGGTTCCTGGTAGCTTCACGTTTGATTCTTCTCAAATCTTTGGCAGCTAATTTGCGTCTTTTGTTCTCAACACGTTTCTTGCGACCCTGTTGACTATTTGCAACAAAATGTTTGATGGTTCTGTGATCACACACCAATATCTTAGCAATTCCAAAAGTGCTGCATCCCTCTGAAAGACTTTTTACAATTTTTGACTTTTTAGAGTCAGTTAAATCTCTTTTTTGGCCCATTTTGCCTGAGGAAAACTAGCTGCCTAATAATTCTGCACACCTTGATATAGGGTGTTGATCTCCTTAGGCCACACCCTCCCTCATTACACAAATACACATCACCTGACGTGCTTAAATCCAATAAGCATTCAAGTTAATACAGCTTGGAGTTGGAATATACGCATTAAAAATGATGATATGGTCAAAATACTCACTTGCCTAATAATTGTGCACACAGTGTAGTAAGGATGTGGAAGTTTCAGTGATGATTTAGTGAATGTGTAACTTGATGTGGTTAGAGAAAGCTGCTCGCACCATACTGTCCCATCTTCAAGTTTAAGATCAATCGGTCTGACTAACATACAGTTTGTTGCTGCTGTCTGGGTCCATGATCAGTGAGGACTACTATTTGAATGTGGAATTACCTTGAAATGCCTGAATGGTACTTTAATCAAAGGTTTACTTAACAGAAACCTTTATAAGTGTCTTAGTAAAATTCAGCTGCAATTTGTAATGTAAATGTACACAGAGGAAGTAGAAATGTTAGATTTGAATACTCAACGGGAGGTCTGAAACCTTATAAGGAGGTCTTGGGAGTCACAGTGGATTCATCTCTGTCTACGTCCATCCTGCGTACAGAAGTGAACAGGATGTTAAGTAACATAATGCTAGAGTACAAGCTTAAGTTATAACACACCAGTGAGCCCTCCTTTGGAGCACTGTGTGCAGTTTTGGGCTCCATAGTACAAAAAAAAAAACAAACTGCAGAAAGTCCGGAGGAGAGTAACCAGGCTGATTCTGGCGTTTCGGTGGCAACTGGGTGACAGTGAACTCGGCGAAAGACAATTCGGCAAAGAAACAACTTGGCGAAATACAACTCGGTGACATCCTTTACCAGTTAGGTAATAGTTAGGTTCAAATAGATTTTTCAATTACATTTAAATGACAACGTGATTTAAAATGTTGAAAAAAATGTATACAATTGACGAACAAACTTTATTCTGCAGATGGAACTCTATCTTATATTATCTTCTGCAACCAAAATTGCTAATCCTTTATATAAATTGTATTGATTGTAATCGTATGATACGTTATTTAGAATTCAAAAGGTGATCTGCGAGTACGGCTTAAGGAATATCTTTACTGTCAACGTATTGGGACTCTCATAAAGTAGGTGATTCTGTGGATTTTCCAGCGCCCTACGTTGTCATTTAAATATCATTAAATTATCTCTTTGAACCTAACTGTTACCTAACTGGTAAAGGATGTCGCTGAGTTGTCTTTTCACCGAGTTGTCTGTCGCCCAGTCCATACAACTACTTTTTCATTTAAATACAGAGTTTTTAGGCTCTCAATCTATACTAGCATTTACAAATCATTTACAAGAGGACCTCTGTCCACAATAAAGCAACCAAAATCTCATCTGGCGCAGATGTGCACTACATTGGGCGAGGAGGTGGTAATGCTGACGGCCACAGGATTTATCACAAAACTGTAGCACCTGGAAATGATTTGCCCTTTACACATGTGGGCAGCATTCAGACTGTACAAAACTAAATTGAGATGCATACAGGTAAGCAACACAACAAGCGCCATGGGAAGCATCTCCTTTGTGTCCGCTATGTTAGTTTTTCTTCTGTGATGGCTGACCAGTCAGAGAATGAGAGCAGGATCTAGTCAGGGAAGGGTTATGTAGTAAGCACAGGCAAATCAGAATTGTGTTTTTGCTCATCCACATTGCCATGCCAAGTCATCATTTTCAAAAGTATGCGGCCCTGGAGAGCGTTTTTAAAAGTCTCCATTTTCAGGAGTTGAAAATGCCAGTGTAGTGTGGACAGATGGCGAAAACATAGACTAATGTCAGCAATTTTAACTGAAAACTTCCTAGTATGGATGTAGTGAGAGGGGTATGAGCTATGAGGAAACACTGAAGGGGCTGAAGCTTTTAAGTTTAAGCAAATGGAGATTAAGAGGCGCCATGATCAAAGCTTTTCACATTATGATGGGAATTAGCACAGTGAATCCCATATGTAACTTTAAAATGCGTTCAACAGGAACATGGGAATAGTTCAAAACTTGTTAACAGTAAATTGCACACAAATGTTAAAGTTTTTCTGGGAACAAATTACATACCTCCAAAACGCTTTTGATTTTGATGTCATTTTGGAGAAATTAGGTGGACAGGATTAGCAAGCCTTGCTATGCTGATTGGCCTGTTCTCATCAAAATCTTCTAAAGTTCTACAAATGCTTTCAAGGCCCAGATGAACTTTTGGCTGGGTGTCTTCTGTGTGTAGTTTCCAACCACAGTTCACACATGCAGCCATGTTGACAGACACTTCATCTTCTTCTTTCGGCTGCTCCAGCTAGGGGTTGCCACAGCGGATCATCTTCTTCCATATCTTTCTGTCCTCTGCATCTTGTTCTGTTACACCCATCACCTGCATGTCCTCTCTCACCACATCCATAAACCGTCGCTTAGACCTTCCTCTTTTCCTCTTCCCTGGCAGCTCTATCCTTAACATCCTTTTCCCAGTATACCCAGCATCTCTCCTCTACACATGTCCAAACCAACATGTTGACAGATACTGAGAAGTTCATTATATGAAAGTGATCATACGTGCGATTACCTTGTAATGGAGTGGGGTCTGTTTTATGGCTGTTGCCTTGACTCCAATGCCTCCATCATAAGCAGTTTCTTGTAACCACGTGCCAGATAATCAGGTTCAGTGTATGGACAGATACAATCCAATGTGCCCATTTATTGCAGTTTTGTTCTACATTTCTTAATTTTGTAGAAGTCTTTAGCAATATCGGCAAATGTGTGGTGTATCCCTTCATGGTGTGATGTGGGTGGGGTAAAAGGGGATTCATTTTTAGTTTTTTTGGTCCAGGTGCTTTATATATTGTACTCATTGCAATTTTCTTTACTCCCTTTCGTGAACAGCTCTTTAATTACATTTTTCCTTTAATCCACAGGTTTCTGAAACTCTGGTGCTACGGAATGGGGACTTTTTGATACGCGACTCCTTGACGAGCACCGGTGATTACGTCTTGACAAGCCGGTGGAACAATGAGGTCCTGCACTTCAAAATCAACAAAGTGCTGGTGAAAACCAATGACTCGTACTCACGTGTGCAGTACCTTCTAGAACGTGAGGGCTTTGACAGCGTCCCGGCACTGGTGCATTACTATGTGGGCAACCGGAACCCAGTCTCGCAGCAGAGCGGAGCTCACATCTACAGTCCTGTCAACCGCACCCTGCCGCTGCGCTACCTGGAGGCGAGCTTTACCATGGCAAACAGCAAGCACGGACTTAGCCAGTCACCTGGCAGTCAAAGGGGGGGATACATCAAGAGGAGGAGTGTCACCATGACCGATGGCTTGACGACGGAAAAGATTATCCCACACAGGTAAGAGTCAGCACATTACTTGGATGTGGAAAAGTTTCCAGTGAATACCATTTTGAGAGGACACACGAATGACTTGAGCTTACTGGGATTAGAACATTTTTTTATGTATCCCACCACAGAGAAGATACACAGTGGTGCAGTGTGTAGTGGCATTGTCTCGTAGCTCTGCCATTCTGTGCCCTGTCGTTGTCCATGAACAGTTTGCACGTTCTCCCCGTGTTTGTGTGACGGTTTTCCTCCAAGTACTCCAGTATGCAAACAATGCCATTCCTGGCACACCAGGGTGTGAAAAAGCTGCAGCAACAGTGCGATTTGTGGCAAAATGAAATAAATAAAATGGCAGTTATGAAATAAATAATCACATGAACAAACAGTGAGTAGAGAAAATGCATCATTAAATAAAAATCATCTAATTGTTATGAAATACACTTTCATCATTTTGGTTTGGTTCAACAATGTACTTACCGGTATTTATTATTTAGTGCCAGCACGGTGGCACCGAGTTCATCCCCTACACTTTGTCACTGAGTGTGCAGCTTCTCCTTCAGGCACTTCAGCTTTAATCTGACATCCCCAGATGTGTACACTTTAGTTGAATTGGTGGGTGAGTGGACCCTGTGATGAACTGGCACGGTGTGTGTCCAGAGCTGCGGCCCCCTGAAACACCCCAGGAGGTTTCAGAATGTAGGCATGTGTGAGTTTTTGAGCAACAAAAATTGCAGCCCTGAATGAATTTGTGCAGAGGAGTACATAATGTCCGCCATGCAAACTTCTACTTTTGCTTTGTTTTTGAACAGAAAACAAATGTTCCCGTTTCTAAAAACGCACATCTTTCACCTCCCCAGCTGATGTTTTCACAGGACCAGTTAGAGGTTACACAAACAGTTTTAGGGGCCAGAAAAATGTCCTTATATGGCGACATGCTAGCAGAGATGTGAAACACAAATTCAGCCGGGAAAAGGAAAATTAGAATCTGCACTTAAAAAAATGCATTCTGCTCTGGAGAGGTCATGACCGCCTAGGATTGAGTGGCATGGAAAAGTGGAGCTCTGTTTTTTTAATATCATTTAGAGACACTGGGGACATCTTGGAGACATTGTGTTTAGCACAGCCCTGGTTTTGAATCCCCAGCTGTGTGGAGTTTGCATGTTCTCTCTGTATTTTTGTGTCTTTTTTGGGTGATTTGTTTTGTTTCCTGCAGTGTCTGTCAATTTTTTGGCCTCATTAAATTGTCCTTGTATGACCAAGTGTGGGTTTGAACTTGAGTTTGCCCTCATCCAGTGGATTCCTGCTTTGCATTTCATGCCACTTGGTCAAGCTTTAGATGCTTAAGGTCCTAAACTGATTACATTAGACAATGATGGCTTTGCTTCCTGAGCATTTGTGGGTGTATCATATGGATTTTATCACAAAAATCACAATAAAATGTTCCTGTCATGTACGGTTTATTGCAGTCAAACAATTTTGTGGTCCTCCTCATAAGTATCTATCAATCTATGTATCTATTGTAAAAGGCGCTATATAGGGCCCGGCACAGACTGACGCAGAGGCACGTGTAAAAACAAGTATACTTTTTATTTTTCTTCAGCTGTGGGGCATGTCTACCCCATGAACCCCAGAGGCAATACACAGTCCCAAAAGTATGTACATACAACAGCAACAACTCTCTACCTTGCACCACCACTCCTCTCAGGCAACCTCGCCCTCTTCCTCCCAATTCTGGCTCCTGAGTGGTGTAGGCTGGCCCGTTTTATAGCCCACCCGGAAGTGTTCCAAGTGCTTGACCACCTGGTCCCAATTGCACCTCCGGGTGGGGCTGATGACTCGTCCAGCCAGGCTCTTGAGTCCAGGCAGCACCCCCTAGCGGCCACCCCAGCTCCCAACCAGGCTGTGGAGGACTCCATCTCCCATGGAGCCATGCAGGAGGCTGGGGAATCACCGTTGGCCAGGGAGGCTGCCACCAAGCGTCCCGGGGGAGGTACCGAGCTGCCCATGGTGGCTCCCTGGGAACATATGCAGCAGGGGTGTCGGGACCCGGTCTCCCACCACACTATCTATCTATCTATCTATCTATCTATCTATCTATCTATCTATCTATCTATCTATCTATCTATCTATTATATAGTGCCTTTCCTATCTATCTATCTATCTATCTATCTATCTATTATATAGTGCCTTTCCTATCTATCTATCTATCTATCTATCTATCTATCTATCTATCTATCTATTATATAGTGCCTTTCCTATCTATCTATCTATCTATCTATCTATCTATCTATCTATCTATCTATCTATTATATAGTGCCTTTCCTATCTATCTATCTATCTGTCTATCTATCTATCTATCTATCTATTATATAGTGCCTTTATCTATCTATCTATCTATCTATTATATAGTGCCTTTCCTATCTATCTATCTATCTGTCTATCTATCTATCTATCTATTATATAGTGCCTTTCCTATCTATCTATCTATCTATCTATCTATCTATCTATCTATCTATCTGTCTATCTATTATATAGTGCCTTTCCTATCTATCTATCTATCTATCTATCTGTCTATCTATCTATCTATCTATCTATCTATCTATCTATTATATAGTGCCTTTCCTATCTATCTATCTATCTATCTATCTATCTATCTATCTATCTATCTGTCTATCTATTATATAGTGCCTTTCCTATCTATCTATCTATCTATCTATCTATCTATCTATCTATCTATCTATCTATCTATCTATCTATTATATAGTGCCTTTCCTATCTATCTATCTATCTATCTGTCTATCTATCTATCTATCTATCTATCTATCTATTATATAGTGCCTTTCCTATCTATCTATCTATCTGTCTATCTATCTATCTATCTATTATATAGTGCCTTTCCTATCTATCTATCTATCTATCTATCTATCTATCTATCTATCTATCTATCTATAAGATAAAACAATACTTTTTGTTTGTGTGTGTGTATGTGTTTGTGCTCGGTCCCTCCAAGCTATCTGATTGGTCAATTTTGCTTTGATTGCTCAGTAAAATGCAATCAAGACAGGAAGCACCATGCAGGAGAGGTTGACATACACCAGGATACGGAGGAAAGGTGTAGGAGGAACTGTGAGAGTCAACTCAGGGTGGAGTGGTGGCTCTGGTTTCCAGTTCAAATCCTTCAAATTACTACCAGTAGGAATCCTACTCTATTGGGCTCTTGAGCAAGGCCCTTAACCTGAAAATTGTGCAAGGAATGCTGTACAATGACTGACCCTGCACGCTGACCCCAAAGTAGTCATGTGAAAAGACAATTTCCCCTCGGGGAATATGAAATCAAAAAAATTGCAACAAAGGAAGTATTTGAAAGAATACAAATGATGTTTTTACAGTGCTTAATGGGGGCCTGTCTACCATTGGTGGCAGTCAAAAAGCAGACAGGAGGTGAGCAGCGTGCCTCATATTGACAGAGTACACAGGATGAATGTTGATGATACACATAAATCAATAGATATCAAATATTTTAAAATGTATTTTTCAGGTAACATATGCATTATGCAAATACAACTACAAGTGGGGCATCTCTGGTGACCTAAAATAGATGGCACTGTTACTAGAGATACAGTTCGGTTATACCAAGTACTGTCATTTCATTTTATTATAAAGAACTGCCGCTCCATAAACATTTGGTGGCAAGGAAGAAATGTGTGGCACATAAACCTCTTGACTACCCACCAAAGACATTTTTGCCTCCTAACCATATCAAATGTGGACTGATGAACAATTTTGTGAAAGCATTGAACAAGAATGGTATGGGATTTCATTTAAGATTTAAGAAGTCATTTTTTGGTGTACAAATCGGACACATCATCAATGACAAGCAGTTCAAAGATCTTCTAGTTGGGCTAGAGCAAATCACATGGAAAGCATTCAAGGATGTTGTTGGGAATTCTCTTGGCAACTACAGAGCACCAAACTTCATCCAGCAGGCTGACAACACCCTTCAGGCATACAAAACCATAAAGTGCAACCTGTTAAAAGAGATTCATTGTCTGCATTCACACCTGGACTTCTTCCTTGCTAATCTTGGTCCAGTCAGTGACGACCATTGTGAAAGGTTTCATCAGGACATTGCAATGATGGAAAAGCATTGTCAGGATAAGTGGAATCCATCAGTGCTGGTTGACTATTGTTGGACACAGAGAAGCATCACATGTTGAGTACAAACGAAAATCAGCAGCAGAACATTTTTATCTCAGTTGAAATAATGCACTGTGTTAACATCCTCATTAAGAGTCTAAACACACTAAATTCAAGAAAAGCATATTTCATGTTTCTCCAGATTCCTACATGATGCAGTCCGTGAACCTTGGAGCTGTCTATCAAAGTCACCAGAACATTTTCAGTAAGATTGTTGGTCCAGTGTAATGAAAGAACAGATTTTCCACCAAGTATATGAATGACCAAGGTAGGCAGCCCTGGGTACGGTAGTTAACACTGAAGCCTCACTGGTGTAGAAGAGTGAGTTCACGTCCCCACCAGGTCACTGCCTACTTGATGTTCATATGTTCTCCTTGTATCCACTGGCATGATCTCTGGGTAGCCTGGCTCCCTAACAAAGACATGCAGGTCAGTTTCAGTCTATGACTAGGGGTGTTTAAACGTGCTGAGTACCTGACTGGCATCCCTTTCATTGTAGGCTCCTGCCTTATGACCAATCCACCAAGAATAGGCCCTGTCAGCCGCCCACTCTGAACTGGAATGAGTAAGTCCAGAAAATGGAGAGTAAAATGGCTTAGTCTGAGACATTTGTGTCTCCAGGTAGAGTTACTGAGAGGGGCAATATGATGGTGGTTTGCATTCTGTATTTTATAGGCAAACATAATCCAACATTCACCCCTAAGCCAACAATGACATGAACATCTAAGAAAGAAATTCTGAAAAAATGCTAAATGATGATAAATAAAACAGAACTCAGTGTTTAATGAGTGATTTTTTTCTTAATGCTCACAAAGACATGCTGTTTAGGTTAATAGATGGTTCCAAATTGGCCTCTGTGTGAGTGGGATTGTGGGTATTTCATAAAGTGTCCCTGAAGTGAATTAAGCAGATTGCAGATGTAATGTTATGCTACGTTATACTTCTGTAGTGTTATGCTGTGCTTTACTACTTTCTTTCATTCTGCTCTCTCTTGTTGGAATGGGAAGTGTGATCTAAATGTTTTTGTGAGTTTCTAATGTGTTTATAATGTGTAAATTATACTGATAAGATAAAAATAAATAACAATGATAGAAAAGTCAAGGTGGCAGAGTGGCACAGTGGTTAGTGCTGCCGCCTCACAGATCCTCCATCCATGTTGTGTTTATAATTTCTCCATGAACTCAAATTTCCCTTTTACATTTCCAAAGATATACTGTAAAGTTTAGGCTACCTGATACATCTAAAGTGGCATTGGGCAGGTTTGTCTAGATGCTGAATTAACATTCAGAGCCCACTTTGATATAACGAACATTGCCTTTTTTTATTTAACACTATTCCACGAGTTAGACCCTACCTTGCAGTGAAGATGCTAAGAAACTTACTAATGTGTTGGTTTTTCACAGCCTGGCGACTGTAACGTCTTGTGTACGGGGCTACCTACATATGTGATAGCAAGGCCATGGCTAGTCCAGAATGCCTCAGCAAGGCTACTGACACTTCCCAGGAAGAGGAAACATGGTACACCTGTTTTGGCGTCTTTGCACTGGTTGCCCGTTTCATTTAGAGTGGATTTTTTTTTTTTACTAATCTGAAGAGCACTAGTGGTTTAGCACCATCATCCACCTCAAAATCTAACCACATATACCCAATATAAAGATTTACAATCATCAAGTCCTGGTCTTCTGATCATTCCCAGAGTTAAACACTAGAGACGAGATGAAAAGCCTTTAATGTTTAATGTTAATGTGATTTCATTACATCACCACTTGACATACAACAGGCATCTTCTGTTAAGAGTTTTAAACACAAACCTAAAACTTGCTTTTCTAATTTTGCATTTGCTTTGTTTTCTTTCTGATCTATGCAATTAGTGTATGTATTCTTCTTATTATTAGCTTTTATTGTTTGCATCTTTTTAATGTTACTATTTTGACTTTTTATATATATTTGTGTTGCACTTTTATATTATATTTGTGGTGCACTTATGTGCTATATACATAAACTTTATTATTATTATATTATTATCACTGGGCTTAAGTTTATTTCCTTAGGCTGATATGAGAATTTTAAAAGAATGACGTACAATTTGACAGCATTTTCATGTGATTATCAGTTAATTCAAAACCAGTGTGGCTTTTATTTTCTTTATTTTTCTTAACCTGTTTGCTGGACACATGCTGGCATGATTGGTAAACACCACAGTTCTTACAGCTTCTTTGAGCCATCCATCCATTTTCCAACCCACTGAATCCTAACTACAGGGTCACAGGGGTTTGCTGGAGCCAATCCCAGCCAACACAGGGCGCAAGGCAGGAAACAAACCCTGGGCAGGGTGCCGACCCACCACAGGACACACACAAACCCACCAAGCACACACCAGGGCCAGTTTAGAATCGCCAATGCACCTAACCTGCATGTCTTTGGACTGTGGGAGGAAACCGGAGACACGGGGAGAACATGCAAACTCCACGCAGGGAGGACCCGGGAAGTGAACCCCGGTCTCCTAACTGCGAGGCAGCAGCGCTACCCACTGCACCACCGTGCCGCCCCGCTTCTTTGAGCTTTCTATTTAATTGTTGCTGGGAATTATGATGGAGCAAACATGCAGTCACAAAGAGTATAGAATCATCATGCCCTGACTTACACTGAGAGAAACCAAGGCCTAAATTTGCCTCCAGCTGAGAAGACCTAATGTAGCCATATCAAGGCTGTAAAGATCACCATCAGCTCATGTGTGCCTATGAATGTTCCTCCAGATATTTCATTTCTCCTCCCTCATCCCTTAGTGCTTATCTGTTAGGTTGGTTGGTGATTCTGATTTGTAACTGTGGGTGTGGGTGCGGGTGAGTGGGCCACCTTGCACCCAGTGCTGCTGTGACAGTCTTTGGCCCTACGAGATTTTAAATTTGATCAAGTTGGTCTGAGAAAGTAATTTATGTGTGTAAGTCATCCCTCTGTTTTTCAAAAGGCAAGGTGTGCAGGACTTGTTAACTTGGCACATTCAGGGTCTGGTTTATCAGGTACACCATAATGTATAAATAATGGTGGAAATCGGTATTTCTTCACACTGCATCCTCTGAAGGTCTTGTCTTTCTGAATGTGTACAATAAGGAAATATGCTGAACTTCTGTTTCACTAGGGGGAATAGCCTAGCTGCTGCAGTGCCCTCCTCTCCAAGGCCAGCGGTCAACACACTTCAGATGATTATGGAGTCTGACCAGAGGACAAGGTGAACTAAACTTGGAGCTAAGCTCCCCCTTTTAGAGTACTGCACTATGACTTCTGGCCCTTCACCGTTCACAGCCACAACATAAGGCCCTTGCATGTCTGCACCATACATTCACAAGATGGGAGCCCTGTTGGGTTCATCTGCTGCAGATACTCTTGTGCATGTTTTTCACAGCCGTTGATCCCAGACTGCAGTGATGCAATATGTGTTAAATTTGTTTGTCTCAGGTAATGACTTGCGTTATCTACACAGATTATTCACTTCTGACCACAAAAAAAAAGCAGGCTAGAAACTAAAGAGTGAGTGGTTGTATCTACATTCTGGCTAATCCTTCTGGCTTTCTCGTCTTCTCTTCACACAGCCCTTCTAACCCTCACCACAAAGAAGCGATCCGGAACTGTGCACTTAGCATGGACCAAATCCAGGACTTCCACTGCAGTATGTCTCCAGTCAGTGAAGGCCCACCATCTCCAGCGTACAGCACAGGTGAGTCCTTTCAGAACAAACAAGATGTAACGGCTCTACTAGTTTGTCCTTGCACTACTCCATACATCAACAGAAGCTATAATAATGGCCTAGACGTACACTAGACCAGTGTTTCCTAACCTGTGGGCCATGACGGCATTACAGGTGGGCCACAGCCGACCCCAGATGAAATCCCACCCCTCTGCTCTGACAGTTGTGCTTGATTCACAGCAGCAGCGTTACAGGAGGATTATGGGTAATCCTGAATGTGACATCTCCAAACCCTGCTCTGACAATGCTGCTCGATTCACCAAGGTGGAAAAGCGTTGACAATTGTGGTTGATTTATCTGGTGGGTTTCTGGTGATGGCTCAGGAAACCACTTTGACAATCGAGCTCGTTTCACAGAGGAGGACCACCCCACTTTGCCCCGCTCAACCGATCTCGCTAAATTCCTGGTGGGTCACAAACACACTGGCATTTTAAAAACTGTGTTGTGTCACCATACATTTTGGGAAACACTACACTAGACTTTATCTATTGATAGGCGACCCTTGCAAGTGTTTTGTCTGCACTGACAAGTATACATGTAAAGCAGTATTTGTGAACGAAACACTAGCCCCAGAACTTATAAAAGATGATTTTACTGTTGGCAGAGGCTCTGAACAAGAATCAATCAGGTGCTTAATGCTGACGTTGAGGTGGTGAGGGGCTCTGAAATGACTGCACCAACATCACTTTGTCACCCCACCAATTTACTGATACCACTCACACTTTAGAGAGCAGAACTCAAGCAGCAGAGCACAAGTGAGTCAACATTCTGTGAAAAAGATACCCTCACTGCCAAAAGCCGATCAGTCACTTGCCCCAACTGACACTTCCTTTGGTTGACCAAGACTGTTGCCTTTGTTGGTCTTTGCACAGTTACTCCCCGACTTTGCATCCTGGATGCCCAATGGCAGGGATTCCTAGCGAGTGAGGAGCTTGTACAATCAGAGAATCAGTTACACCGCCACCACCTCTTTCTAATGTACGTCGCCCTCCTAGTGGCTAAATGTCTGTGTTTCACTCTCCATGCTGGAGATTAGCAATGGGAATTTATCAATGCCCATGTCAGCGATTCACCTCTGTACAATCTCAGTTTTTGATGTGCCACACCACACCGTTCTTCAAATTTCTTGTGTAACCCCTGATATTATATTCTTCTATGTATAATTTGCTAAGCGAGGTTACTGGTAGGATAGAGGAGGGTTCATACAAACTCTACTAGGCTGTAGTCCACCTGTCTGTAGAGGACGACTTCAACAGTAAGTTTGTGGAGTTACCTCGGTATCCTTCCCCAGTGTACCCTTTAAATCAGCAGCCAGAAGATAGGCTCTCAACCCACAGATATGACATATAACATAGCCATACAAAAAAAATACAAATGTACTACATAAGGACAAAATAAATCATCAATTCCCAATAACAATTAAACAGCTAATCAAACAAAAACGCACATAGACATATTCATGAAAATTTAAGGTCAAGACGTTAAGCTCACACATCTCCTAGCTTGTAGTTAAGTACTGTTATGAAACCTGCTAGTTCTGGCCTTGATCAGCCTAAGCCATTTACCAGACCGAGGGAGAGTGAACTGGTTGTGGTTGTGGAACAGGTTGGGAAAAATCCTTATCGCTAAACGTTTCAGTCTGAAAAAGCACAATGGAGAACTGGTGACCACTGAATTTAGAAGCAGTGCACACCCCACTCTCTTGTTGCTTGCTGAGCCCAGAGGGTAGAGATCATATTACCAAATGGTGATGGAGAAGGCCAAAACATTCAGTAATGGACCTGTAAAAATGGTCATTGCTGCCTGTGACTCTCTGTACAACTTTAACGGTTTGAGGTGAGCTCTCTACACCTTTGTAGACATGTGGACTTCCTCTGCCAGATCTAGTTCTGGAAATTGTAGCGCCCAGGAGCCTAAAGTTCTCCACAGCTTCTATAACCTGGCTGTTAATGTATAAAGGTGAGAGTGATCATTAGCTTCACCAAAACCCACTACTAATTCTTTAGGATACGTTAGTTCACAATCACGTAATTAAAAGTACAGAATTTGACCAGTTCTGTTATTCCATTTCTGTAATTTGTACTGAGACACACAAGAGTGTTGCCATCAGCCAATCAGAATATTCATACAGGACCTCAATGTGCAATGCAGTTGTATAGATAGATAGATAGATAGATAGATAGATAGATAGATAGATAGATAGATACTTTATTAATCCCAAGGGGAAATTCACATAATGTACAAAAAAAAAGGAAAAACTGAAGACCTTATTTGTCCCTGTATGTTCCCTTTCTAAATTACACTCACTGACCCCATTTACTAACACAGCACAGGCTTTTCTTTGTCTATTGTTAAGTTCATCCCTGCAGTACCACTGAGCAATTGTAAATTAAAGACATAATAGTGAATATTATAACAAAGCCACAACGGGCACACGTCCTCTTTCTCACATTCCTGCAGTGTCTTCCCAGACTGCCTTTCAGTCCAAAGAGGACCTGCACACCATAAAGGAGTTACCCGGCTACTTGTCAGTATTACAGGTGATAGACTAAGTTCTACTATCAGTGCACAAGTCATTCTTTATGAATTAAAAGCAGCTCTTGTGAACTGCTGGTGCACGTTTGGTCTCATAGTGGCTTTCAGGTAGACGTCTAAAACAGCAGCATTTCTTCTTACTTAGAAAGAACCCTCTTACAAATGTGTTTCATACACACATCTATCCAGAGTGTTCCATTTTGGATCACACCGAGGAAGCACCTGCCTTGTTCCCAGTTAAACATCTTGGGGATAACTTCAAGTCAGTTCTTTCTGTGGCTGAATTGATATTTTTAGTCTGCTTAAATACCACGACTCTTTCATGTTGTCACAACCAAAGTGTAAAAATAGCAGTCTGATGTTTTAGGCACACAAATTTCCCTACATAAAACTGTGATTTTAACATGAAAATATTACAGGCCAATGTGTATAAAAAAAAAAGAACAAAAATAATCATGTCAGTAAAGCAAACTCTCTGGGAGTGAGAAGCGTTTTAGAGTGCTAATAACTATGACAAGTTTCATTTGTTTTTGAATTATTGTGTCCACAATATAACACACATAGTTGTGTTCTGCAATGCCTACGTTGTGTAAATCCATCGAAGACCTGAAGTCGAAGTTCTGGCCCCAACACAATCCCTTCCATAATGTACCATTGTGATTCAGTTAGAGTGAAAGGAAACCAGAACAGCATCTTGCAAGCCCATGTACTTTACAGCAAAAACACAGCTTCAAATTGTTAAATGATTGTTGATGTTTTTCACGTCGTCATTATTATACTGCTGTTTGTTACTTAACGCTTTGAGGGCTGAATATTTTTTCAGTTTTCTGAAAAGCACACATTGCGCTGGTTTCACACATAAATCAACATAAAACGTGTGTTGCTGCATGCTGTGGCTGCTGTTGGCGCCTGTTCGGCCTTTCTGGCAGCAGTGGCTTGATGGCCAGCTGTAATGCACGGCGGGATGGCTACCTCCCCGTCTTCACACAGCAGGTGGGCGACGGTGGCAGTTGCAGTGTGACGCAATATTGTTTGTACCTCTTGTCAAGCGCCTTGAGCGTGGGAAAGGCGCTATATAAATAAAACGTATTATTATTATTATTATTATTATCGTAAGTGGTGGTCCTCCTAGGCGTATGCTGCTGTAGGCGTATCAGCTACACAAATGTGTTCAGCAGTTGACCGATAGGCCGATGCTGGTACCTCACTTTCGTTTTTGATATCCATCTCCAGATCACTTGTACGAAACTCAAAGTCTGAAAAGTCAGAGTCACATTCAGCAATAATACGTAAAACATCCATGGAGTATTTTACTTGGCACATTTACTTTAGTCTTTCGCCAGATGTCAATGCCATTTTACAGGCTGTTTGCTCTTCACTACTCATGCGCATGCAGGGAATTGAGGTCAAATCAACAAAGCTACGTAACTATCCTTCAAGCAAAGAGAGGCGAACTAAAAAGTAAGGGCGAGTTTTGTCGCAGTTTACAGCTGATTACCGTCCTCTACCCCTGAATTTCGACAAAAGTCAACATCAGCCCTGAAAGAGTTAAAGAAGGTTAACTAGAAAAAGAAGATTTTGTTTTTTCAGGAAAGTTCTTGGATACAGTACATGTGTGTTATTCTTCAACTTACAATATTGGTTTTTAGGTGTATTGTGTGGAAGAAAGTCAGACAGAAAAATAAAACCCAGGCAGGAGGAAGCCCGTCCACATGCCTTTATTGTTGTTCTCGTAAGAAGGGGGCACCTCTGCTGCCAGCTGTGCAGCAGGATGGTCCTTGAAGAGAAACACAAATCTTATTTAGGACCACTGTGGTCAGGTAGTGCAATGACGTCTAAAAACTGGAAGATTTTTGGGAATCCAACTAGGTTGTCCCTTTTATTTGTCGCAGAACTGAATAAATCGAACGAACAAATGAAAAGAAGATGTGTGGCTTTGCGCTGCTCCTCTGTCTGGGGGTTTCTCATAAATTCTTCCTTTGCCTTAGAAACAGGACAGTGCTCTCTTCTGCAGCTTGCTCTGGCCTCAAAAGATCACCATACTTGGAACGCACATCCTTTATGGCAGTCGCACCAGAAGGGCTTAGGTGCCAGTGCTGTGAGAGAAGAAGACAAGGAACACAAAGTTAGTGGTAGCCACCCCTCTTGTCTTGGCGGTTATTACATACCTTTACCAAGCCCACGAAGGAGTCCCCTGACATGCATACGTGACACCACTTTCAGGAGCTTGGATTAATCACACTGCGCAATACTTCATTGACTTGCTTATTTCTTACGAGCCCCAGCTGATCACACGCTGTCCAGTTTACCTCCTTTATTCTAAAGGGTTAAAGTCCAGACTGTTAGTGGGCGGTATCGTCCTCTTGAACCCTCGGACAATACGTCAGACACCAGGTAAGAGTCCAAAATTCTGACTTTTTATTAATAAACAGTGCACAAAGCACCCTCCTCTCCACAATACGCATACAATAATCAATCACTAACAATAAACAATAATCCTCCACTCCCAGACGCGTTGCCACCCTTCCTCCCAGCTCAGCTCGACTCCTGCGATTTCCCAGAGTCCTTTTATACTTGTTGACCCGGAAGTGTTTCTGTCCCTCAGTCCATGTGATTCTTAACACTTCCGGGTCAGGTGAAAAGTCCTTTTCTTCATCCCGGAAGTACATCATTTCTTCTGTCCCTGTGATTAGGACGTACTTCCGGGTTATAGTGCACATAGCAATCCCTGGGCCTCCCTGCAGCGTCCCCTTGCGCTCCCCATGGTATCAAGCAGGGCTGTGCAGTAAAACTCCAATGTCTATGAGGCCCTGCTGGAATTCTGGGGGTATTGGCCGGGATGAACGGCCAGCCATATCCCACACGGTGTACCTGCAGTTTAACATATTTAGCATTCCACTCTTTCTTATCTTGCACAATACAATTTACAGAGACATTCCATTTTAACCCTACAGTTTTTTAGCAGACTATTCCACGGCCCTGAAACATGTTATCATTCCCATTAAGGCAAAAGTGCTACATTTTTTTTCTTCCATACCTGGCATTAAAGTATCTATTGCTGTTGTCATGTCTGCCTACAGGTCTGTCTGTCTATTTAAATGTCTGCATGAAGAACTCAACACAATTTCGTTAAATTTTAGCACTGATTCTCCATCCATCCATTATCCAACCTGCTATATCCTAATCCCAGCCAACACAGGGCGCGAGGCAGAAAACAAACCCCGGGCAGGGCGCCAGCCCACCGAAGGGCACACACACACCCACACACCAAGCACACACTAGGGACAATTTAGGATCGCCAATGCACCTAACCTGCATGTCTTTGGACTGTGGGAGGAAACCCACGCAGACACGGGGAGAACATGCAAAGTCCACGGAGGGAGGACCCGGGAAGCGAACTCGGGTCCAGAGTGATTCTTACTAATCTAACTGGGAAACTTTTGTTGCATTGCAAAACTTTCAAAATCCTCTCTCTTAAAACAGGGAGACATTTTGTGCAGCTTCAGTTACTGATTCATTTACTCTTTGAAAATTGCCTTGAGAGGGGTCATTTTTAACTTGCATATTTTCTTCTTTCATGCTTATGATAGCTGCTCCTGACAGCAAACCAAACCCCAGTCAATACAAGTTAGAAAAACAGACAGCAGCTGAGAACTCACTGTCACGTCAGCAGGTTGTGTGTGCTCCGGTACCTCTTTCAAAAATATTATGTTTATGAAATATAAACTCTTAGCTGTATAATCCCGTGCTGTAAAAAGTCAGGGGTCATAGAAACTATTGAAATCGTCAGAGAAAAAAATTTTAATGTAGAGATGTCAGGTAATTGAAAGGAACTACTCTGGGCTTCTCTCTCCTAGGAGGATTAGTTTTGCTGACGTGCTCCCATCACTTGTGTTATTAGCGGTGAGAGGAAATGTAAAAGGGATACCATTTTGCCGATGTTAGTGGCTAAACGAGTTCTTCTGTGGTTTCGTTTTGCTGATGTGCTCGCCTCGCTGGTGGTATTAGCGGCTCAGTGAGTGTCTCTTTCTTCGGAGGTTTCATTTTGCCGACGTGCTCGCCTCGCTTGTGTTATTAGTGGCTAAGCGAGCTTCTGTTTCCTTACCCTGACTCCACCTGTCACTTCCGGGCTGGACAGACAGACACACACACTTCCGCGCATAGACATTTATATATAAGACACTTGGGTAGCCCCTCCACCAGGGTCTAAAACAGAATCTAAAAACAGAACTTCAATGGATGCGATTTTTAAGTCACTTGAGCTGGAATTGGATATCTGTAAAAGCTACTTTAGTCACCACAAGCCTATTTGGTCTTGGCGTTGAACTCCATGATTTTGTAAAAAGCTATTAAAAGCATTCATTTTATGTACTCCAGTACATGCAATTACATTCAAGTATCATTGTTATCTTTGAATATGATTCATTGCTACAAAAATATTTAATAAAAAAGTCCCTGAACACACCTGAATGTTATGCCATGCGTACATTATCTAATTTGTTTTTATTGTCATAGCTTTTCATTTTCGCTGGAAATTAATTAAATATGCCCATTTTCTGTACGGACCCTTCATTTTTCTTAATGAAATCATATAATGTGTGCCGTAGCTTTAGCAGAACTTGTGTCGCTTCTTTAGTCTGGCAGAGAATTACTCATCTTAAGAAACCATTGTAGTCCCTGTCAGACTAAAACAATAGCTTGTATAATCTGTCTTTCACCGTGGGCTGAGGCTGGGAGTCGTTTAATTGGACTTGTCTTCTTGTATTCCTTTTACCACCTGCAGTTATGAGGCACAAAAGCCCGGCCGTTGGACGAGTAGCTGCGATGGTACCCAGCTCACCGGTGATGCGGCGCTCCAGTGAACCTCAGCTTTGTCCATCTACTAACAACAACACCCCATGTTCTGAAGCACAGCACAGCACCCACAGCACGCCAGCCCATAAATACTGCCAGTCTCCGGTCGTCAAGAAAAACTACGATACAAGTGAGACAGAAGCTACTGGGGGCCACTACTGTGAGCTGCGCCTTCCACCTTCCACTCCGGGGCCGCTGCCTGCTAAGAGTTATGTGGAGAGGCTGCGTGTGGAAGAGCTGGGGAAAATTTCAGAAAAGGTTCTGCACCCCGCCAGCACGCCTGAGGAGTATGGAGAGGAAAGCTTCATCGTGCCAGTTATTGAGACAACTTCTGCCTTCAAACCCAGTAGCTATGTCTCCATGCTGATGCCTGCTGAGAACAAACCTCTGGAAATGTCAATCCTGAAAAAAGTTAAGGAGCTGTTGGCTGAAGTGGATGCCAAAACTACAGCCAAGCACATCACGAAGGCTGACTGCATGGTACGTATCGAATGTCATCACGTGGAGTAGTGCAAGCAAAGTCATGAATCTGGTGCTTATCACGTACAGAATATTTTTAAATATCAGAAGCTGAGTGTCTGTGAGCAGAAAATTCAAATCTGGGCTGCACAGGCTTCCTTCTATGTGGTGTTAGCAGATTTCCCCAGAGTCCACAAATCTCTGATTTAAGGCTGGTACTATCATCAAGTGTTGAAGGGAACACATTGGGCTACATAATGGGTGCCTTCACCTCAGAGGAGAAACTGTCAGGACCTTGGTGAGGTGGAGTTCATTTGTGTGGTCCGAGTCGTTGAGCTGTTTAGAAGCTTTGCTGTGGTAAGGAATACAGTAGATCTGAGCAGGGATTCAGAAGGTGCTGGATACTCCACGACTGCATTAACTTGGTTTGAAGGAGTGTTGTAGACTAACATTACTCTGCTTGAGTGTCTTCAGGGAATATTTCTGCTTGCCTTGAGTATAATATTTTCTGTCTACTTTCACTTTTGCTTCACTACATTCCCAAATGCAAATAGCTACTTTCCCTCCAATATATATTTGCTAGACAAAGTCAATCCTGGAATATTAGACAAATGGGCTACACAGACGCACATAATGCTTAGCTCAGTCAGTTATCTAAAATACAGGCTTACAATATATGAAATAATTAAAATGGTTTTCACGTGCGTGGTGCTAACACTCAGTCATCTACACAGTCTTTCCCAGTACACCTTACTGTAACCCCCAGGGCGGGATGGTGGTGACGTTGGTCTCAGTCACTGTTGTTCTTGGAGCTGATGCTGTTGCGTTCACACAAAGTGCTCATGGGAGGGCATGTGGCTGCTGTGAACCACATGCTGTAGTTCGCTCTGCTTTTATTTTGAGTTCATGAGTATAAATTAAGTACCACTTATCTGTATTGTACCATGATGCCATTTAGTTTTTGCTGTGGGCATTGCCATTTTGTACAAGGACGCATATCCATGTTGCTACGTAACAGATGTCACCTTTAGTGACGTATTGAGGCAACAGTAGCTACACTGTCTCCTCGGTACATTCAGTGTTACTGCTACTACTTGTGCTATCCATCCATCCATTATCCAACCTGCTATATCCTAACTACAGCGTCACGGGGGGGTTTGCTGGAGCCAATCCCAGCCAACACAGGGCGCAAGGCAGGAAACAAACCTGGGCAGGGTGCCAACCCACTGCAGGACACACACAAACACACCAAGCACACACTAGGGCCAATTTAGAATCGCCAATCCACCTAACCTGCATGTCTTTGGATTGTGGGAGGAAACCGAGCGCCGGAGGAAACCCACGCGACACGGGAGAACATGCAAACTCCACGCAGGGAGGACCCGGGAAACGAACCCAGGTCTCCTAACTGCGAGGCAGCAGCGCTACCACTGCGCCACCGTGCGGCCCTACTTGTGCTATCTTAAGTGTAATTCTCTGGCTTCAATTTGAAGGCAGTTTCTTGACTCCACGTCTTGGGTTTAGACGTTTATTAGGCCTGCTGTTCTGGTTTTGATAACGCTTGTTCATCTTCTGACCTGTGTTCAGATTTTTGCTCTGCGGTCTGCTGTTTTACTTCTCTTGGCAGAACATTGTCACGTGTGTTAGTCACACGTCTTCTCCCATTCGTCTACACATCACAGTTTCAAAACAGATAATGAACTATTTGGAAAAGCCCAAGAAAAACCAAAAGGGCATTCCATTGAATGTGAAACGAGAGATAAAGAACTTTATTCCACATTGATGAAGGACAATGCCTTACTACGACTTGTTTTGATGGCTTAAGTTTTTTAATAAACACATTCTACCGATCTGCGGTGGGCTGGCGCCCTGCCCAGGGTTTGTTTCCTGCCTTGCGCCCTGTGTTGGCTTGGATTGGCTCCAGCAGACCCCCGTGACCCTGGGTTGGATAATAGATGGATGGATTCTACCGATTTTAATGTAGTTTGGTGCCATTTGAGCATTTAGGACAAGGGAATGTTTTCTAATTTAAATTCAATGTAATTAGGTTTAGATTTTGAAAATTCACTTTATTGAGGGGGTTTCGGTAATGGATCAGCTTCTTCTTAAGTTGAGGTAGCCTGCCCAGCTCTCTTATTAGTGCCCCCCACAATCATTACGGCGTACACTCACGCTGAATGTCACTGCTTCAGGTTGCAGTTCCTTGGCTGATATTTTAGTGACTGCAATACGACTCACAGACACAAAGGTAGTCTGAGTTATTTTGTTTGGACTATGTACAGTATAAAAGACTGAGAGATCCTACATTTATTTATACTTTTGACACTTGAGCACTTTACATCAGATACTTGTAACTTTCCCTTTTCCTTGAGACACTTTTTTCTAATTTTACTTAAATGTGGCTGTCGGGTACTTTTCTACAATTCTGGTTTGGAGTGGAAGTTTTAAGTGGCTCCTCTGTGTTTCATGGATGTACATGGAGACTGTACATGTGGAGTGGAAATTTGGTTTAGTTATGGCCTTTTTGGAAAAGGGTGACCAAAGGGTGTGCATCACATAAAGTGGGATCAGGGGCGCTGGGAAGGAGAGGAAGCATAACACAAATTCAGGCTCAGCTGTTTGTCCATATAGGTGCTTACATACCCTCAGTTATCTTGCATGGGGTTTCAAGGCCACCATTACTCCCAGTTTGGTTCCCAGATTTGTGAAATGACAGTTGTTTTTCTTTTATTTTCCTGAAGATAAACTTGTGGAAGATAAGTATAGGACTCCATCTTTTATATCATCACCACAGACTTTTATATTGTGCATTTTCCATTGCAAATGCCATACCTAAACACTAAACAAGTACAGATTCATAGTGCAAAGGTTCACATACTATTTTTATACTTTGAGTACTTAGAGTAACTCAGTGCCAATCGAGCCAGCAGTTTTGTGGCTTAGAATATAATTCCTTAGCCCTGCACCGTCATGTCCACCCTCATCAGCAAACTGACCACCCTGCTTCTGTTCCTACCTTTCATGGACATGGTGTACATGTGCACTGAATACACATTGAAGACCTGAGGGTTAGCTCGTGGTGGGTGATGTTCTTTTTGCCTTGTAGACAGCAAGTGAAAGGACTGGCATTGCAACTGGGACAGAGAGTGAACCATTGCCTGGCTGAGCGGGCACAATGGAAGATCAGCATAGGAGGATTCGCAACATGGCCGGGATGGTTGGTGATCCTTATCCCAGTCAGAGTAACATACTAATGGATGAACTGGGTAAACATGGATGCCAGAGGCAGTTCAAGTCCCAACATGATAGGTGGCAGTGTCCCTCCAGGTCAGTCCCATTTAGGACTCCTGCAGGGTTGCATGAGAATTTTTGTCTAGAAGAGCAGCCTTGTCGGGGTTCATGGATGCTGCAAGGGAGCACTCGCGGGAGGAGACTACCCTGGTTTTCGTATGACCCGTAAGATCACCACTGCAACACCAGAAGTGGTCCGGCTCTAAAGTGGTCCGGCTCAGTGAGTCAGAGTTGAGAGGCCGCAGACGACACTCATCAAGAGGACAGAAGGAGGAGGAGAATCTGCGTATACTTGTGTGTTTGGCTAGCATTCAATTACAAAAGTGTTGGTGGTAAATATAAACCTTTTATTTGAATCCAGAATTGTGTTGAGTAATATTATGTCTGTGGTTCGGTGCTCGGGGGCGCCCCCTTGTGGTTACATCCTGTACAGTTAATTGAAATAAAACTTGAGACAGTTATTAGCAGTGTAAGATACCAGAAGCCTTTTAACAAAATCATTTTGGTAGATTTTGTTCCACAGAGTTGACAGACTTGTGGTTTTTTTGTGCTCATTGGCCTGCAGTATTTTAAGGCTGAAGTCATGAAGGCATGTCAGAATATTCCTATGTTAGGTGTGATTTTAACTCAAGTGGTGCTGCCTTGTCAGCTAATACCATGAGGGATGCCATGTTGAGCTGGAGATGTTGTTAGTGCAGCATGTGTTGGTCAGAAGAGGCAGCTGATGGTGACGATGACAGTCACTATGTCCCTAGCCTGAACAATATGCGTGATGTAAACATGATGTGCCTGCTTTACGAATCGCCTTTCATCTCAGGACTTAAAGATACCGTACTGCAAACTGTTCTCCACAGACAAGGGATGATCTTTGTTTAGGCATACTAGCCATTTATGTGAATATCTCTAAATTGGGAATTTGTAAGTTTTAATTTTAGTATTTGTATTGCCACATTGCTGCAGTCAAACAGTAAGAGGAGTGCAGCCCAGCAAGACCAATGGATGACATATTTAAATGTTTAGTGACAATTGTAATATTAATATTAGTAAAACATTGGCTCTAGCAACTTTTTAAACTCTAAATTGTGTAATTTACAAAAGAAAAAGGCATAATATTGTCTGATTATCACTAACATTTTTTACCTCCTGTCACACCAGGTGGCCAGGATTCTGGGTGTTTCCCAGGATTTGCAGAAGACGATGGGAGTGAGCTCTGGGCTGGAGCTGATTACGCTTCCTCATGGACATCAGCTGAGAATGGACTTACTGGAAAGGTGAGGGTCCTTCCCTGTGCATGTTGTGTACCATCGTCAGCAGTAAAACTGTAGAAAAACCGCTAATACTTTAGCTTAGGTACATCTCTCAGTCACATTCTGCTGTGTAATTATCTAAATACAAGGCATCGGTAAAGTGATTATTCATCGCTGTGCAGTATGGCTGATTGTGTAGTACTTGATGGCTGCATTTGTTTTTATTAGACATCAGTGAAGTGTTCACAAGCCTTACAGAGAAGTACGTGATTTTGTAATTTTTTTATTTATTCTTGAAAAAATCACTTGATGCTTCAATAGTGCGCATCATCAGTGATTTCTTTTGGGTCTTTCAAACATCATACACCCTGTGGGAGAGATCAGTTCCCTACCAGCACCCTAGCAGTACTCTAGAAATCTGCTCTCTTCATCCAAAGCCATCATGAGGCTTTCTCTGCTGTCTGCAAGATGGTACCAATAGCTTTTCACTACGACAAGAGACTTTCCTGCAAAGCCCTGACATCCCACCTCCACCGACGAACACTTTCCTTTCATGCCTTTAGAATGATAGTTACTGATGAGGCCTTCATACTTTGACCTTTTCCTCACTGAGGCTTCTTCTATCTATTCTTCCCATGGTACTGTGAGCTTGACCGTGACAATGTGCCTTGCTGAATCTGAGCTGGGCACTGTGTCAGGTCTTTTAAATACAGTATGCAATTATGGGAACTTTATTTGCTGCCCCAGATTTACCCTCTTTTGCCCGCCTTGGACAGTGTGGGGCAGCCCCGCTACTCTGTGTGTTCCTGGTATTGTTGGTCTCACTTCTTCAATGATAAAACAGACGATGTTCTTCCCAGGAATCTCTTTCCGGCTGCTATTAATTGCACTGCAGATGGTGTCTGCTGTAGTCCAGAGCACCTGATCATGCTGACCCCTCCAGTGACCTTCCACTAAAGTTTTTGGCCAACAGCTGAGAATGTCCTCCATTCGCATTCCCTTCTTTCAGCAGAGAGGGCAGTCTGGTTTCTCCAACAGGCCCTAGCACTGCAGGGCTCAGGAGAACATCATAAACTGCCTGGATCAGGAACTTCACATGGTGTGCCTTTGCCAATCACAAGTCACTCTATATATTTCTTTCAGTTACATGCTGCCATCTTGTCCAGGCCCCTTGTTGTTACAGCATGACAGGCCATGGATATATTATGTTCCACTTAAGCCACCTCAGAGCATTACAAACTAAAACTCATTTAGTATGCAGCATTTCACAGAGGTAAATAACCACTTTACTGATGCTTTGTAAGTGTTATTAAGACCAAAGAAAGCCTTTGTTAATGTCTTCTAACATAACAGTATGTGTCCAACAGGTGCGATAGATAGATAGATAGATAGATAGATAGATAGATAGATAGATAGATAGATAGATAGATAGATAGATACTTTATTAATCCCAAGGGGAAATTCACATAGTCCAGCAGCAGCATACTGATAAAAAAAATATTAAATTAAATTGTGATAACAATGCAGGTATAACAGACAATAACATTGTATAATATTAACGTTTACCCCCCTGGGTGGAATTGAAGAGTCTCATAGTGTGAGGGAGGAACGATCTCCTCAGTCTGTCAGTGGAGCAGGACAGTGACAGCAGTCTGTCACTGAAGCTGCTCCTCTGTCTGGAGATGATCCTGTTAAGTGGATGTGGTGGATTCTCCATTATTGACAGGAGCCTGCTCAGTGCCCGTCGCTCTGCCACAGATGTCAAACTGTCCAGCTCCGTGCCTACAATAGAGCCTGCCTTCCTCACCAGTTTGTCCAGGCGTGAGGCGTCCCTCTTCTTTATGCTGCCTCCCCAGCACACCACCGCGTAGAAGAAGACGCTCGCCACAACCATCTGATAGAACATTTGCAGCATCTTATGGCAGATGTTGAAGGACGCCAGTATAGTCGGCTCTGACCTCTCTTACACAGCACATCAGTATTGGCAGTCCAGTCCAATTTATCATCCAGCTGCACTCCCAGGTATTTATAGGTCTGCACCCTCTGCACAGTCACCTCTGATGATCACGGGGTCCATGAGGGGCCTGGGCCTCCTAAAATCCACCACCAGCTCCTTGGTTTTGCTGGTGTTCAGGTGTCAGTGAACTTTTGCACGTGGCAGGACTCCGAGTTGTATTGGAAGTCCGATGTATATAGGCTGAACAGGACCGGAGAAAGTACTATCCCCTGCGGCGCTCCTGTGCTGCTGACCACAATGTCAGACCTGCAGTTCCCAAGATGCACATACTGAGGTCTGTCTGTAAGATAGTCCACAATCCATGCTACCAGGTATGAATCTACTACCATCTCAGTCAGCTTGTCTCTAAGGAGCAGAGGTTGGATGGTGTTGAAGGCGCTAGAGAAGTCCAGAAACATAATTCTTACAGCACCACTGCCTCTGTCTAGGTGGGAGAGGGATCGGTGTAGCATGTAGATGATGGCATCCTCCGCTCCCACCTTCTCCTGGTATGCGAACTGCAGAGGGTTGAGGGCGTGGCAGACCTGTGGCCTCAGGTGGTGAAGCAGAAGCCACTCCATGGTCTTCATCACATGTGACGTCAGAGCGACAGGCCGGAAGTCATTCAACTCACTAGGATATACATACATACGTAACAGTATGTGTCCAACAGGTGCTTTATACTGTCCTGTAGCTTGTACATAAGCTAACGTGTTACCCCCAAAAATGTTTGCATAGCACACAATAGCTGATTTTAATGGTGTTACAGTTAACTCTTATCTCAATGAGACTGATCTGAAATAGAGGGACATATGTTTGTAATTCATCTTGAATCAGATAAACATTGCTAATTTCAGCTCGATGTCGAGTTTTAGTTACTTACATACTGTGGCCTGCGAGAGCTTTGTAAGAATCACACTAACGTCTGCAGTTTAGCGATGGCACCAACCACCAAATAATGAATACATGCATTGATAAACACAGAGGGACACCATTACTAGCTATGCTGAATACTGTACTGTATACTAATTATGAACTATGGCCGCAGAGCTCTGGTGCCCCCATGTGGCCAAGAATGTAATACTACCCTGTACATCTAAATAAAGGTGTGATTTTAGAAGGGCTATAATTTTGTGTGCAAAGAAATTGGGAAAAAATACCTTGTTGAAAAAAAAAATGATATTCTCCTTCCTCATTTAGACTGCAGATGCAGCTTATGTGTATGGAAAACACAAAGTCATTACCTCTAGTGGAGAAGCTGATATTTTCTTTCCAGATGTTTATACATCAAAAGGTGTTGTTCTGTAACTCATAAAGTGCCTCATATTCTCAGTACAGGCAAATACTTACAAGCTGTTGTGACCATCGGCATCACGTTGACTTACAGGGATTTCAGATAGAAGTGTTGGAGCACTTGCAATGGAATATTGTTCAACAAATCTCTAACGTATCAATCGTATGAACAAACAGCTCCAGAATCAAAACATGTTGCTCCAATGAATTCAGCATGTCTTCTCCGCAGCACGCACATCGATAACAGAGCTAACGAAATGAAGCACTGTGACCTCCTCCACCTTACTGAGCAGGGGCCTCTTTTTCATGAACCACCCCGTATAAATGTGCATCAACAAAGCCCGAGTCACAGTGGCATACCAGATTCTGATTGAATTTGCTGCCAACTGTATAATTCAAATACAGCATGGATGCAATATGAAACTTGCTTTATATTTTTTTTTATTTTGTATTATTGCAGAATAATATAAGAATTCAAGGTCATCACACATCTCAAGAGTAATCAGGTTACAATGTTATTCCCAAATTCTTCCACTAGGAGCTACCATTTGGAAATACATCCATCCATTTTCCAACCCGCTGAATCCGAACACAGGGTCACGGGGGTCCGCTGAAGCCAATCCCAGCCAACACAGGGCACAAGGCAGGAACCAATCCTGGGTAGGGTGCCAACCCACCGCAGGACACACACAAACACACCCACACACCAAGCACACACTAGGGCCAATTTAGAATCGCCAATCCACCTAACCGGCATGTCTTTGGACTGTGGGAGGAAACCGGAGTGCCCAGAGGAAACCCACGCAGACACGGGGAGAACATGCAAACTCCACGCAGGGAAGACCCGGTATGCGAACCCGGGTCCCCTAACTGCGAGGCAACAGCGCTACCACTGCGCCACGGTGCCGCCCTTTGGAAATACAATACAATACAATTTATTTTTGTATGGCCCAAAATCACACATGGAGTGCTGCAATGAGCTGCCTTTTGACAGCCCCCCAGCTTTGACTCTCTAAGAAGACGACAAGGAAAAACTCCCACACAAAAAACACTTGTAGGGAAAAAAAAATAGAAGAAACCTTGGGAAAGGCAGTTCAAAGTTCAAAGAGAGACCCCTTTCCAGGTAGGCTGGGTGTGCAGTGGGTGTCAAAAAGAAGGGGGTCGATACAATACAATACAATACAATACGCAGAACATAAGTAATCCTCAATACAATATAATAGTGCAACAGAAATAGTACAAGCACAGAGAAGAATTCAAAAGTAGATGATATCACATAATATGATTTGGATTTTCCTGGAGACTCCATCCTGGAAATGTGTTCAAAATGTGAAGCACACATTGTCCATATCCCTTAGCATGTAGCAGTGTGCATCAAGGTTTCAACCGGCTTTAATTTACTTTCTACTTCCCATTCTCCTCATATTTATTCACATCATGTGCTGTTTATTTTAATACATTTATGAACCCGCCCTGCGGTGGGCTGGCGCTCTGCCCGGGGTTTGTTTCCTACCTGTGTTGGCTGAGATTGGCTCCAGCAGACCCCCGTGACCCTGTATTTAGGACATAGCGGGTTGGATAATGGATGGATGAACCCAGCGTCATGGTGTGTTGCATTGTGGTGTAGAACAGGTGGGAGCTAACATAGACAGGGATCAGCTGACGTCACCAGGAAGCACTCCACTCACAAGTCCCTGCACGGCCGACTCAAGGAGCTCTCCATTGAGCTCATGCTGCAGAGAGATTGCTTCTTAAACTAAATGCTGTGCCAACAGTTCACCAAAGTGCAAATCTTCGAACTGAGATGCTTTGTGATGTGAGTCCACGTTAACTCACTACTTGGGAAAGCTCTACCTGTGCACAGTCCAAATCTCATCCTCGTCGCAAAGTGAATTGCTGTGGACTCACACCAAAAAGCATCTGAGTTCAAAGATTTGCGTCAACTGTTGGTGGTCAGCCATGAATCCGCAACCTCTGGCTGATCAGTAATCTCTTTGAGTCCATGAGCTAAATGGAGAGCTCCTCTCCTCAGTCACACAGACACTGCTTCTGAACGTTGTGAGAGGAGTGCTTCCTAGTGACATCAGCTGATCAGTCTTTCTCTTTCTATCTGTCAGCTCACGTGTTTTCGGCACAGTGTCACCACTACGTGTATCAACAGCATGAGCAGTCCTCAAATTAAGAAAATGGTGTGACAAAAGACCTGAGACAACTACAGTCCTCAGGAACCAAATCCAAGGACTGGGAATATCTAAGCAATGACTTCATGCAGACCATTTGTATATTGTTTTAGGTTTCATACAATGTCCATAATGATGGCCGTGGACCTGTTGGGCTGCACCGGCAGCACGGAGGAGAGAGCTGCCCTTCTCCATAAGACCATACAGCTGGCAGCTGAACTCAAAAGCAACCTTGGCAACATGTTTGGGTTTGCTGCTGTGATGAAGGCCCTGGAGATGCCACAGGTATAGTATGAAAATAAAAGACAATGTTAATAAGAGGGGTAAATTAGAGGAGTTCAGAGACACGGGGTGCAGCTCCTGTGGCTAAGGTGTAAAAATGATTTCGATGTGAGGTTCTTAGTAGCTAAGGGAAGAGTAACAAGTTGGGTTGCTCAGTTCGTTTAGAGCGCTTTACTTGTGGTGGTGAATTTTATAACCTCATCCAGTAAAACATCTTTTCAAAAGATGCCGATGGTTATTTACTCATATATTGCTTACCTCCTTTGTAAGTCACTTTAAATGAAAGGGTCTGCTAAGTGAATAAATGCAAGTGTAAACTTAAGAAGACACAACTGCTATAAAATAAGCTTTGCCATTTGTCGAGTTTAGCATAAACAAAGTAGAGGTTGGCAGCGTGCACTGGTGGCCACACAGCAAGTCGGACGGAGTAACTGCCCATGCTTTGCGTGACGTTTTCTCTTTATAAAAAATGTGTACAACTGTTGTTGATTTTAAAATTGGTGGCAGAGAATTCATACAAAGAGGTTAAAAATTAGACTTTGTGACTAATGCACTCAGCTTTAGTAAAAATAATCAGATTCTGTGTTCTCGATTTTAAATGAACCCTAAAGTGTTCAGCAAAGGCTGTTTATTATGTAATTAAATGAGATTTGAAATAATCTGTTCTCAACCTCTTAGATCTCACGTTTGGACCAGACATGGATGACATTGAGGCAAAGACATACTGAAGGAGCCATTCTGTATGAAAAGAAGCTCAAGCCTTTTATGAAGAATATGAATGATGGCAAAGGTACACCATTATGGCAGTCACCTTATAAAACTCTTCTGCATTCAAAACTCTTCATCCGCTTTCTAGATCCACATCATCCATTAAGGGGAAGCATGGAGGCAGAGGTTATCTGGGCAGCAGTTGGCATAAGACAGGAATCAATCAAGTGAGGGCACCCTAGGGTTCACCCACAGGGACTCATACTGTGTATTTACTCTGTTTGTCTTTGGATTGTGGGAGGAAGCCATAGTAGGCAGAGAAAAATGATAGTAACCCAGGGAGACTCTCGACAGAGAGTCAGCAGGCCAGCATTCAAACCTAGCGCTGTGAGACATCACAAATACACATAACAGGTTAGACCAGAATATAATCAATAACTTGGTTAAGTCTGCCGATGAAGCCACACTTGGTGGAAGGGCAGATACGGTAATATAACTTGAAAGTGCACACGAGCCACAGTGGTCTCATAACTATCAGCATCCAGACAGTGGACAGAAGCGATCAAGAAGACTATCAGGATATTGGGTTATATAGCACAAATTCAAGGGAGGTTCTGCTTATGTCACATAATGCACCAGTGACGCCTTACTGTACCTGTAGTACTGTGTTCAAAAAAAGACATAGGAGCACTAGAGAAAGTCCAGAGAAGACCCACTGGGCTGATTATGTGACTGAGAGGTAGGAGCCTTGAGGAAAAATTCAGGGAGCTGAACCTTTTCTGTTTAAGCAAACTGAGATTAAGAGAGGACATGACTGGACAGTTTAAAATGATAAAAGGGGTTAGTACAGTGAATCAGTCTTTTTCAACAAGAGCATGGGGTGTGGCTTAGACTTGTTACGGGCACATATTTCACACTAATGCTAGGAAGTCCTTCTGCACACAAAGAATCAAAGACACATGGAATAAATTACTAAGTAGCGTGGTTGAGATCAGAACTTGAGGGACTTTCAGATCTTCACTGGATGTCATTTTGAACAAGCCAGGTAGGTAGATAAGATGGACGAGCCTCTTGGACTGAATAGTCTGTTCTCGTCACAGTTGTTTTAATGTTCTAAAGTATGGTTCAAATCTAAGCCAATGTCTATGTGGGATTCTTTCTAAATCTGAAAAGACATGCAGGATAACTGATTAGCAAAAGCAAAAATGAACCAGGATGGGTTAGGGTGAGTGTGAGTGTGTGAGTAACCATATCCTCACACTTCTCCCAAACCAGACATCATGTCCATAGTTCAATACTGTCTTCTGTACAATCCTTCCAGGACAGGCCCTGGCCTCCCAGTTCTCTGAACTGGAATAAGTGGATTCAGAAAATGAATGAATGAATTATTAAACAATTGGTACCACAGTTAGAGACCTCAGATATGTATGTTCAATATCTCTATTAGTATAAAGTTTTTGTTTACTAGCTACTTTAAAGCATTCTTTTATAATTGCCATAAATAAACAGTTACATGTTTGGCTATTAGAAGATAGAAATCCACTATATACCTGAGTGGGCAACCGGATCACCGATCACCACAAGCAGCAATGTGCTCATTAAAGAGTGGCAAATCTGAGTCTGCCTTATCTTGGCTCCACTCTTAAAATCTAACAAAATGTTTTCCTGATGTTGTTTGCTGGTTGCAGCTTAGCATTTCTAACTGACGCCATGTTGGCAGTCAATACTCCCTTACATTCCCATTCCCAATAGTCGGTTTCATTTTCTGCCTTTTGATTAAACCTTGAACCAGCGGTCTCTACAATTTGATATTTTAAAATGTGTGTGTTTGTGTCTGTTTTGAGTGTGCAATATCCATATTTTCAGTCATTCATAAAAAGTATTATTAATTAGGTTAGGTTAGGTAGACTAAATTCCGTTTGAATTTTCTTGCTTTATAGACCTTCTGGTGTGTATTCAGACCAAAGTATCTATCTATCTATCATATAGTGCCTTTCCTATCTATCTATCTATCTATCTATCTATCTATCTATCTATCTATCTATCTATCTATCTATCTACAGTGGTGTGCAAAACTATTTGCCCCCTTCCTGATTTCTTATTCTTTTGCATGTTTGTCACACAAAATGTTTCTGATCATCAAACACATTTAACCATTAGTCAAATATAACACAAGTAAACACAAAATGCAGTTTTTAAATGATGGTTTTATTATTTAGGGAGAAAAAAAATCCAAACCTACATGGCCCTGTGTGAAAAAGTAATTGCCCCCTGAACCTAATAACTAACCTAATCAAGCGTTTGCGATAACTTGCAATGAGTCTTTTACAGCGCTCTGGAGGAATTTTGGCCCACTCATCTTTGCAGAATTGTTGTAATTCAGCTTTATTTGAGGGTTTTCTAGCATGAACCGCCTTTTTAAGGTCATGCCATAGCATCTCAATTGGATTCAGGTCAGGACTTTGACTAGGCCACTCCAAAGTCTTCATTTTGTTTTTCTTCAGCCATTCAGAGGTGGATTTGCTGGTGTGTTTTGGGTCATTGTCCTGTTGCAGCACCCAAGATCGCTTCAGCTTGAGTTGACGAACAGATGGCCGGACATTCTCCTTCAGGATTTTTTGGTAGACAGTAGAATTCATGGTTCCATCTATCACAGCAAGCCTTCCAGGTCCTGAAGCAGCAAAACAACCCCAGACCATCACACTACCACCACCATATTTTACTGTTGGTATGATGTTCTTTTCTGAAATGCTGTGTTCCTTTTACGCCAGATGTAAGGGACATTTGCCTTCCAAAAGTTCAACTTTTGTCTCATCAGTCCACAAGGTATTTTCCCAAAAGTCTTGGCAATCATTGAGATGTTTCTTAGCAAAATTGAGACGAGCCCTAATGTTCTTTTTGCTTAACAGTGGTTTGCGTCTTGGAAATCTGCCATGCAGGCCGTTTTGCCCAGTCTCTTTCTTATGGTGGAGTCGTGAACACTGACCTTAATTGAGGCAAGTGAGGCCTGCAGTTCTTTAGACGTTGTCCTGGGGTCTTTTGTGACCTCTCGGATGAGTCGTCTCTGCGCTCTTGGGGTAATTTTGGTCGGCAGCCACTCCTGGGAAGGTTCACCACTGTTCCATGTTTTTGCCATTTGTGGATAATGGCTCTCACTGTGGTTCGCTGGAGTCCCAAAGCTTTAGAAATGGCTTTATAACCTTTACCAGACTGATAGATCTCAATTACTTCTGTTCTCATTCATGTTCCTGAATTTCTTTGGATCTTGGCATGATGTCTAGCTTTTGAGGTGCTTTTGGTCTACTTCTCTGTGTCAGGCAGCTCCTATTTAAGTGATTTCTTGATTGAAACAGGTGTGGCAGTAATCAGGCCTGGGGGTGGCTATGGAAATTTAACTCAGGTGTGATACACCACAGTTAGGTTATTTTTTAACAAGGGGGCAATTACTTTTCACACAGGGCCATGTAGGTTTGGATTTTTTTCTCCCTAAATAATAAAAACCATCATTTAAAAACTGCATTTTGTGTTTACTTGTGTTATATTTGACTAATGGTTAAATGTGTTTGATGATCAGAAACATTTTGTGTGACAAACATGCAAAAGAATAAGAAATCAGGAAGGGGGCAAATAGTTTTGCACACCACTGTATCTATCTATCTATCTATCTATCTATCAATCAATCATATGGTGCCTTTCATATCTATCTATCTATCTATCTATCTATCTATCTATCTATCTATCTATCTATCTATCTATCTATCTATCATATAGTGCCTTTCATATCTATCTATCTATCTATCTATCATATAGTGCCTTTCATGTTTATCTATCTATCTATCTATCTATCTATCTATCTATCTATCTATCTATCTATCTATCTATCTATCTATCTATCTATTATATAGTGCCTTTCATATCTATCTATCTATCTATCTATCTATCTATCTATCTATCTATCTATCTATCTATCTATCTGTCTGTCTATCTATCTATCTGTCTATCTATCTATCTATCATATATTTATTGGTTTTCAGTGTCCTCCTGTTCATGTTGCAATATTTCTTCAAGTGACATTCATCTGTTTATATGTGCCATTAATGTTCTTCATATTTTATTTCCAGAAAGCTGCCCTTTGTCAAACACCTCTTTCCCTCATGTCATTCCTCTCCTCTCCTTGTTGGAAAAGGGGGTAGCCATAGCAGAGGGTTTGGAGCCATGGGAAAATGCTGATGCAGGTGTGGACGTGGTGATGAATCACTTAGAAGCAGCTCGAACCATTGCTCACCATGGGGGAATTTATCAAACTAACGCAGAAACCAAGCTGCAAGGTATGTCTGTCACTCCTTCCCATACGGTCAACTTGAATGCAGGTATTCCTGGAATATATTAGAGTTTTTTTAAGTAAGTGTGCATTAGTGTATTAGTAGTAAATTGCCCACCACATCCTGGTTATTCTGCCCCCCCTAATCATCCCCTGTCTATAATTGGCTAACTACCTGTCACCCCTTCACCACCTTACAGCTAATGTCTGGTCAGTGTACTGGCGTAAAAATGGCTGCCATGGCATCATCCAGGTGGATGCTGCACATTAGTGGTTCCCCACTCACTGAAGTACTTTGAGTGGTGAGAAAAGTGCTATATAAATGTAAAGAATTATTATTATGGTAAAAATTGAAAGGCTTGAAAAGTTTTATAGCTCTCCCTTTCTCCATATCAGATAACAGTAATGTGTGAAACCCTTTGAACTGTTAAATGCCTGATTCCATTGTGCTGTTCAGTTGAGTTCTTTAATGTTCAGAAATGGAGACTGACAAACGTAATGTCAGTGGACATTTCCTTCCGACCACGGTGACCCACCTAGAAGTGCCACAATGACAGAACCCACCCCCTTTCTTTGTGCTCACAGCCTCTCCTCTCCGCAACACAACAGCACACATGAGCAGCATTTGAGACAAAAAGAGGGAAGAGAGTCTTCCACAGAGGTCTTGTGGGCTTATTTGGGCTCCTCAGCAGTTGTACTCCACATTTCATTCTCTGGCCTACGTGAACGATGTGCCGTGTTTATGGTCCAATTCCAGAGTCTGACTTTTGGATGGTGTAGAGGCAACTTATTACTTACATGAAAAATAAATCAAACACTTGAAGCGCTGATCAGTCTGAAGTAAGGGTTTATTGTTACACACACACAAATGTCCTACACCCTGTGAGGGCCCTGTCGCAGCTCCTGAGATGTGTGTGTGCTCGATGTATTATTGTATTATGCTTTTATAAATTCACACATACGTCATCATTTGTCCCTTATCAAGCCTCATTCCTCTGAAAGAACAAAATGTTCTTAAAAACGAATTTTGAAAGAAGTGCTCATGGGTACTTTTTGTTAGTACAAACTACAGTGTGAGACTTAAGAGTCTTAACGTTGCTGCTGCAGTGTGTGCCATAAGTCAGTGTATAAGCTGAGGCAATAAATACAAATACCGTATATACTTGTGGATAATTTCTCCCCGGATAAGTCGGGACTTGGTTTTACCGTATAATTTCTGTTATTTTATAATGTCAGTCGTATAAGTCAAATACGGAAAAACTCACGCTATTGGTCCAAGAGATTATAATATGCTGCCGCCCACCTGAGAGAATAACCACGGAGCACACGGCCTTTTTTTCTATGTGGGTGCGTCAATGTGCTGTATCAGCGTGTGCTTCTAACCGCCTTCTCTCTTTCTATTGTGCCTACGTGACCACACGGTGATACCCAAACTATTCTGAAGCAACTTTTGCACTCATTTCTGTTTGTATCTCACACCCTCATACTCCTTCATCGTAAGAGCATCCCTTATCTACAACGTCATTGAAGTGGCGAAAGAAATTGGTAAGTGCGCTGCTGCAACAAAATTCGATGTGTCTGAGAAACTGATGCGAGATTGGAGGAGGCAAGAAGATGTAAAAAGAAGTTAAGTGTCGCATTTTTAAACGGTCATATAAGTTGGGGTCTGATTTTCTGACTGATTTTTCAGGTTTCAAGACCCAACTTATACGCGACTATATACGATAAGCAGTTATGAGTATATACAAATGTGGGCTGAAATAAAATAGAAGTCAAGACCCCTGCATGGCTAAAAAAAAACAATTTAACCCTTAGCACTCATACCACAAGATCTGAACACCCCAGAACTTCACCAACCCCAACAATAGACAGATTTCATTTTATTTTTTTTCCTTAGAAATAAACAGCTCAGCCTAGTGGATCTTTTCATTCTTTTCCTTTCTTTTTTATATACCCAGGATTCCAGGAGAGAGAAGAAGTGTTGGAGATTTTCCAGACTGAGTTTCAAATGCGCTTACTGTGGGGCAGCCGGGGGGCCGAGGGCAAGCAAGCCGAACGTTATGAGAAATTCGACAAGGTCCTAACAGCCCTCTCCCACAAGCTGGAGCCCCCGGTGCGGCAGAGTGAATTATAGCAGGCACCTCTTCATTAGACAAGTGGTCACTGGTAGAGGAGGGCATGATGGGCACACAAATGACTGAGCATGTTTGGAAATTCAGCACATAGCAGGTCACCTTCAGGAGTGGACCGTTACGCGTTGAGAGCGGCTCCTCTGACAGACAATGACCCATCCTCGATTCAATGAGTGGATTCAGAAACCATTGTGTCTGTGCTACTGAAACACAGCAACATCATGGCTGCTTTCCAAACCAAACTTTTTCTGTGAGCTGCATTTTTTTGTGCAAGGCTGTATTTGTTGTTTTTTTTTTTTTCTTTTCTTAAAATGGAATACAGATTTTTTATGTGCTTAATGTTTTTGAATATTTGCTATTGTAAATATAGTTATACTCTAAAAGTCACTTTGATTTAAAAAAAAAAAAAAGCTGCAATGAAGATATGACGCAGGGCGTTAAATGTGATGTTCTCATTTGTTCGACAGATCTCCAGCATTGCCATTAAAAAACCCTTGAAGCAGTGACTGGTTCAAACAGAGTTGTCTGACTGAGAATCTTTACCAAAGACACTGTCTAAGGGGCTACTCCTTGCTTTAAAATCCAGTGAATAATTAGGAAGATGATGTAACGATTTGCTTTTCTGTTTATCAATTGAAGCAATCGACCGAGTTCAGACATACAATATAAGGTTAAGTTGTGTGAGTACATCAGAACTGGTGCATTTCAGCTGCAGGCTGGATAGACAGATTTACCTGTGTAAAGATGGCCGCCCCCGAGCATTATAGGGAGCATAAATCAGTTAAGTTGCTACTTAAGTCAAAATACAAGAAAGACAAAAAAGAAAGGAAACTTGCCAGCACATAATACTTTAGTTAATGATTGGCTAGTGCCAAAGCATATACGAAGGGCATTATAGTCAGTTGAAAAGGTGAAAGACTGACTAGAGGAGCAGGGTCTAGCTGCAGACCTCCGGAGATCTGCCATTCAGTAGCTCAGCTGAATAGCCAATTGGATTGTCTGTTTATGTCACATGATTTGCATAGTGCTTGTGACTCACTGTACTAAATAACTCCCCCGCTAGATGGGGAGTAAGATAACCCACACACAACCCGGATCTTAACCGAGGTCTGAGGATATTTTTTGAGGAACTCCTTGAAATTGGCATGAGGAGAATGACACAAATGACTGGCTGTGTTGGTAACCTCACTGATGTCTTGTCACGGGAGCTGAGCTCTGCATTTCTGCAGCTCAATGACCGTCATGCCCATTTTGTGGCAACTCCCAATCTCTGTATGAAATAATGTTGTTTTACTCATATCAACCTTATTTGTTTATCAAACTGTACAAATATGATAAGAATGACTACAATTTAAATTGTTGTCACTATCAGAAGTTGAAGCAATGGCAGTCAACAGAAGTGATGCAAATGACATCAGTATGTGTGACAGAGTGACGGCAGTGGTGGCAGGTTGCAGTTAGATCCTGCTCAATTTGCATGTTACGTGTATCATATTAGTTTTGTTCCATTTTGCCTACATTTACAGTAATCCCTCCTCGATCGCGGGGGTTGCGTTCCAGACCCCCCGCGATAGGTGAAAATCCGCAAAGTAGAAACCATATGTTTGTATGGTTATTTTTATATATTTTAAGCCCTTATAAACTCTCCCACACTGTTAACATTATTAGAGCCCTCTAGACATGAAATAACACCCTTTAGTCAAAAGTTTAAACTGTCCTCCATGACAAGACAGAGATGACAGTTCTTTCTCACAATTAAAAGAATGCAAGCATATCTTATCTTCAAAGGAGCGCGTCAGGAGCAGAGAATGTCAGAGAGAGCCCTCGCTAAGAAAAGCAAACAATCAAAAAATCAATACGTGCTTTTAAGTATACAGAAGCACCGCGATAAAGCGGCATTTTGTAGAGGAGCGTCCGTGTCCTCTGTGCAAACAGCCCCTCTGCTCACACCCCCTCCGGCAGGCAGAGGGAGTGAGAAAGATAGAGAGAAGCAAACAAGCACAGCGCGGGAAGCATATCGTATATCATTGAGGAGTTTTAGTTAATATGTAATACATGCTCTGATTGGGTAGCTTCTAAGCCATCCACCAATAGCGTCCCTTGTATGAAATCAACAGGGCAAACAAACCGAGGAAGCATGTACCATAAATTAAAAGACCCATTGTCTGCATAAAGCGGCGAACCAGCAAAAAATCCGTGATATATATTTAGATATGCTTACATTTAAAATCCGTGATAGAGTGAAGCCGCGAAAGTCGAAGCGCGATATAGCGAGGGATTACTGTATTTCAAACTTTTGAGCCAAATGCCCTTTCCCAGACATATTCTCCAACAACATCAAGCCGCCGGTCACTTTACACATGGACGTGATAAGACAGGGTGGTGGGGTTAAATGGGGAGCGTAATAAGAAAGGGCTGAGCCAATCAAAGGTTTAGGATGTCAGGATGGTAACCCCATTTTGATATGAGGCAGGTCTTCTTAAAGAACAAATTAAATTGGACACTTTGTCTGAAAATGAAGGGTCCTCTATGGGGGATCTGCTCTTTTTCAGAGGAGGGTCAAAAATGAATGCCAGCACTGAGCTGCTCATCTTCATAAATATGGGAATGACCAGATGGTCATGGATTATAGGGTATGGTGGTAGTCTTCTTCAATATACAGGGTGGTCCAGATCTAATTATGCAGATCCAGATCGTCTGGATGACTTTGATTTATGCGGGGACGATACCAGTTCGGCGCAAAGGCGATTCTTCATGTCATCAGTTCGCACATTTCACTTCCCTATAGGGTGGTCCAGATCTAATTATGCAATTTTCATTATGCTATAATGTATTAAGTTTATTACATAGAAAATCACCTGAAAAATCCCGGACCATCGAGAAGTGTGCAAACTGGCGACATGAAGAATCGTCTTCATGCCGAACTGGAATCGTCCCAACATAAATCAAAGTCATCCAGACGATCTGGATCTGCATAATTAGATCTGGACCACCCTGTATTGTTGACCTCTACTGTGGTGGAAAAGGGCTACAGGCAGTTATCGACTGGGTCACAGTCTCATCCTTTCTCTTCTTTGCCACCTGATCACAGCCATTAAAATGTTGTCATGGGTTCCATGTGTGACAAGACTGATAAGGTTGAGTTCAGGTGATCAACACTCACTCAAGATATTGGCAGGGTCTTTACGGTAAGATTCCCACCACTATTTCTGATGTCACAAAAATCTAGTGATGGATTTCAAATTTTTCTTGGTTTGTCATTCAGCCTACAGCACTATCTTTTACTAAATATAAATTCTTTGTACCAGACAATCCTAAGCTGCCTCATCAGTCCTTGGTGGTACCCAGCAGCCCACTGAACCCACCTCAGTGTACTGCTCAAAAATCCTCACCAATGCTACATGCTTTGTTTTTTTATTTTGTGTGACAAAGAACACTGCAGAATCTTTAGACTGATGATTGTCCAACACATCTTTCACCACTGCATGAATTATGAAGGATTCATCATCAGGGATTTGTTTTATAATATGCCTTTTACAAATGCAAATGCTATTATAAGGATTACATGAGAAGAGATGGCATTCACCAAGGTCACGTTGAATTAGCCGTAGCTTTAATCGTTTATTCTGATCAAATCTCGGAGCCTGCAGGGAGGTGGAGGACGTGGAAATTAGTCGGTAGAGCCCACCAGCAGCAATGGAACCTGAAAAAATTGGGCAGAACCTTCAGTATATCCTGCGACTGTTCGTAATCCTGAAAATGTTATTATACGGGATAGCCAAAATAAAAAATAAAAGGCTTTTTTAAACCAAAATACGTAGACCACAAAAAGAAAAAGCCAAAAAACATAATTATCTTCTTGGCTTGAGCTTCACATTTTTGTAATAAGCTACTCTGCCTCCTCATGCGTGTCCTGATCTCTCCATTTTCTGAAATAGGCCGCTTTTCTTCCTGTTGTATTTGCTCCCTATTCTTACTTCATGCTTACGGAAAATGGCCATTCAAAACCCAACTTGGATTCAGTTTGAATATTAAAACTGAAACTGAGCTTGGGGTCAAGGGGAATAACAAACTCCTTTGTCAATCCTTCTAAACCCACAGCTTCAGTCTCATTTTCAATCAGCATTACTTCTGAGCATGACAAGGTAGAGACGTTTCACCAGGATGTGATCACCCTGCTTCAGCTACAAACTCTGCACTCTTCTGTTGGTCCAGCGTCTTATGGAATCTGGTGTCCTTTCCACCTTGCATGCAGTGCTACTGGGGTTGGTACCAGCTTACTCTGATCAGAAGGTGGATTAATTGATTGATCATATGAACCTCCTTATAAGCTTTCCTCTCACAGGCAATAATGAGCCAACCCAGCATCCTAGTACTTAATAAGACAGTCCACAATTGAAAGATGGCGGTATTTAGACATAAAATGGTGATCAGATGTGATGTGGCAGGAAATTATGTCACAGACTGTTGAACGGAAGTGAAGTCATCGAGTAGGGGCCGGAAGTGATGTCATCTTCTGAAGCCAGAAGTGACGTCATAATTGGAAGGGCAGAAGTGACGTTATCATCATGAGCCGGAAAAAAGCGGGAAGTGACGTTGAGCGGCCATTTTGTGAATCCAGAAGTGGAGTGGGTGAGTAAATGGGATCATTACTTCTCTTCTTTGGTTCTGATGAGAGAGAAAGAGGCATTAGTACCACAAATCAACCCTTCATCTCGTGATGTTTCACTTACCTCATGGCCTCCTAAGCGCATGTGTGTGACAATATAATATACAGTGTATCCAGAATGTATTCACAGCGCATCACTTTTTCCACATTTTGTTATGTTACAGCCTTATTCCAAAATGGATTAAATTCATTTTTTTCCACAGAATTCTACACACAACACCCCATAATGACGTGAAAAAAGTTTACGTGAGGTTTTTGCAAATTTATTAAAAATAAAAAAACTGAGAAATCACATGTACATAAGTATTCACAGCCTTTGCTCAATACTTTGTCGATGCACCTTTGGCAGCAATTACAGCCTCAAGTTTTTTTGAATATGATGCCACAAGCTTGGCACACCTATCCTTGGCCAGTTTTGCCCATTCCTCTTTACAGCATCTCTCAAGCTCCATCAGGTTGGATGGGAAGCGTCGGAGGCTCTGACGCTCTGGGCTCTGGCTGGGGCACTCAAGGACATTCACAGAGTTGTCCTGAAGGCACTCCTTTGATATCTTGGCTGTGTGCTTAGGGTCGTTGTCCTGCTGAAAGATGAACCGTCGCCCCACTCTGAGGTCAAGAGTGCTCTGGAGCAGGTTTTCATCCAGGATGTCTCTGTACATTGCTGCAGTCATCTTTCCCTTTATCCTGACTAGTCTCCCAGTTCCTGTCGCTGAAAAACATCCCCACAGCATGATGCTGCCACCACCATACTTCACTGTAGGGATGGTATTGGCCTGGTGATGAGCGGTGCCTGGTTTCCTCCAATCATCGTCACGCCTCCCACATAATTGAGTGCCTGCCCATATAAGGCCGTCCGTCAGTGGCAATCCAATAGAAACACTCTGCCGCTAAATATTCGGGGGTTTAGGACTGTGCTTATGGAAACGAAGATGAGATGATCAGGGTGGTGTTTGGCACAAACTCAGCGAAACTGCGAGAGAAACTTTTAAGTGCCGGGTCTTAGCTAACATTAAATACAACCGTGGACATCACACGAGATGGCACCAGCACAGCTGAGAACCTTCGATGCATGTACTCCGAGCGGCTCACGTGAACTGACTGAACAAAGCACATGGTGGAAAAAGTCAATGTCCAGCTAAAGGAAGACAGTGTAAAAAAAACCTGTGCATGCAGTGTGTGATGTCTCAAATAAAGAGGAAGACGAGCTGTTTATTGATGCAGTAAGAAACGAATCAATGAATGAAACCTGTTATCTTTACAATGGTTGACAGACATGGAATATAACTTGGACACAACACATCCTCCAAATACGACCCTGATTGAAAGAAATAATGATAATCAAATCCTTGATGACAGGAACACTCATAACAGTCACAAAACAATTACATTGACAATCATGTTATGTTATTTTTTAAATGTTCCCTTTTCTTTTTCATAACTTCTTTAACACACTACTTCTCCACTGCGAAGGGTGGGTATTTTGCTATATACAGTATATATATATATATATATATATATATATATACCCCGATCTACATACTGTCAAATAAACGAACCACACATCGTGGCGCAACATAAGAGGCTGCGCCTCTAGCGCTGACGTCCGAGGTTCGATTCCCGAGAGGGGGTGCAGTGAGTGTGTATGCCGGATGAGCCCAGAATTAGGGTGAAACACGTGTCGTGTACTCTTTGCATTATTTGACAGTAAAAGTATTTCTATATATATATATACACATACACATATATATATACACACACATACATATATATATATGTGTGTGTAGATATGTATGTATTTATATATATGTGGATGTATGTGTGTATATATGTATATGTAGATATGTATATATATGTTTGTGTATGTATGTACAGTATGTGTGTATATATGTAGATATGTATATATATATGTATATATGTGGCTGTATGTGTATATATATATGTATATATGTATGTGTATATATATGTGTATATGTATATATATATATGTTTATGTATGTGTGTGTGTGTGTATATATATATATATATATGACAGCAACACTCATAACAGTGACAAAACAATTACATTGATAATCATGTTACATTTTTTTCAAAATGTTTCCTTTTCTTTTTCATTACTTCTTAACACACTACTTCTCCGCTGCGAAGCATGGGTATTTTGCTATATATATATATATATATAGTGGCATCCGGCCGGGGCTGTAGCCTGGCCGGGGCGCCCAGGAGGACCGGAGGAGGGCTTGTACTTCCTCCAGACCGCGAGGGGGCGACCGCCCTGGTTATGTTGGGGTCTACGGGTAAAGGGCTTGGAAGCCCAGCCCTGTAGGGACCCGTGGCCGACTCCAGGCGGCGCCCCAGTGCCTGAACAACCCTGGAGCCCAGCACTTCCGCCACACCAGGAAGTGCTGGGGGGAAGAAGACAGGGGACACCCGGAGGGCTTCCGGGTGCACAGCTGGCACTTCCGCCACACTGGGGTGTGTCTTCGGAGGAGTGCCGGGAAGCAGCTGGAGCCCATCCGGGTTCCTATTTAAGGGGCTGCCTCCCTCCAGTAGAGAGCGGAAGTCGGGTGGAAGTGGACAGAGTTGGAGAGAGGACTGGAGGCGGCCAAGAGAGAGGCACAAAGGACTGTGTGGCCTGGACTTTGGGGAATCGGTGCTGGAGGCACTGGGGGTGCACGTGAAGTAGAAGAATTGTAAATATTGTAAATAAAGGGTGTGTTGGGTGAACATAAGATGTCCGTCTGTGTGTGTCCGGGCCAGCGTTCATAATATATATGTGTGCGCGTGTGTGTGTGTGTGTGTGTGTGTAAAAAACACAATACAGCCCCAAACACACATAGCAACTTGGGTGCTGGAGAGCTGCTGCTGTCAGTAACAGGCTTATGAGGGTCAGACATGTCCAGAAGTTCACTTGAAGGCATTGACTTTTGAATACGGCAGGTCCAGCTTGATGTGTCCACAGTAGGGATGTGCCGTTAAAGGTTTGTTCAGAATTGGCTTCTGTAAAAAAGGCTGCCACATGATCGCAGCAACCAGAAGTTTTAACAGAGAGATAGGCATGAAAGGTACTATATTATAGATAAGCAGATAGATCCCAAAGTACATTGCAAATAATGAAAATAATGATCCATTAGTCATTTTAAATGAAAATAAGAGAACTTTAGCTTCTCTAGCACTTTAGTCTTTTTCAATATCTTTGCCTGTTATCTTCACATAAATATTTCCATTCATTCACCTGTTCACTCATTTCTCAGATCTTCTTATTCAAACAAAGAGCTATCGGGACATCTCAGGGCAGGATGCCAGTCCAATAAATGGTATGCTCATTGAATTAACAGTCAAATTTCATTTGTACATCTGTGGGATTGGAAGAAAATTGAAGTCTTTGGAGAAAAACCACACAGACTCAAGGAGAAAATGCAAAACTCACACAGGCAGTGCTGGAGGTGGGATTTGAACCCAGGACTTCCTATCTAATCTCTAAAATCAGTGGAATTACACATCTCAAAAGTAAGGCTCATTAGCAAAGTCAGGTTGGGCTGGGTCAATTGTTTAGTCTTAAACATTTCTTTAGAACTTTTCAGACCTATATATTGCCATTTTTGCCAGTAAGTATTTATGCAAAAGTCAAATAATGAAATAATAAAAGGTCCTCCAAGCCCTTGAGACTTAAGTTCAGTTTCTGATAGATAGATAGATAGATAGATAGATAGATAGATAGATAGATAGATAGATAGATAGATAGATAGATAGATAGATGTGAAAGACACTATATGAGAGTGGAGGTGCTGTACACCCCTCAAGTGTTCACTGCTCGTTGTTCTGTGTGCCCCCTGCACGTGTTTTCCGGGGGTCAGTCTGTGAAGTGCCCAGGTCGTGCATTGTGTCTGCTTTTCCAGACAGCTGTTGGCAGCAGGAAATATTGCAGCACTAAACAAATGATGGATTGCAAAAAATGAACAGTCGCACCAGGGTACCTTTTATACAAAATCCATGTATTCTGTTTCACAAGCCAGAATCCATATTTAGAACTTTTGGACTTTAAATTGTTTAATTAGTGTGGCTCTTGGCTGCTGTGCTTGATGGGTTTTAAAACATGAATGCAATGCGTGTCGGCCTTCAGATTAAAATGGAGTTTCAGGTACCTTTGACTTGCACTAAACCAGCATATTAGATGCCCCCCAAACACTTTGGGTGACCCTCTTATATTACATTGTGAATTAACAGCATAGCCTGCAGTTTAGGAAGTCTAGGAATTGTAAAATGCAAGGAATCTTGTGAAGGCTTGAAATAAAACTGAGGCATATACTTTGATTTACAAGAAACCTTATAAAAATAACATAAAAATATATGAAATATGGATAACATTAAACCAGTTAGTCCATACACATTTACTCACTATTGACTGTACAAAGTAAAGAACCTAACGTTTACTACAATTTGTGTCTCCAGCTCACTGTGTAATCCTATGGCTCCATCCACACTACATTTTCATTTAAATCAGTCGGTCAGTCAGTCATTTTCTAACCCACCTTAACAGGGTCGTGGGGGTCTACTCTCTTTATTTCTAATCCATCCATCCATCCTCTCCGCTTATCCGAGGTCGGGTCGCGGGGGCAGCAGCTTAAGCAGAGAGGCCCAGACTTCCCTCTCCCCGGCCACTTCTTCCAGCTCTTCCGGGAGAATCCCAAGGCGTTCCCAGGCCAGCCGGGAGACATAGTCCCTCCAGCGTGTCCTGGGTCTTTCCCGGGGCCTCCTCCCGGTTGGACGTGCCCGGAACACCTCACCAGGGAGGCGTCCAGGAGGCATCCTGATCAGATGCCCGAGCCACCTCATCTGACTCCTCTCGATGTGGAGGAGCAGCGGCTCTACTCTGAGCTCCTCACCCTATCTTTAAGGGATCCCTATTAAATACAGAATTTATTGTTATTCTTTTTTATTCACAGGGTCTTCAGAATTTCTTTCACTTGTCCTCAGCACTGGAGTTAAACTCCTCAGAGTGATATTCTTAATGTCCTAGTGTATATTGTTTTCTTATGTAAAATATTTAATAATTCTTTTCTTTTGTATATTTTTTGGTATAATCCACTTTACTTAATACTGCATATCTGCACTGGTAAAAGCACATTTATATTTGAATCATTTATAAAAGAGAGAGAAAATTCTTTAACATACAAGTCTCTTTAAAGCATAAAAATATAAACTTGTCAGTGTCAGTCGTTTTACTATTCTTAAAGTCACCTGAACATGATTAGCTGTTTAGTTAACTGAGTTTTACCCAAACACATGGCATACCAAGTAATAGAAAGGGTAATGCGAAGACCCGATTAAAGCATACATCACATTGTGCAGCGTCTTATTGTGAGGTATGTCAGACTTAACAGCTGCCGGGTCACGTCAAGTTAAACGAGTGAAAATCACTTGGCAAGTCAAATCGCACCGACTTTCATGCACAATTGTGCCCACCCCTTTATCTGACAACCAATGACGTGCAGCCTGACGGAGCCAACACTGTACAAAGGGTAAACAGGTGTGACAAGTTTAGCCGTTATCTTGCCCCCTTTTTTCTTTTTTCCATTCTGTCGTAGTACATAAAACACAAGGCACCAGACTGACGAGTTTCTTGTCCGTTTGTGAAGTCCAAAATGCCTGAGTTTCTTGTTCTTTGTTGCTGCATTCTATACATCGAACTTCCAGATGAGCACTCATTGGTCATCACAGAGCCCTCCCTATGACTGGAGACAAAGTCAAACCTGTCTGAGGGGTGAGTTGTGGACTAGCAGGAGTGAGCCACTGGGTACGTCTCATTACACGACTGACTCTTACGGGAGCGTGCTGCCCTCTGCCTTCGACTTACTCTGATCAGTTGAGTGAAGGCTTCAACTAAATATCACCAGAGAAGTCGTCTAATGTGACATGGCCTGACGCTTCAACTGACATTGTATCTTTAAGTCCTGGTGTAAAAACTGTGAAACATTGCATGCTGGTGTCTTTGCTTTCCATTGCTTCAGAGAAATGAAGAGAGAACACTGGAGTTACTGGATTTTCCTACAATTAGAGTCACCCTACATACAACAGCTGAGGTTCAAGGCATTATGGGATAGCATTGAATATCTTTGTCACATTGTCAAGTCAGTTTGTGAATGAATATCGGTGAACTTTAAGTGATCAACTGTACGATTTCATGCTTTACAGTCTTAAAACTCTGGTGACCTTTTCAAATGTTGATGTAAATAAGAAGGATCTATGTGAGATATTAGGATAGCTTAGCAGTTAGCTAATAATAATCCTAATTAATTACATTTATATATAACTTTTCTTGCTAGTCAGAATGCTTTATATAGACGTAGGGGAGCTAATTCAACCACCACTAATGTGTAGCACCCACCTGGATGATATCATGGCAGGCATTATTGCACCAGTACGCTTACCACACATTAACTGTTAGGTGGTGAAGTGGTGACAGAGAGCCAACTAGAAATGGCAGATGTTTAGGGGGGCAGAATGAATGATAGATAGATAGATAGATAGATAGATAGATAGATAATATGAAAGGCACTATATAATAGATAGATAGATAGATAGATTGATAGATAATATGAAAGGCTATATAACAGATAGATAGATAGATAGATAGATAGATAGATAGATAGATAGATAGATAGATAGATAGATAGATAGATAGATAATATGAAAGGCACTATATAATAGATAGATAGATATATAGATTGATAGATAATATGAAAGGCTATATAACAGATAGATAGATAGATAGATAGATAGATAGATAGATAGATACTTTATTAATCCCCAAGGGGAAATTCACATACTCCAGCAGCAGCATACTAATAAAAAACATTATTAAATTAAAGAGTGATAAAAATGCAGCACAAGTTAAAAAATGCAAGGTGGAGAGTGCGAGGCAGGTGTAAGAGTCAATAACTTTGTATAATTTTAATGTTTACCCCCCTGGGTGGAACTGAAGAGTCGCATAGTGTGGTGGAGGAATGATGTCCTCAGTCTGTCAGTGGAGCAGGACGGTGGCAGCCGTCTGTCTCTGAAGCTATTCCTCTGTCTGGAGATGATCCTGTTCAGTGGATGCAGTGGATTCTCCATGATTGACAGGAGCCTGCTCAGCGCCCGTCGCTCTGGCAAGGATGTCAAACTGTCCAGCTCTGTGTCTACAATAGAGCCTGCCTTCCTCACCTGTTTGTCCAGGCGTGAAGCGTCCTTCTTCTTTATGCTGCGTCCCCAGCACACCACCGCGTAGAAGAGGGCGCTCGCCACAACCGTCTGATAGAACATCTGCAGCATCTTATTGATGCCATCCTTCTAAGGAAGTGTAGTTGGCTCTGTCCTCTCTTGCACAGAGCATCAGTATTGGCAGTCCAGTTCAATGAGGCCATGATGAGCAATTTAGCCAGGACATTGCGATACACTCTGCTGTTTCAAAAGATGCCCAGAGATCTTTACTGACCACAAATTCAGGAACTCAGTTTTACGTCTCATCCAGATGACTGCACCATTTTTACAGCACAGTGTCCCTGTCACTGCACTGGGGCATTGAGTTCCACATTCAGACCACAGGGTAAGGGCTAAAACCACATCCAGTAGCAACCCAAGCTTTTCCTAGATTGTCTCTCATCCAAGTACTGGGTGGGCCCGGACATGCTTAGCTATAGGTGGATAACCGATTCTGAAGAGTGGGTGGTCTACCCGCTGACACACAAGCCTAATGGGCTGAATGGTCTTTTCTAGTTTGTAAAATTACTTAAGAAAATGAAGAGTGCTTTACAGTGCATTTTGGAAAATAACTGAAATGGAGATTCCAGATCTTTAACAATATTGCCAGGTACACATTACACATCCATCATGTAACAAGAAGCCCTCATAGACGCAAAATCCTGGCCAAACTGTCAAAACACATGATTGTGAAGTATGAGGACATTTGTTATTTGTAGACCTTTTTAATGAGGTCTGCTTTTTTCTTTCGTCTACTTGGCCTCTGCTCTCATCTTTGGGTGAAATGATGTTATGATGTACAGTATTTAGGACTATGGACATCCTCAACTTCTTCTTGTACAGTACTCCGAGTGTTGTTTTGTAGTGCACATAGTTGTTGCTATCTGTAACAATGCAGTACCTAATTTTCTAATGTACATATGTACCTCATTTTTAGTTATTTTACAATGTGCTTCTGTACTCTGCAACTTGTTTTCTTTTTTTTACAGTGGAAAGAAATGCTGAGTGACAGCAAGTCAGGTAAGCATTCCCAGTGAAGCGACAGATGATGGAATCCCATATTAATGTCAGGTTCTCTGCCTTCACATGTGGAATGGTGTGTAAGAAAGAAGACACTTAGGTGGGATGTGAGCTCTTCAGTTGGAGTCATTTGTGAGTCGCACAGATTGTCCAGTGGCATTTGATGATCAGAAGTCATTTATCTGATAGCTAGTTGGGTTACCCGTCTAAGACGATCAGCGTAGACCCCAGTGTTAACGTTTGCAGTGCACCATGTACTGAAATGTGTTTTGTAGCGCAAGTAGTAATAAAATGAATTGCTACAGATGTTTGGGGCGCCATCTTTTGGAGTGAGAAGTGCAATGCTTATCTATGTTATGTCATTCAGTATGGCATTCATAAAAGCAGTGTTAATGTTTATGATGCACCTTCTGTTGGAATGACAAATGCAATGCATATGTCTGTTATTTGCCATTCAGTATATAATTCATAAAACCAGTGTTAATGTTTGTCTGGCATCATATTTTGGAATAAGAAATGCAAAGCATTTTATTACTAAAAACGCTTGTGATGCATTGTTCTGTTGGAATGACGAATGGAATGCATATGTCTGTCATATGCCATTCGGCATGGAATTCACAAAAGCATGGTTAATGTTTGTGACGTGCCATCTGTTGGAATGGCAAAGACCTAGCAACTTGATGAATGCACAGACACTTGGGTGGATGCTTGAACAGAACCAAACCAAACTTGACGCTGAGATGCAGAAACAAAGTCCAAAACCGTAATTTGTGGGCTTGAGTGCAAAGCTCCTCGCAACGGCAATGGAAAAGATGCTTTGCTGTGTGCACAGCACTTTACACCACAAAAAGAAAGCAATGATAAAATCGAAACAAGAAATAAAACTTAACATAACAAAACACATAAAAACATCACTACTGAATTATCAGTGTGTACCTGAGTGTATTATACTGTAATAACAGAGAACAGAAATGAGTTTGTTCGCTGCTCAATGACAGAGGCACATGTTTGAAACGGACAGGCATTAAAGCTGCTAGTGGCCCGAACAACTGTGAAGGACAGCCGGGTCCCATGCCCGGCAGGGACGCCTCTGCTGCTTATGTTCCGGGGGAGCCGCCATGGGAAGTCCAATACCTCCCCCGGGACGCTTGGTGGCAGCCTCCCTGGCCGACGGTGACTCCCCAACCGCCCGCAGGGCTCCATGGGAGATGGAGTCCTCCACAGCTTGGTTGGGGCCCGGCGTGGCCGCTAGGGGGAGCTGCCTGCTTCCCACAGCCCGGCTGGACGAGCTTTCAGCCCCACCCGGAAGTGTAATTAGGACCAGGTGGTTAATCACCTGGAACGCTTCTGGGTGGGCTATAAAAGGGCCTAGCCACCACCACTCGAGGAGCCAGAGTTGGGAGGAAGGAGACGAAGCTTGCCTGGGAGGAGTGGTGGAGAATTGTGGTTTGTGGTGTGCTTTGGGACTGTGTTTGGGCTGTGTGGCACGGGGAAGACGTGTCACACAGCTGAAGAAAAATAAAAGCCTGTGTGTTTTGTACACGTTGCCTCTGCGTGGTCTGTGCCGGGTCGGGCACTATATAGCACCTTTTACACAACACACATTAAAAACGCTCAAATGAACTTGCTGATTAGTTTTATAAGGACAAATACAGCTTATCCCAAATTAAATAAAAGCTATCACGCAGATGTACAAAAATATTTCTTCTCTTTTAGCTAGCTGTGACTCTCATAATGCAAAGAACTTGACATTCAAAGGAGAGTGAAATAAGGGGTAAAGCCACAGTAGAAACATCCAGATGTTCCTAAGAAACTATTCAAGTAATCTGGTTGTACTACAAAGATTTAATAAACTGCTGGGGTGCCATTTTTAGGGGCTTGTAGGGTGAGCAAGTCACTTGTATACTTTATGCATTCATCAACACATAGTCCAGGGCAGTACCCCAGGAGGAAGCAGGATGGTAATGTCCATCCATCCATTATCCAACCCGCTATATCCTAACTACGGGGTTACGGGGGTCTGGGTCCAACACAGGGAGCAAGGCAGGAAACAAATCCCGGGCAGGGTGCCAACCACCGCAGGACGCACACACACACCAAACACACACACGGGACAATTTAGAATCACCAGTGCACCTAACCTGCATGTCTTTGGACTGTGGGAGGAAACCACGCGGACATGGGGAGAACATGCAAACTCCACGCAGGGAGGACCCGGGAAGCAAACCCTGGTCTCCTAACTGCGAGGCAGCAGCGCTACCCACTGCGCCACCGTGCCACCCAGGATGGTAATGTGCACATACAAATAAAAACATTTATTTTTAAAGCACATTGTCATACAAAAGGATGAAGCTCTGTGTGCCTAACAACATGTCAAAAAGTAGTTCCATGCAACAAAAACAAATTCAATTTAGAAAAGAATTATAATGAATAAATAGTATACAGAAGATAAATAATGCACACTTACATAAGAAAAGGTTTATAATTAGAAGTCCTTAAATATAAAATAGATTTTATAATTCTAAGTGACGAAGATAAAGTCAGCTGTGCAGAGTGGACAGAAATGTTTTAAAGAAAACTCCAGTTAAGCAAAATCTGTAATGGTTCCAAGGTCAAAAGACTACCAAAGCCCCATTGGGCATTGGCCCTAACATAAATATTCTTAAGTTGTTCTTTATTGTTTTTCTTTTAGGCTTTGTCTAAGAGGACTCGACGCAGTGGGTCTCGTGACAAGTTGGGTTGTCTGCCTTCATTCAAATGTCACAAGTGGCTTTGATCAGAACGTCACCACAGAAGAACTGGAGAAGAAAACCGAGAAAAGTAAAGGTGAAGAAAGATTGCAGGTTCATTGAAGAGAATGCTAATTCTAGGCATATCTAGTTTATTAAGAGTAGAACTAAAATGAAGTTATGAAGAAGCAAAAATTATTATTTTTTTTAATGTTCTACAGTATAATAAGCATGGTGTTTCTCAATTGTTAAAGTAAAAGAAAGTACAGGATCTTCATTAAAAACATGAATTCAGATTAGTAGTGCACATGCTTTTTCATTCAGTAGTGTACAGTATGTGTAACATACATACAGTACATAAGACAATGAGTTTCTGAGCCTTAATGAGGAGCAGACTGCAGTTTAGGGGGGCCTGAATATTCAAGAGGGGGCGTCATTGAGGTCAAAGTACATAAATCAATGACACACTGCCATTATCATTGTGCAATTCAAGACGGGTGGCAGCAGCGAAAACCTCCACCCAGCCAGTACCTTCACTCTGTGATCTTTGCTCTCGGCGGCAGCAGCTTCCAGGCTGACACAGTGCTGATGTGTTCAGACTAAAGGTCTGATTGAAACGTCCAGACAGACGCCACACTCTGCCAAGTGTGAGCAGGGTGATTGCCCTCCATGCACTCCTAAGACAATCCTTTGCCTCTAGAAGGCCTCCAAAGCACCATTGAAGTCTTTGATTAATCCAGATCTGCGGTGGGTTGGCACCCTGCCCGGGACTGGTTCCTGCCTTGTGCCCTGTGTTGGCTGGGATTGGCTCCAGCAGACCCCCGTGACCCTGTGTTCGGATTCAGCAGGTTGGAAAACGGATGGATGGATGGACGGATTAATCCAGATGGCAAAAGGAAAAGAAGGTGAAGAAGAAACAAGTGGCCATAATAAGTTATTATTGGAGTGTATTTGGCTGATACTTTGTTCCAAGGTTTATATACAAGACATGGATGCAGTGCAGCTGTTTTCATATTCTTCATTAAAAGTGTTTGACAGAGCTCTAGAAGTGTAACACCGACTTGATCTGTATTAAACATACGGTATGTCAAGGATATTTTAAAGACAATAGAAAAGAAACAAAAAAAGTGACCAGGATCACAGGGGAAACTGAGTCAGAAGCCTGGTGATTGAAAGTCCATGACCTATGTGACTATGTCACAGCGGGAAAATGAAGGCCGATGTTTAAGACACCAGAAATAAAACACCTGGAATAGTGTCAACCACTGCAGCCACTGCATCTACATTACATAAGTAACGTGTAACATGAAGTCCATTCATTCACTATCCTCAATTCCACAAGGCCAACACGTTATAATCTAATTTACTGTCGGACATGTGTGTGATTAGTGGGGCGTCTTCAAGGCTCTGATATATAAAATGTATGAGGGAGAATCAAAAAGTAAGGGCAACCTACTGTGTACCCCTTAATACTGTGAGCAGATGAACATCACCGTCATATCATTTCTCCACAGGGTCTCCCTGCAGTTCTTATATCGTTCCACTAACTCCTTCATTCCGTGGGAGAAGAAGCTTTTTCGGCTGCTCCTGAATTTGAGTCTGCACATGCCCTTCATGTCCCAAAAAGTCACCATGATCTTCTTGACCACTTAATACGTAGTCTTTGTGTGGTTCCTAATGCCCCAGTGCAGCGACGGGGACACCGTGCCGTAAAAATGGTGCTATCCTTCGGATGAGATGTAAAAACAAAGGTACTGACTCTCTGTGGTCATAAAAGGTCTTCTGAAAACAGTAAGGTTTATACTGATGTCCTGGCTAAATTGTCCACCATTGCCTTGTCCATTCGGCCCCCCCAATCATCTCCTGTCTCTGATTGGCTAACTGTCTTTCTCACCCCTTCACCACCTAATAGCTAAGGTGTGGTGAGTGTACTGGCATGATAATGGCTGCTATCGCATCATCCACGTCGGTGCTACACATTAGTGGGGTTGAAGTGGTTCCCCAACCTCTATATAAAGCACTTTGAGCAGTGAGAAAAGTGCTACATAAATGTAATTATTATTAATATAAAAGAGTAGGGTGCACCCAGATGTCCTGGCTAAATTGCCCACCACGGCCTGGTCATTCTGGCCTCCTAATAATCCCCCATATCTAGTTGGCTAACCACCTAACAGCTGATGTGCGGTGAGCATGCTTGGGCAAGAATGGCTGCCGTCGTATCAGCTAAGTTGATGCTACAAATTGGTGGTGGTTGAAGTGCCCCCACATATGTAAAGCACTCTGAGTGTCTTGAAAAGTGCTATAAAATGTAATATCATTGTCTTCTTCTTCCAGAACCTTGTTAAGTTCATATCTTGAAGAATTCTGGATGTTTTGAAGACTAAAATGAGCCTCATCTGAGGGGTGTGTGCAGTGTAGCTTTTCCAGAAAAGTATAGAAAAACACATTACAGGGTTTTCAGTACCGGGAGTAAATGTCAGCTTTCCTCGCAAACTACGCCGCCCTCCTCCCCTTCCCTTGACACTTGCTATTGCAGTTGTGGAAAAGTGTCCATTTTGCAAAAATCACAAAATAAAATTACACACTTTGGCATAATCAAAAATTCATGGGAGACGATCATGAGTTCACAGGGGACCCCGTATTGCTGAGACATGATCAGGACTTCATGGCTTCAAGAGAGAAGCTTCAGTGTGTATTGTGTCTTTATGGTGAGGCTGGTGGGGGGGGTTGAAGTTATCCGCTGTTTGCTTCAGAACCGTTTTGGTACCAGTACGGAGGTCCGAAAGCTCAGTCAATACCAAAGTCAAAATTTTAGTATCTGGTAATAGATACTCTAGGCAGTCCTAGTAAAGCTGCCATTGTGTGTATGTATGTAAAGCTAACAAATTCACAGAAGAAAGTAAAAAAACAAAACCGATATTACAATATTACATAATAAAGCCACAAGGAGTGTACCATCCATGGCTGAGAGAACAAGAGCAGCAGCAGCAGCAGCAGCCATGTTTAGAGCATGGATGACTTCATACAGATTCACTCCTTATTCGCCAAGGCTTGAAGTTCCAGTTGTGTGTAGCACCAGATTCATTTTTTAAGTCTTTCTCTTGAACACTAATGAATTTCACAAAGATTTATACAAAACTACTTAATAATACAACAGGAATCAACAATGGTTAGGGCAGGGCTGCAGAAAATAGAGAGAAGTCTATGAAATGTGCAGATGTCAGCATCAGAGAGTAAAACTGCAGGCTTACTGTAGACGTGTCAATCAGCAGGGCCCTCAGCCATGATAGCAGATACTTCACCTTGTTCAGGTAAGATGACTTTGGGCTTCTCAGTCTGAACAGAAGTGCAGTGCATGCTGGGTCTGTTGGAACACAGAGCAGGACTTTAGAGTTTTGTATTATTTTATCTGTTTACTTACTTAGCTGGAGATCTCAGAGCATCGACCTTGAGCTGATACCAATGTGTGAAGCACCGTCATGTGCTGTGAGAAACTGCAAAACATAAAGTCAAAATGTGCCACCAGTGTGTCCTGTTTGTTGGACAGCGTGAGGCCAGCAAACAACTGAAAACATAATTGTCTGCAGACCTGTTCTTTCCAGACCTGGGGTCTCATTTATAAAACATTGTGGAACTTCTGCATACTGCAGAAATAATAAAGCACAAACACAGATCATGACGGGTGGGAGCAGCAGCAGTTATAACTGAAGGAATTAAAAAAAGAAAAGCCACAGTAGTCGCTGAGCTGTCTTCACAGACGTGAGTTTTGCACCAGACTGCCAGTGGGTGCTGATGTGGCTGGCTATCAGGTGAACCAGGTGGGTTCAGGAGGCCAGAAACCAGAAATGACCAGTGGCGGGCCTACATTTTTGGGGCCCTGAACTTTTCACTGTTATGGGACCCTTCACAACCAGCAATGAGGTTTGGGAAACCACTGATCATCTTCAATGGGGTTATTCTGCGACAGATCACCACAATTTTTTTTTTTATTTTTAATACTTTCATAAACTTTTCATTTTTATTTTAACTATTATTTTGTATTGATGGGCCGCACGGTGGCGCAGTGGTAGCGCTGCTGCCTCGCAGTTAGGAGACCCGGGTTCGCTTCCTGGGTCCTCTCTGCGTGGAGTTTGTATGTTCTCCCCGTGTCTGCACGGGTTTCCTCCCACAGTCCAAAGACATGCAGGTTAGGTGGATTGCCGATACTAAATTGGCCCTGGTGTGTGCTTGGTGTGTGTGTGTGTGTGTGTCCTGCGGTGGGTTGGCACCCTGCCCAGGATTGGTTCCTGCCTTGTGCCCTGTGTTGGCTCCAGCAGACCCCCGTGACCCTGTGTTCGGATTCAGCGGGTTGGAAAATGGATGGCTGGATGGATGGATTTTGTATTGAATTAAACTATACTATTTTAAAAAAAAAACTAACTTTTTAAACAATGTGAACTAAAGTTACTTCTAGGGTCTCTGAAACTTAAGTTTCATTAGTTTCCTAGCAGACCCCTGGAAGTGACATCACGGGTCCTGGTCTGGCAATCTTCCACTCTGCAGAGGCAGGAGAGACAATAAATGACAGCGCCATCTTCCAACTCAGGGTGAAATTACCATATGACGAGCCCTGAAGTTGTTGCACTTTTATGACATTGCGTACGCACATTTCTGTACAATTTACCGTTTATAAAAATCTAAATGAATTTGGGAACACACCTCAAACGCTGCCCTGAAACATTCATATATGGAGCTTGCTAATGAACCTCATGTATATGTAACCACAACGCTACAAACCTTCATTGGCTGGTAGAGCAGTCTCTCACCTGACCCATCAAGACACCGCCCCCCGCATCTGAGGTGCTCACTGCACACGGCATTGAAGCACCACTCGTCTGTGCTCTGGGGGACCTGGGAAAGGTGTAAGACGCCAGCATCTGGGCAGGCAGCCACTCCTACTTGGCACATGTAACATGATTGCTGTTACAATGGATAGTGCAGGCCTTGTGAAACACCGACTCAGTCAGCCAGCTACCTTACCAACAAGTCAGCCATCATGCACAGCACCTTCAGCCAGTCGTCTAATCCATGCTACATAATTAATGAATCACAGGGTCACAACGGCCACTGAGCCACAACATGTGTCAGTCTCATCTTGACGTCACTGATGACTTGCACGCTAATGGAATGTCTCTGCTTATGATTAACAAACGCAACTTCATTCTCGCTAGGTGAGTGCCGTCAATTGCTCTGATTACATTAGGAGACATGGGCACTACTGCAATTTGTCTATTTATGTTGGCCTGTACAACCACACCATAGAGAATCAGAATGTAGCGCATAGTTAGCCGTTTGTAACGTCTAGCACTGAGCAGAAGCTTGGCTGAGATATTCCAGACCTGTCGACCAGTTCCCTCTTTTAGGTGTCTGTTGACAGAAAGCCAACTGTTGTTAAGACCTGCATGTGAACAGGTGCAGCCCCATTTCAGACAGTCTGCCTTTTGGCTCTCACAGGCCATCACAGGCAACCAAAACCCTACCAGTCCCTCAAAGATTGCACCCCATAATGTATGACCATTTACACAGTCCTCAAGCGGCGTTAAACAAGCCAAAACTTTAGGCTATGAACAGGCTGTACGGCTGTGAGATCTGGAGGTTTACAGGAGTGAATCACATCTCGGTGTTTAGTTAATGCAATTAGTGACGACAAGGGACAGAACTGGTTTCTTATTCCGAAATGTGACAATAAGTGGACGACCAAATCTCTGTGCAAATACGCAGCACTGGCCCTCTTAAAAGACAACCACAATACAGACTATAAGTCACTTTTGAGGTTTAATGTGCTTGTCACATTACAATAACAGCTTGATGACAGGAATTATTATATGCATTTATTTAGCTGGTGTTGCTGCATTTCCTGACTTGATGAAGGGTGTCATCATTTCCCAGTTTTTCCAACATGTTTCTTACTAATGGGTCATCAAGTTTTTTGATCAAGTGTTCTTTTGTAAATCTGATTTTACTGTGGAATGTTGCGTACGCACATTTTGGGCCTCTTTTTGTGCATTGTGTTTTATAATTCTGACCCCAGGACTCTGTGATTATCTGAAAGAGGGATGTCATATTGCAGGCTTCTTTTCTGTAAAGTAGAAGGGGCACACATGAGACTTCCTTGGTAGCTTTTCATATGTAGTGCAATCAGACAGTTCTCCTTAGTGGTGGGTGTAGATCAAGATGTCCCATTCTGATTTAGTGCCATATCTCGTCTTCATGATATTGATCTGCTTTCTTTCAAATTACTGTGCCTACCTTTAAATCGTCAAGTAGTGAGGAAAGCGCTATATAAATGCAAATAATTATTATTATTATTTATTAAATAGTACAGGCCTTCCTTGCCTCTTTACTGGCGTAAGCTGAATAGTCTTAACTGGAAATACCTTGAACTTCAAGTTGAAATGAGTGATTTAAAAAAAATGCTGAGAAAAAGGTGCTCCAGCTTTCGAGCCTCATCGCTAAACTGGAAAGTTCACTTTGGACGTGGGCACACACAGACACGGAATACTGGAACACTGCAGGGCCAATTGGGCTGGAGTCTGAAAAAGACTGGCAGCTCCGGACATCAAGACACAATTTCACGTACATCAAACAGCATTTTTATTTTCTAGAAAATAAATAACAATGAGTAAGACGTAAATATTAAACGAAAAACTGTTTAAGAAAATGAAGTTGAGGATTGTTGGAAACGTTTTATTAAGCTAATTTCTGAGGAAAGGTGAGGAACGCACCTGAGAACGCTCATCTTGTAACTGTCGCCTTGCTATAACACTGGAACATAAGGAATTTAGTAACAAACTGTTCTTCTTCGTGTAACATTAGAGCGAAAGATATATTAATAATAACGGGTCTCTCCTCATGCAGAGGCGTTTCCAGCTGTCTTCTGGCCACGTAGTTTGCCGGTGCAACGACTTCCGCATCGAGGAACTACAACTCCCAGATATCCGTGCGACGCGGCGCATTAAGGAAGCGTTCTTCAGTCGCTGGGATGAGCTTGACATGGAGTTTGTCGTTGTATGGATGGCTACTTTTCTCGGGTTCTGTGTTGTATTTTTAGCTTACTTTACAGTTGCTGTTTCTGCGTTTAGATTTAAAGATATATACTGCAAAATATCGGACTACTGTGAGTGTGACTTCCAACCGGATATCAAAGGTATGGCTTTGTAAACGAGTGCATCAGACATTCTCAGTTTCTGCTGACTGAAGTAACGTTATTCGATTTAGTATTTCAGCATTTCTTTGCCAGCAATTAATCGCAATGTATGATTTTCTTGAGTTTATTTATTTACGATTTTTTCCTGAAAAATTACAGTTTCACTTTACTTTATGTTGTCTTCGTGAACCCTGGATGCACGGCAATGAACTAAAACATAATGAATCTTTCGAATCATTTACTTGGCATAATAATTGATCACCATTTTAAGTGTGTAATCGGCAACAAATAATTTTGCCTGCACTTGATTTTCGTCATGATTAATTGACCTGTCATCATCCTTCTCGATCTTTGAGCCTCTGATGCAGTCCCTTTTCCCGGTGTCAGGTTTAATTTCAAGTCATGACTGTGCAAACGGCCCTTATGTGCCTTATGGCTTAATTTAATCTTGTCTGGAATTCTCCATTTGATATGCCGGTAAGACTAGTGCTTGGAAGTTGAGGACAAACACCCTTCCGTTGTTTACTGTGTGTAATCTCATTAGTACTTTCCTGACATATACTCAAAAAATACCCACAAATTACTTTGTTTTCCCCGATTGCAGCCCGTAGGTTTAGAGTAAATCTACTAATTCACCCTTCGTAGATACTTCTTTCAGTACTGCTCTGGGTAACCGTTATCTTTTGGCTTCAGCTACTGTCAAGAAGGCAATCCTAACATATGGGCGGGCACTCCTGTGCTAAACACCTCCACGAGTCAATCCAGTTTTTGAAAAAGTTCCAGATTTGCTTCATACTTGCTGTAAATAATGTCATTGAACCCAGTAACTAGTGTGCCAAATTTAGGCTTGTATCTTCAATAATTTCTGAGATATGGAGGCTTGAAAAAGGAGTTGTAGACCTCATTTTATGAGTGTTACTGAGAAAATGACAATGTTCCATAAGTGATAACTTTTAAACTGTTATTAAAAATTGGCATGAGATATTCGGGGATTGTTCTTTGGTATTATGTCTTTAACTAACGTTTTCTTAATTAGAGACCAGTTTTTGCTGCTAATTAATTTTCTTTTGTCTTAATTTTAATTATTTAAGACTCAGGCCCCTTAATTATTTCTTTTTTCCTTAAGTAGCAGTCAAACAATAATGAGGTACAAAATGAGTCAACCTGTGACCAGCCAGCCTGCGTCCATCATACAATATCTGAAAATTAAGAAAGGTGAAAGTCTCAGTAATGCTAAGCTCTTCAGGTCCATAAAACATTTTGGCGGTGGACTGATAAGTGGTTTGGCAGCACAATCACTATACTATAAGATATACCAGTGATGACAACAGGTGAATGATCTGCGTTCTTGATCCACATTGCTCTGCTTTGACTGTTACTGTGCTCACATGACAAATGTACTCTGGGCCAGTGACAAATTTGAAATGTGCTGCCTTTTGGTGGATTACAAAATCAGGCCTTTTCAAATCGTTTTGGAAATGTCTGCTGTGGCAAAGTGAGCAACAAGCCATGGAATTAAATAATGGGATTCATTAAAGAAACTGATTGGAGAGGAATTGGTTGTAGTTTGAGGCCCTGACTTGGCTGGCCATCTGCTGACTCACTTTACATCTCCTTTCTATTTGAGTGCTGTTTAAAGAAAACATGAAGCAATTCAGAGGACAGAATTTAAAAAAAAAAAAAAAGCAACAAAAAAAACCCCAATCCAATTAAGACATTAATTAGCAGCAAAAACTAGTTACTAATTAAGAAAAGGGTTAAAATGTGAAAACCTGTGACCACATTAGCACTTCAGGACCAGGGGCCTCATGTATAACGCCGTGCGTAGAACTCGCACTATAACATGGCGTAAGCACAAAAGCGGGAATGTGTGTATGCACAGAAAAATCCAGATGCAAGAATCTGTGCGTACGTAAACTTCCACGTTCTTCCGCTACATAAATCCCGATCGGCATGAAAAGTAACGCACATGCACGCGCCTGCTGTCCCGCCCCAACTCCTCCCAGAATTACGCCTCTTTGAATATGTAAATCAATATAAATAGTCCTTAAGCTCAGCGTTCTGTGAAAAGACAATGGCAAAACCATGAGGAAAAATTTCAGCGAATACCAAGTGGAGGCAAGGAAAACATACTATTTGTTGGTTTAAACAGTGGTATAAACAAGAAAAGGAAGCTGATTGAGTGACATAGCGTGTCGGAGAAACTCGAAAGCTCAAGTTCACAAAGTCGCACAGTGTTTGAAATTAAAAAGAAGTCGCATATCAAAGTCGCCGTGAAAAGGTGAGTTGTAGCCCACCTTCTGTGTGTCATATGAAAGCTTATTTACTAGTTTCTCAAATCCCATCATAACTAAAGTAGTACGTTAAATGCTTTGTTTTGTATGTGTTCTTCTGTGTGCTCTGCTTGTGTGAATCACTACGTGCTTCTTAAACAGGCTTTGTCTTCCTCTGACAGGACACAGAATTCATTACATTCGTGATATTACAGCTCTCTGAATAACTAAAATACTGAGATGTATACGTGATATCATTTTCATGATGATAGGAGTTAAAGCACGTTATTAAACATGGGAAAACGGTAGCGCAGTGATTGTGCGCAACCTTCGATAAAATAATTTATTGCAGCAGTACTGTCTCTTTCAAACGTACTAACCTCCAATTCCTGTCCTTCCTTTTCTTTCTCCAAATACCGAATCGCCACACAATCAGCTCTGTAATAGACGTTAAGCCACCTGTAAGCTTACAACGCCGATTCTTCAGAACTTTTAAGGAACATTGAAATATCTTTGTAGCACATGTTTAATTATTCTGTCCTTCACGCCAGTCCCAGTGAAGCATACAGCGCGAGGCAGGAACAATCCGTAAACAGAGCGCCAGATCCTTGCTAGCGTAGCGACACCGTGTCCTTTAATTATTAACAATATAGAATATTTAAATAAAGTTTTATCTGTATAATTAACATATTTTGCTGCATTTCATCTTAAAAATGTTATCTCATCATATGTAAATATGCGCTTTATAAAGTGGCTCAGGTTGTGCAATATTATAACTGTATCGCAAGTTTACAGTGAGGTGATTGTACTAATAAGTACAAACAGTTCTACAAGGAGCAGTTGATGGACTGATTGAGTGCGTTTAGAGTTCTTGGGGCGAAACTCTTTCTGAACTGCGAGGTCCGTACAGGAAAGGTTTGAAGCGTTTGCTGTGTGAGAGCAGTTCAAATAGGAAGCATGGCTGAGGCAGCGTGTTCTTGATGCTTTATACCGATAATTCTCTTTCCAATCAGCTGCTCCGAGTGGTGCAGTGAGAGTAATATGGAAAAAGATGATCCGCTGTGGCAACTCCTAAGGGGAGCAGCTGAAAGATGAAGAAGAAGGTGCAGTGAGAGTAACAGTGCTAAAGCAGCTATTGTAGTTGGAATAGTTTGACCATTCTGTGGACCATTATATTGTTACAGGTTAATTACAATCAGATGCATTAAACTAATAAACAATATGCGCTTAATTTCAGTGTATTTATAAAGCTGCGTCAGGGATGTGGATCTGAAAAAGTAAGCCACACAGGAATAGCAGCACTGCTTTGACGCTTGGTGCCGCCAGTCTGCAAAACCGAGCGTACGACAGGGTATGAGCTACCATGGAAATGTGCGTGGCTTTGCGGCAAGTTTATATTTTATACATCGCGATCGTAGGCTACATTTCTGTGTGTACGCACCGTTTATACATGAGGCCCCAGAACTGGAGACCCCTGCTGTACAGCAACTTTGACCCTCCACTAAACTACATCAGAGCTTTCAAATTTTGATAAGCATTACTCCTCTTAGTGTTCTTCGTTATCAACTAGGTGCCTGTCTGAAAGTTTTTAAACTTTTTTGATGAGAGGTGTTAAAAATGTAAAAATTCATTTAATGTCTGAATTGAATGGTCATTCATCAGCACAAATATTGTAACATAACAAACACTGTGAATATGTAGAATATGTTGATTGTAATTGTGTGTGAGACAGGCAAGTAAAAATGTCATTGTATTTGTACACTTGACAATAAACTTGAACTTAAACTGATCTGACACTGAAGTGAATCCCTGAAAGTACTGTACTTGTAAATGATAATAAGAAATTATTATTAAGTAATTTTTTTTTATTTCTTTTTGCTAACTTGGTGCCTACACATTGTTTTTTGCACAGAGACGCACTTGCATCAAACCAATTAAGGCCAAATATGAAAAAGGGGTTGTTCACAATTGGAATGTGAACTTCATTAAGGGCATCCCCTATCAAGGAAATGTATCTTTTTTGTATTTCTATATCTTTACAAAGCCGGTTTTATACATATCTGTACACCATATGTATTACTATTATTGAACTCAATATTTATTCTTTAACCTCATTAAAAAGATTGTGTAACTTGATTCCTGCGATAACTTGTGAACTTAAAGTTTCTAACTTTCCTAGTAACTTTCCACAGGCTATAGAATGATTTGCTACTTTTTAGCTTTCTTTCTTATTCTTTGACTAGATAAGCTAAGGAATCTCTTTGTCTAGTCAGAATGGTTCACTTGCCCCTCTCCAATAAATCTATTAAATAAATATGTGTACACACAGAAAACCCTTTCAAGAGTGACTTAAGAACATTTATTTAAAAGAATTCCATAACACCCCCTATCTGCTGTGTTTTCGGAAAAGGCTGTTAAATATGGCGGACATCTGTTGCACAGAGAGCTTCACTGGCAACAACAACAACAACATTTATTTATATAGCACATATTCATACAAAAAAAATGTACCTCAAAGTCCTTTACAAAATGAAGAATAGAAAAATGGAAGACACAGTATAAAATAAAAATAAGTCAACATTCATTAACATAGAATAAGTAAGGTCCGATGGCCAGGGTGGACAAAAAAAAAACTCCAAAGGCTGGAGAAAAAAAATAAAGTCTGTAGAGATTCCAGACCAAGAGACCGCCCAGTCCCCTCTGGGCAGTCACACACGCTGGTCTTGCTGCAAGCTGAAAAAAGTTGTGTTTTTTTTTTAAATATATATAATCTTTTCCTGATAAACGTTCTTTATTGGCCAGACGCCTCAAGAATTTAACATGTGCTACCACATTTTCATATTTTGCATGTGTGCCTGATGATGTGCGTAAGTTTAAAACCAATAAGTTGGGCCCTCAGACATTCAGACACGTTTATTCTTGAGTTGGGTGGCAGACATGGAGCATTTAACACAACACCACCGGATGTGATGAATGGAGAGAATACACTGTTTTCGTGCTTCACAGACTTGTCTGAAACAATCTGGGACCGCCCTCTTGAGCTTGCAGATCATTGTAGTAAGTAATTCAGTAAGGTGAAGTTGACTTGGGCAAAGATTCTTTATGCAGCCAGGTGTGGGATCCAAACCCAGGACACTGGACCCATGGGATAGCGGCGCTAAGAACTGTGGAAGCTTGCAGTCTTGTTGTTAGTGAAAACTTTATACACTGCCCACGTACTGTTCTGATGGCTACTACAGCATTTGAAAAGGACTGATATTAGTAATCCACCAAAGGGCAGCACATTTCCGCTTTGTTATGGGTCCAGAGCACGCTTGTCATATGGGCAGAGTAACACTCAAAGCAGCTGGACGTGGATCCAAAGTAACATACTGCTTTGCACAATGCTGATCATTCACATGTGTCACTGGTATATCATTCAGCAAAGTGGTTATGCTGCCGATCCACTCATCAGACCACCAGCCCACCTAGGGTGCATTTGTGTACAGGCAATTTAACATCTCTTGTTAAAATCGGCAACATTGTGAGCAATAGCAGAATCCTTTAATGCAAAGTTAGGCAACAGATACAACTTGCCAACCCAACTCTGCTGTGGAACTTGGCAACAATAATCGTTTGAGGAATTACAAAAAAAAAAGAACAATGAGGCGTTTAATTTCAATAGTAAAATTTAAACCATCAGAATGGCATACTCTTTAACACAGTTAATCAACACAGTCTGTTGAAACAACATACAGACTTGCTGAGTGTATTTTAGGTTATTCCTTTACTATCGATTTTTTTAATGCCTGTCTTAATGTGGAGGAATACAGGAGATTATAAATTGTGCAGGAGTTTATTTTGCTATTTTAGGAGGATTAATGTGGCCAACTCATAGAATGCTGTGTTTTTGTAGACCTTCATCATAACTCTTCTCTCCTTCTCATTTGTTCAGCAGGACTGGAGTGGGACCTCTACCGCAATCTTTATGGACAACATTTGGCACAGGAGATTGTCTCGGAAGCTCTGGATAAGTTCCTCCACAATGATAGCCCAGAAAGACCACTTGTGTTTTCTTTCCACGGTTCATCTGGTACTGGCAAGACCATGGTCAGCTCATTAGTAGGGAAATACCTGTTTGGGTCATCCTTGAGCAGCCGTTCCATACACCACTTCATACCCACGCTTCACTTCCCTGATTCTGGCCAAATAGAACAGTATAAGGTACTTGTCTTTGCTTTGTGGGTGATGTTTCTATGAGCTGGAAGTGGTTAACTTATGAATTTCTTATAATAATAATAATAATATTATTATTATTAAGTTGCATTTATAGAGCACCACAAACCCAAGGTCGCTTTACATACTGAGTAAAAAAAAATCGCACAGAAGACAAAAGTTTGTAAAAGAGGAAAGTTTTCAGTTGAGATTTATTGGTGGAAAAAGAGGAGTAATCGTGGAGAAACTGAGGAAGAGAGTTCCAGAATTGAAGGGCCATAACACTGAGGGACCTGCCTCCCAGGATAGAGAGTCTGGTGCGTGGGACAGTAAGGAGATTACTGCGCGAGGACCTGAGAGAGTGACAAGGAGTGTAAGGAGCTGAGTGAGGTAGTGGGGGGCAAGGTTATGTAGGGCTTTGAAGGTGAGAAGAAAAAAACTTCAGTTTAATCCTTGATGGAACTGGTAACCAGTGAAGTTTGGAAGAGAACAGGGGAGATGTGAGCAAAACTCTTTGTGTGGGTGAGGACTCGCTAGGGTGAGGAACTATATGCTACTAACAGGTTGTGCATGTTTAGAACATACAACTCAGGCTAAACTTGATTGTTACAGCTAGTTAGTGGATTGTTAAAAGGCACAATTAATTGCTATGGTGGTTTTATACTGTTTTTGTCTTTTGCCAATATTGAAATCAAGATTAATTTTAGATGTGAGAGCACATATCTCAGTTATGTCCTCCATTAACTACCTGAAACATCAAACGATTTGCTCCTAAGACATAAGGTGCTGTTTGTGTATGCTGTGGTTGCCTCCATTTTCCTTTAGTTGGTGTAACATTGTTTGAAAAGAGGACAAGCTTTGTTTTTCTGAATTTCTCTCCTCACCTTAAAATTACTTCAGCAATGCTTCCGCATCACCTCTTCAGACAGAACACAGTTTTTAACACACTTGCTGTTTTATGCATCTTTTTTCAGTTATGTTGTTACTTATTTGTGGAAACCATGCAGGCTTTCCTTAGAAAAGGGATCAGGAGAACACTTTTTGCCTTTGGATTCGTCAGCATATGTTTATTTTTCTTCAGTTACTTTATCAGATAGATGTAAAAGTTTCAGAGATGGTCATGCATTTGTTTTAAAGCAAAGAAAAGTCAAGCCAAATTACAATAAAAGGTGTCATTTCGCTTGACTTTTCACTACATTCATAATGGCTAACACGGTACAACACAGCAAAGAAACACAATGAGTACTGCTGAACCTTTTACGATATAATAATTGAGAATATAATTTGTTTAATACTCTAGAATAATGCATCATTTCACAACATAGTTTATTAAGAATATTACAATCATATATAATGAAAAAAATCCTTTGCATTACCACCAATTCACATGGATATATCTTGTACACTTGGTGTAAAGCATCCAGGCAATGTTTATAAATTTAGGGCTTAGGGCATTTACAATGGTAACATCTCACATGAAGTAAGACTCTTTGAAATAAATATTTAAAATGCATTGATACCGAAACATTACAACTGTTAGCTAAAAGTTTTATGCTTTGGTAATTCATATTCATCTAAGAATGGTCATGGTACTGGAATACAGATATATCAGAATGAACATTTTATTACTACTAGCCCCAAATACACTAGTTAGTGAAATGACAAAAGAAATGGAATGTTAAACTGAAAATTGAAGTCAATACAGAGGAGTTGAAAAAGAAAAGCTGCTGAGCATTTTTAGTATGTGTAACGCAATTTTCGCTAATGCTGTCGTCTCTGCAACCGTTTGACAACTTTATATGTGATTTCATAATACACTGGTTTTCAAAAATTGGGCTTTCATTCTGATGGAGGCAAAAGAAGTCAAATGAGTCAGGGAGAGAATGAAAGAACACAAAATGAGCCACTTTTAACTTCACTTCTAAAAGATTTGTAGAAATTTGTTTTTACCTTTGATGCTGCCAGTTACATTTCCTGTGCAAACATTAATGCTGCTACTTGTCACATTTAGGTTATCTTAAAACATACAAGCAGTTCCTTATCCAGTGAGGACATGAAGTTGAACACTAAGATTACTATACTAGTCATTTTGCTCTTTAAAGGTCATATTGTGTTTAAAGGATAGAAATGTAAGTCCGCTGCAAAGCCAAAAGAACTTAAAATTTAGACCAATGTGAGCTTTGCCTGTTTTAAATTTAGGAGTGTGTTAATGAAATTCATTCAATTTTTAAATTAAAAGAAATGTTGTCCACATGAATATTTTATTTAAAAAAAAAAAAGCCCATTTTTTACTTTTTGAAGAAATGAAAGTTGATTATCAGTTTAAGTGTGTGTTTTTTCACCCATGATACAGTTGCCATTGGAAAAATATTATAGTGATGGCTATACTTCTGTTTCATATGGTACTAAAGTGGAAAATTCAGGCTCACAAAATGGATGGATAGACAAAGGTGCACATCTAACTGCCTGTTTAAATGCCAAGTGACCAATTTGGGATGCAGTCTCACACCTATGATGACCACCCAGTCCTGACCTTACTGTTGTGAATAGCATATTGAGAGTCCGGCTACCAGCCCTATTCAGCATTAACTGGTTAAACACACCAAATCACTTAAAATGAGTTACAAATATGGAAAGTAAATATTGGTGTTAAGCTCAAACCTATAAATTACATACTGTAACTGGAAAGAATGATATGTGGGCCAAAATTATTTAGCTATATCTTTTATTTGCACATATAAATAGCATAGATATGATATAAGTAGTAACACAGATTTAGTTTCAGTTCAGGTACTTTGTTTGTGAAATTAATATGTTCTTTCCATACTTATGTGGGCCGTGTCTAGGGGACATCCGTTTCATTCTAGAGTTTAAAAACACACTACAGGTATTGGCTTGATGGACCTGTGCGTTTAACTCTTTCAGGGCAGATTTCGACTTTTGTCCAAATTCCGGGGTAGAGGACAGTAATGAGCTGTAAACTGTTTACTAGAAGGAAAGTTAGCTTCGTTGATTTGACCTCGATTCCCCGTGTGTGCAGGAGTAGCGAAGAACAAAAAAACGTTGAAATGGCACCGACATCTGTCAAGAGACCAAAGCAAAATTGCGTATTACTCTTGAATCAGACTTTGACTTCTCGGATGTTTTATGTTGATTTATGTGTAAAACATTGCTTTGCGTGGTTCTCCAAAAACAGAGTTTTTTGGAAAAAATATTCAGCCCTTCTAGTAGTAGACTGGTATCAGCCCTAGAGCTGGTTGTTTGCCTTGTGCTTGTTACTTCTTGTTACTGCATGGATGTCTGAATAGATTATTTGTTAAGAATTATACTTTGAGCATTTAAAATACTGTGTAATTCTCATAAATGATTGTTTTATGATGTTTGTCAGATCACCTGAAACATGCATTGAACCTCAGAGGAAGTTTTTCTTAGTAAGGGGATAGGAAGAAGTGTCAGAACCTGTACCTGTGTCCTCTTGCCTGTCTCACTCTCCATATTGTACTCCACATATTTCACCTGTATGGCAGGCTGTTTGTTGACTGGGATTGTCTTTATTTTCACTCCTTTACTTCAAGCCAGTTTACCAGCTATACAGCGCTTCTTCTCAAAAGTGTCCTTTTTAGCTGCAGGACTGAATTTCAGCAAGGAATAACCAATCATAGTTCTCAGCTTGCTATCTGCAATTCAAACAGAGGCAAAATCTATTTATTTGCTTAATAACCAATAGCAGCAAATATAAAGTGCTCTGACCCTCAGAGGTCATACGAAAAGAGAATTTCCCTGGGGGATTAATTAAGTATATCATATCAAATCCAAATAAGCATAAGAATTATTCAACATAGGTGGTTCCATGCAGGCTTTATTCAGTTTCAGATGATGTTTCCCAGAGGTCCTCAGTTACTCGTTATATACCCATAATTGAAAAATGAAAAGAAGGATTTCTTACAAGAGAGAGAGACCTCCTTTTACAAGTGTCCGGCAAGCTACATTTAAGTGCTCATATTCAGCTGGGAGGCTCCCTGTAAGTGTCCATTTTTGTTATTAAGCTAAGCTCATTTTAAATGTGTGCAAGAAGCAGCTAAACTCCCTTTTTGTAAGCAAGTATCAAACTTATTCAAAAACAGTTCTCTCAGTTTTAGTTAAGTGTAATAAAAGCATTCATTACCCAAGCCCCCTAACCACCTACCCTTCTCGCTCAAATTAAACACACACACCTGGCTTTCTTTCTGCTAGCACAGCAGACAAACACTGAAAGTGATACCAAGTCATTATCACACAAGGTCAAGGTTGACTCCCATGGGAATCGAAAGCTGGCCTTCATATCTAAGCAAAATACTCTGAGTCTTGCTTTGCCTTTTAGCTTTCCCAAAGAGCACTGCATGTCTGCTCAGCATGACAGGACTTTCCAGCTAAAGCCTTTTACTTAAAATCTGTCGACTATATACACAGTTATAAAGTGTCTCCCATACAACGATAAATTCATTATAACCATAAGCTGATAGAAGCTGTGCAGTGGGCAGGCTCCCTGCCTGGGGTTTGTTTCCTGCCTTGCGCCCGATGTTGGCTGGGATTGGCTCCAGCAGACCCCCGTGACCCTGTAGTTAGGATATAGCAGGTTGGATAATGGATGGATGGATGATAGAAGCTGTTTTATTCCCTATGAAATATTGAACTGCAAGAAGAAAGACTGCAAGGGTTGGAAATATGAAAAACAACAGTAATGCTGTAAGCTTACTTCTGACCATCCATTTTTTTATTAACACTTTAAATGATAAAATCGTCAATGTTGGTAAGTTTTTGACATAACAAACTTGTACACAATTGCCTAAACCAGATAGCAGATACCTCACAACTCTGGACTGAATTAAGCAGACTTGCATAGTAAGTTATATACATAGCAAATTAATGTTTGTACTAAACTGGAAGTTAACAGTTAGTTTAATAATAAGTGTGTAGTAGACATTTAATTGAACAGATTTTCTTTTCCCAAAGAAGCTCTGTAAATCGGAGAGACACTTTTATTTGATCAAAGGTAATGTAACTTTATTGCCTAACTGTTCTGAGGTATCTTACTGGAAATACCAATAATTGTAATAAGTGTAATAATAAGTGTTCACTTTTGTCACTTTACTATTTAAACATGTATTTCTGCTGTTTACTTTTCTAATTGATTAAATACATTTTATAGATCTATTATTTGTTTACAGCACATTTGATACTTTTTGGGAGGGGGTTGTGTGTGAACGTCACGCTGTAGGTACTCTAGGCCGGTAATGAGCAATTCATTTTTTCACAGATTGTTGACTATTTATCTATTGGCTAAGAAGAATGTTTGAACACTGTGTTAATTTTACATATAATGCAACTTTACTTCTGTTTCTTGCCAGCTCTGGTTTCAGTGAAACATTTTTGAAACAATCACAGAGTTTAGCTTAACCAAAGTAACTGCTTAATCATTTTACCAGTTGCTGCTTTGGTCTGTTTATACTGTGTGCTTTCTCTGCATTATTTTCAGCAAACTGCACTATATTGTAAGTATTGTTAAGACTTGGTTTTGATGTCATGCGGTTCTCCCTTTTATTCATTTTCCTTTTCTTTTTCCCCTCTTTTTTAGAAAGAGCTGAAAAGCTGGGTTGAAGGAAATCTCACAGTATGTGCCCGCTCTCTCTTTGTCTTTGATGAAATGGACACCATGCCTTCAGGTCTCGTTGATGTCCTCGCTCCGCTGTTGGGTCCTTACCATTTGGTGTATCAAACAAACTACCGCAAAGCTATTTACATTTTCATCAGGTAAGGCTGGTATGACTTGAAATAATTGGGAGTCACAATTAATTAGTTCAGCTGAATAACTTGATTTCACAAGAACACAGATAAAATATACCTGGGCGTCTCTCAAATATTCAAGTTGGCTGACATGCCCAGGAACACCAGTACTTTGTCATAATCGGTTTTCAACCCGTGCATGTTATGAACAGTCACAGCTCCTGAGGATTACTGATTTTTTTTAGTTTTTAGAAATAAACAAGAAAACATTCAGGCAGAATTTATAAATAGAACAGCACATGGAAAAAAAAGCCACAATATTGAAAATTGAAAGTTTTTCTAAATCTACTGTTGATAAATGCTGTATTTAGCTTCATATGATATTTTCAGGCCTGATACAGAAAATAAAGCTTGACTAATAAAAAAATATAAGGAAAAGGTGAAGACTGAGGCGTCTAGTCTTTATGAAATGCTCTGGCTGCTGGGTCATCAGTAATTATTATGGCAGGTAGATTATTCCATTGTAGGCTTTATTGCTAAAAGGTTTTGCTTGTACAGTAGCTTTGTTTAGAAATTTTAAGACTGTCTACATCAAGCAGAAGATGATTCTTAAATGCAGGCAGTAATTACCTTCTGTAATGTTAAAGAAGTTAAAGGCATTTGTGATATTGTATGTCAAAAATTAAGTTTTTTTTTTTGTTAAAAATCGGTAAACTTGAGAGAGCTTTTTTTTTTTGTCAGGAGTATTTTAAAAGTATTTTCAAGGAACATCTTCAAATGTGTGTTTGGAGTTGATACTTTTGTCTGAGAAAGAGATTCATATTTTTGTTGTTTAATTTGAAATGTGTCACACAGCCATTTTAAAGTTTCAGAATTTGGTTGGTGATTTGCTAGGACACACTGCTCCGTTGACAAAGAAAACCACCCAGGAGACACAAAGCCGGTGCCGTATTACATGACTTTTAGTTGGAGTGGATATCAAACATGATAACAGCAGTCACTGATCTTGTTGCAGGACAAATTACATGACTCTGCAACAACTTTCTAGTACAGTTTAACATTTCCAGAGTATCACACGCTCACCCATTTCTCTGACGGCCAATAACCTACTGTCTGATGGAACTGATGCTGTACAAATGGTTTCCAGGTACACTGAGTTCTGCTAACATCTCAGCTTTATATATTTATTTATTTTCATTTTCTGTTCTGTTGACATAAGATTCTCACACCCGCAGAATCTGTCACCTGCATTCCTTACTCCTCGTAGCTGCATCAGATGTATTAAACTTTCAGGTTCATTGGTTGTGAGCTCTCGCATTCACAGAGCCCACACCTACAACTTGTGATGACAGAGTTAGTCACAGACTGGTTTGGCTGACTACTGTCCGTCACACTTCAGGACTGGTGTTCATGTTAACATGCCACAAACCTCCTCTGACTTGATTAGTAAATGAACTCTGTGAATAAAAATCACTGGAAAACATGTAATGTGACAGGCCTTAACTTATTGTATTAACTAAATATAATGCAGTTGTATTAAAAAAATATGACAGTCCAACGTAACAAAGCGGATTTGCTTTAGTAGATTTTACTTTGAGCATTTTTGTATTACTATTGCAGTATTGTTTGTGTAATGTTATTAAGCACTTGAGATTTTTCAGTTGTATATCTTTCAGCAGTTGCCAATTCATATTCTTATTTGTGTAATCATCAGTGAAACGTGCAGCTTCTGGCCAAACAGAAAGTGATGTCTTTTACTTTCCTAAGGTGGACTGTACTGCAGAGCCCCCCTTTCACTTAAAATAGTGACAACCATGAAGGCTGATTTTTACTTCATTAGAAAGCACATTTCAGATTATCCACTCGCACACACTGACTTGGTCAACGAGAATGTGGAAAAGTGTGCACATTTTGCTATATATTTTGTTGTTCCAGTTCCGCACAGTGGAACTGTGAGAATTTCCAATATAAAAAATTGCTAAAATTATCTGTAATGGGCTAGAGAAGTTGCTCACAATCATTCATCCATTTTTGTTGAGTATACCACAAGAGGCTAGAACAAGTAATGTCACTGCCAGTGTCTCATTTTTATAAAAGAAGGCAATGTGAACCTTTGTATTTCACTTTGTCCAAATAAATATATTTAATGCAAAATTATCAGTTATTCATTTATTATTATTTTATAGAGACTTGTTTCTAAAGCAAGGTCTCGATTTAAATACATCCTGCATTACCGAGTGCAGTACTCATGGCTGCTTTGTAAAATCCCATGTGCCGTTTGCCCTTCGAAAGTTACTGGATAATAAAGGATAACCAAGAACAGCCATTGGCCGAGACCTCTGGAGCAGACTCCAAATGTGACATTTTCAGAATTCTGTTTTGCGTTATATTTTTTAGACTTCGGAAAGCTTGCTTCCAAGGATGTTGTTAAATGTAGGTGTCATCATTCATTAAATTAAACATTTTTAGGAAAATATTTTAGTAATTGTTTGTGCCTTCTGGGTAGAAACAAATGTTTTAATGTGAGTCCTGGGGGCAGAGATTTTTCATATCAGTTTTGTTCTAAAGCCAAAAACTCACTTTTAAATAAAAGACTGTTGTTAGTTCTTTTTTTTATCTTTCTTGTAAGAGTGGCTCAATTGATGTTTCAGCTAAGTTTTCCTATTGTACAAAAACTGCATAGTGAAAAATCTTACTGTCATCTTTCATTTCTCTGCCCCTTTTCTTCCTGGCACAGCACTTCTGGCAGTGAAATAATTAATCGCGCCACACTGGAGGCAAGAAAGTCTGGGTTGGACCGTGAGGAAATTAGAATAGAAGACCTAGAAAATCTTCTGTCTCAAGCTGCTTATGACTGCAAAGGTAGGGGGACTTGTTGATCTCTCCGATATCTCAATTAAATTATAATGTGAGTTCAAGGATAAGGGATAATCATAAAAGATCAGTTTTAAGCTTCAATTGAAATTTTACATTTTCTCTCTTTGGCCAGTCGATACATCTTTTTTTCATTAAAACTAAGCCCTGAAATAAAAGCTAATTTGTAATGCAAATTTGGTGAGCTATTTCTGTATCAAAAATATTATTAATATGCTCTTGGTGAACTTTACTTGGTGAAACCTTTTATACTATTAGTCTCTGCAAATAAAGTGCTAGACATAGATAAACACACTTTTAATATCAACAGATCAATTCCTGCTTTTACTGCAACATTTACCAGCAAGTGCACAGATCCAATGAAATAGTACTCCTCCATACACAATATACTGTACTATATGTAGTATGTGGAGTTAGTAATGCAAACTGGCTTCTGAGTTTTTTCCAGATAAGGAAGACAGAAGTTTCAGGGTACGGCAGTAATGCTCAGTGATCAAGGCCACATAGAGTGGTTACATGTTACATGGTGGTTAGCACATGCAACTAAGAATTTCACTCTACTCTGTGTACATGCCAATAATGGTGCTGCTGTCAAGTACTGGCAACGGAGCTGCAGTGGAAACATTTACAGATTACGTGGTTTTGTAAACCGCAGTTTAGGCAACTGTGAGTATATTAGTTATGTTAGCATAGTTTGTAGCACAGAGTAGTAGAAGTTATGTTAGTATTTTTTTTTTTTTAATTGCAAAGTGAATTTCAGTTTATTTTTACATGTATAGGGCACTTCCATTAGCAAGTACGGAGCACTGCTAATATATAACAAATATATTTCACAATAATGAAATAAACTAGAAAAACAAAATGCTGAACTTTTTTTTTTTTTTTTTACTGAACTGCAGCAAAATTAATAACAGGACAGTTGATGCGGTGGACAGGTATAGAATGCAGCGGACTATACAAGAGTACAGGTCAGAGATACAAAAGCAAACTGTACTGAAGCGAAGATATTGTCACATATGTGCATTTATTTATTTATTTTCTCTCCTAAATTACTCTTACTGTAGGCTGTTTATAATCCGACCTCTCACAAATGAATGTAGAGCTGATCACTTTTTCTTTTCCTCAAATGTCACTTTAACATTTGCAGTGTTTTTTTTTTTTGTTTTTTTTAATGTCCAGACTACTGTCACCAGCTCTGAAGACTCTTTATCAACTGTGATCAGCACATAAATGTGACATGGGGAGCAATTTGCTGTGGTACCTTAAAGAATTTTTTACGTTTTTTTTAGTGCTGTGAACATGCTATTAGAGTTCTGCACACGCTGATACTTTTGAAAACACACGACACACCTGATTTTCCAAACACAGCCCCTTCAAGGATTTATCATGCGCACATGCCCAGTGTAGGCAAAGGTCATATGGGTTTTCAGACATTTTAGTGTACACAAAGATACTTTTGTAAATGACATGAAAATTGTGTGGATGTAGATTTAAAACACTGTTTTACATTGAAAATTTAGCCGTATGGACGAAGCTTAAGTTACCACAGAAAGATCTGTGAGGCATCAACACCACTCTTCTTCTATATGTGTACAAACTCCTCTCTGATAGTGACCAGGCTGAGATTCAAACACAGGTCACTAGAGCGGCAAGATAACAACACTAGCCATTTCTCCACCATTTCACCCTCATGAGAAAGTGAAAAGTTGTAGGGAAGCAAATCCTGAGAAGCACTTGTCAGCTGTAGTGCTTCAGCAGATTACTGTGTAAATAAATCATGGGCCGCAGGAAAGGCAATGTTTAGGTTGGGTTGAGTTTCTGTAAAGCTCAAACATACTGGGAGCTCCACTACCTTTTTTTCACTAGTTTCTTTTAATTTCTTCAGAAGTGGTGAAGGACCTTGTGAGAAAAGCACTTACTGAGTCGTACACAAATCCCCCAAAAAAAGACTTTTATATTGGAAACTCTCATAGTTCCATTGTGCACAACTGGAAGAACAAAATGTGCCCACTTGGACTTGAAGGACAGGGGACTACCAGGCAGCAGCCAATTGTAGTGTATGTACTTTTACACACACATCATACACGTGTACAGTAAGAGTTTAAGCCAAGCCAGCATGCATATCTTTCACATTTAGGAAGAAAATTAGGGTACCTAGAAATAAACCCATGTAGAGAAAGGAACAACATAATAATCAAAAGTTTACAAAAAAAATAATAAAAAATACTTCACAGGACTTGCACACTGTCAAGGTTTGATTTCTGCCTTACAACAGGTGCAGATGGACTTTGACCCTCACTTGGACAACACATATAATGATAATCAATGAATGAAATTAATGATGAAAACTGACACTAATTGGCATGCTAACATTTAAAGAAACAAATATGCATTAACATAAATGTCCAGCTATTGATTTTTTCAAAACTGTTTATTCCATGTCAGGGTGACAAATGGCCTATCCCAGGAGAATTGCAAATGTCTCTGTATTCTAATAATAAAATAACAACAGTTAAAGAAGACATTTAACACAGAAACAAATCAAACGAAATATACATAAAATTTGTACTGAAAAAACTTGAATGCATTTTAAATGATAAATTCATCACATGGTCACAAACAGGCAGAGAAAACTAACAAATATGCAGAAAGTGTGCTGTTGATGTATTGGTGATAGCAATTGGGTGGGGGATAACAGGCCATTGATTAGCATATATGTTGGAGTTAACATTTTTCAATTTATTTAGTCCATGTATTTTCCTATTTCTTCATTCATTTTATTAGACACATCCAACAGCACTGAGCACTGAACAAAAGCCAACCCTGGATGGGTGCTGATCCCTGTCAGGGGAAATTCATTTGCACACCTCACTCAGCTTTTCAGTTGCCAGCTCAATATATTCATATTTTTCCATATCGGTATTATTTAGACACATGAAAATAGTTAAAATGTGGGTATTTAAAGTGGATATATGGTGGTAGTTAAAAAAAAAAAAAAATCTGGTGATGAGAGGTCACCTATGGAAAAAGTGTGACGTTTGCTCTCTCTGTTTGCATAGGGAATCCAGCACTGAAGAGTCCTGTCAAAGCTGAATTAAATTTACTGTTCAGTTTACTTTCTTCACTTGCTGTGTTCACTAAGGGTGCATACACATTCATCATATTGTTCACGGAGGGACATACCTTAAGTTACCTATTTTTAAGTAAATATTCAGTTTTCATTTATATGGATCTGTTTCTATTCCTAACCACTTATTTCAGGGGTTTCTTAACTGCAGGTATGATGCGCCCCCAGTTCAGGTGATGTGAACATCAACAAGTTTTCTTCTAAATCTGCTTGCATATCCAGTTTATGGAAAGGCAGTGACACTCAAACAAAAACTTCTAGGCAGTGAGGCATGCTGGTCCAGTTGTCTCTGACTCGGGATACCTCCACAATGCTATGTTTTTATTTTAAAAAAATGTGTTTTAAAAGTACGGCGATCTCCATCCACACTGGTGTTTTCACAGTGTTTACAAAAGTATCTCTGAACATACATACTAAAACAAATGTCTGGCATGGAAGATACTTCACTACGGTCATTCCAGCTTGCGTTTACACACGGAGAACAGCAACGACATGTACATAAAACAACAATTTTCCTGCATACAGGTGAGCAGCACAAGTGCCAAGGAAAGAAACTCCTCTGCATCTTGCATTTTAGAATTTGGTTTTCTTCTGCAAATTGTGACCAAGTGAGGAATGAGACATTGTAATGAACAGAATCAAAACAGGGAAGGGCCACCTAATAAGCACAAACCAAGCACAGCATGATGTAGACTGTGTTTTCAGAAATATGCGACTCTGACGAGCAATTTCAAACTCCATTTTTGGGGGTTAAACATGCTGGGGTATTGAAACAGAGACTAATGTCTGTGTTTTAAAACAAAAAATGTGATCGTGTTGAATGTAACCTCAGATCCTTCAAGGCCACTCTGGCTGCAGGCTTTCATTTCATTCAGTTTCTTGATTTGATTAGATTATAGATTAGTAATCAGTTTCTGCTGCTACATGAACATACTTGTCTTGCCTTCACTTAATTTGACTTGTTTTTTAAGATATAGAAGCCAACAGCCAAATGATGATAAGTTGTGGAAACTTAAATATTTCAGTCACCTAAGAAAAAGGTCATTAGTTAAAGAAAACACTTGGGCTTGGAATAAATGATGATAAAGGTCCTAAAGAGACAACTTCTCTGATTATATCCATCAATACCAATATCTGGCAGTTACTGTTGATGTGTATTAACAGCTCCAAGAACTGACAGAACACACAGACAAGCTATTATTACCATTAGGAAACCAGGCCAAGCTATTATTGGATGATCGCAAGATTAAAAACAAACTCTATATAGTAACAGTAAAAACGATTTTTAAACACTGCAAAAGATTTATTGGGGTTTTTTTTTTTGGTTATTTAGATTTTGGGGGGGAAAAAAAACTGCCTGGTATGTTTGAATTTGTGTACTCTTATTACCGTTTGAAAGGTAAAGTGTTTCCCAGATTATTACTTCATTAAAACAATATAAACCTGCACTTAAAGACCTAAGGTGAAGGTCACGCTGTTGTCCTTTACAACTGGGACTTTTTTTTACAGTACACTTTGGGAACGATGCTTTTTGGTAAAATGGTCAGCTTTCAACAGCATCTGCCATTGTAAGGAAAGCCAGTTCCACAAGGTGGCAGTCTTGGTACACACAATTCCTTTTTTTCTCAATTATTTCAGTTTTTTTTTCCCTGTTGACTTGACTACTTTGTTTCTGTTATCTTTCATCTTATGTTAAGATAATACATTTAAATAATTTGTTAATGACAGCGAGTCTGGGTTTCAACATTTGTGGGTACTGCCATTGTTTATTTAAGCTACTGTATTTTGTGAGATTGTCCTACGACATAGCAAACTAATCAATATTTACTGTATATGGTGTTAAGTTTTTCTTTGTGCACATTTAAGGTAAGAAGCAGGTTTTCTCCACTGGTAATTGTTTCTGCTTAGATTGTCAGTGAAGATGCTAGAGACGTACAGTATTTCAATTAAACTTGGGATTAATAAAGTATCTATCTATCTATCTATCTATCTATCTATCTATCTATCTATCCATTAACCATACTTTAAACCACTAGAGTTTAGTCTAATCTGACGTGCAACTGAATGTTGCTATTGCTATTTTTTGTTATAGGTGGGCTCTGTCATTCAGAAGTCATTCGCACAAAGCTCATCTCCCATTTTGTACCTTTTATGCCACTGACACGTAGACATGTGGAACGTTGTGTACGCCAGGAGATTTGCCACCATGGACAGTGCCACCGTAAAGACATCATCACCATGGTTGCCAAGAGCTTGGGGTATCATCCAGAAAGTGAAATGCTTTTCTCACACACTGGCTGCAAAACTGTATCTGCTAAGGTGGACTACTATCTCTGAGATCAAGACCGCCTGTGGTGGACTCAAACCCATCTTCACTAGAGAGACTGCTCAGTATGTGAACTGTTCTGGTAAATGAGGAGGTTCCATCTTCACTTGAAGTGGGAGTACCGGCTGGCTTTCCATAATATAATTGCATTTTAACTCTGGGTGCAATCTATACTTTAATTCAATTTACCTAAAATAAATGGGATCATGTCAAATAAGCAATTGGTTCTAAAAGGACACAGTCAGCATGCATATATTATTGTGTAATATTTACACCTTTCTTTGAAAATCAAGTTCAGTTTCAAGTAGACATATTTCATGCCTTCGGTGTACAGTATCATACAAACAGAGGTTCAGCATGCTTTGATTGCCAGGATCTTACATGGCAGAAGGAAGCAGAATATCTTCAGTTAGTTTTTGAGGTGTTGTCAGACATTTTAAATGAAGACGGAATTAAATGTGAATGTTGCTTATCCTATCATCACATGGCTTCTGCATTTTGTGTTTCTCTTTTACACATCAACTTGCATTACATTTTGAAAACTCCAGTCTGAATATCTAGCCCAAGACTTCATCATATTTATTGTTCAACAAGTGCAATTATACACTTCACATTTGCATTTGCATTAACAATAATGGTGTGAAAATAGTAATTAGGAAATGTTCTTCACAAGAAAGGCAAATTTTATGAAGTTCATTTTAAAAGAGTGTGAAAGGTCAGTGTTTCTACAGATGTGACACCCAGGCTAACGGATGTTTCATTCTAAAAAACAAGTGGCACTAAGGATGTGAGTTGCATTTTTATATGAGCTTTTTATTTTTTTTTACTGATTTGTCCCAGGAATGGAGGAAACTATAATGGCTCAACAGGATCTGACAACTTTCAGAGTTTAGTACAAATTATGCCATTACTTATTGCAACAAACCTTACAAACCTTTATCTTCCTTTTTTTTTGTCTTGTTCAGTGTTTTACTTTCAACATTCAGTTATAATTTACTGTATGCCAGAGCAGATGCCACAATTATTGCTAGAAATGAAAGATATCGTGTTAGTCTAAAGAAATACTATTTAACATTTGCAGAAATGGTTCCTGTTATATTATGAAGTACCATCTTTGTTTTTCACTTTTTGTGTATTAGTTAGCAGTGCAGCCTCACAGCTGTGTAGTGCCAGTTTGGGCACTGGTTGTGCGCAGTTTGCACCTTCTCCCCTTGCTGCTTATTTGTTTTCATAGTCTTCAGGTTTCTTTCATCCTTCCAAAGATGTGTGTGTTAGGTTAAGTGGCAACGCTAAATTGGCCAGGTTTGAGTGAGCATAACGAGCCCTGCAATAGACTGGCATCATGCGAAGGACTGATTCAATGCCCCCTATGATCCCAAATTCGATTCAAAGGTTTGATAATTCATAGATGAATCTTAATTTTAAAAAGTAATAAAATGCATTGCTGATATGTTGCAAAAGATCTAACAAACACAAACAGTTGAGGGAACCACCTTGATGACCCCCATAATGGATGGGAAAAAAACATGCAATAATAAGGGGGTTGTCTTTGCAGACCAGAGTTCAGTTTCAAACTGGGGGCAAGATGGGGGGCGAGTCCAGGAGGACGGACAACAGAAGTGGCGTTGGCTGACGATCATCCATTCTGTAGAGGGAGAAGAAGAGAAGATGGTTACCACTCCGCACCAACCGCTGGTCTGGCTGGTAATTACCATCACCAGCTGCCTCCCTTGCTTATGAGCGCGACAGTGGATATTGTAAGCTACCAAGTACTTTTGGGGAGAGGTGGGTCATCATTTCAAAAAGTCGCTTAGTTTCCTGGCTTTGATGTGTGCTGATTATTCTGAAAGTAACTCTTTAAAAAAGCATATATTTTGCCTGTTTTGAGCATACAACTGAATGACTGACATGTGAATTACGTGTCACAAGTAACGTGAGTTTATTCCCTCTGCCCCCCATATTGTTTACCATTGTAAAACATTGGTCACTATTGTCTTATATGACATCATACATTTTTTTTTGTTTCCATTTTTCATGAAGACATAAGATTGCATTATTTCTCAACCACACCACTACATAGGGTAAGTAACACATAAAAAATAGTTTTTTGGGTATTCCTTTAAACTTTCTTAATTCCTTTGAGTATTCCTTTAACAGTAGTGGCACTGGGAGATTGATTTTTTTTTAAGCAACTGGAAGCCACACTGCTTGCTTTCTCCATAAATTGAAATGCTTGTGTTATGTCGCCCCTAAGTTTTCTTTAGACAAACTGTTCAACTTGTTTGATATTTCCTTGCAGTTCACACGCCACTACCTTAGAATTCAGTAGCTCTTCTTTCTTGTAATGCAGAGAATAAAACTTCATTTTATTTCAGAGCTGAAGTGTAAGTTTTACACTCGGTGTACTGCTGTATATAAGCCAACATCCTGTGACCCTTTTTAATCTATTGTGTAAAACTGCCTGGCTGAAGACATTGATGAGTTTATAGGCCATCCAAATCTTTCTTATTCCAGTTCTCTCACTGCATAAGCTATACATTTTTACTTCTCATGTGAAAGATTTAAAATGTATTTTTGTTAATATTTATGTATGTGCCTATATTTGATTCATCCCTAGCCCAGAACGCTAATTCTAACTCAGGAATATCTAATAGTCTACCAACTTAGTCATCGGATAATTTCACACACTTTTTTTTTATATGTTATTTTCTCTACACTATTTGTGTAAGTTTTAATTAACAATAATCTGCACACTGACTGGCTCTGCAGCCATTCACACACTGGCTCCTAATCATCACGTCCCTGATCATTACCCTGTCATTGGGTACCTTATCAGTCTTTTGAAAGTCAAGGTCTAAAATATTTATAGACAGTTGTGCATACTCGAATGTGTGTTTCTCTTTAAACTCCAGCGTGTCAGTGAAACACGATTTCCTTTATCTAAAGCTGCCCACTGATCTGTGCTTAATAATCATTTTCCCAACTTTATTAATTGTTACCGCTAACTTGCAATTTTATTACCAGAGATGACTAACCTCATTTTTTTACATCAATAGTTCAATGTCTGGTAGATTGAAGTGTTTTGGAAATTTTCTAATATGTGATGATTTTTTTGTGACCCGACATTAGCGCGATAGAATTATGAGCGCCGACAAAATAGCGCAGATTAAAACGCGGCATCGAAATCGCGAAAATGTCATTAAATATGAATTACTAGTTTAAAGCATATATAATAATGTTTATTTTAGAAGTCAATATTCTGAGACGCGGCATGCCATCAGCACGGCACGCAGATAGTCCTTAAGATTGCGATCTGCATATGTAGGAAGAATTGCAGCAGGGACGTCTTGATAGTTGAGCGTATTTAGCTGGTAATTCCGCTTTGTATACTACGCGTTATGCCAACCCTCGACTGAGTTATTTGTTCGCGGCATGCCATCAGCAGTTATAACAGTTATAACCTAGCACATAATTTGTACATAATGCGCACGTACGCGTCCCACTCTCTTGGCCTCTGTCGCGATTTTGTCGGCGCTCATTTGTCCGTCGCGGTTTTGTCGGAGCGCATATGTCTATCGCGCTTTTGTCGGTGAACCATGATTTTTATGCATAGTATTACTTAGTAGCATCTTGAAATGGTATTGTAAGTGCTACTTGGCGCTAGGTTTTTTTTTTTTTTAAACATTTAGTCATTTTAAAGTAACAGAACCTTGTTGTCTATACTCTTAAATGAATTTAGTATTTTCATTTTAGGTGCATATCCTGCAGTACCCCTTGTTGATCTCATTAAAGTTGAAGTGCCCCTTGACCCTGCTCTTATACTGAAGGTGTTGTCTAATAGGAATCCAGTGCCTATTGAAAGTGTTCACCACCTTGGGAGTTTTTACATTTTATTGATATACAACATTGAATCACAGGGGATTTCATTTGTCTTTTTTGAAACGGAAAAGTCTGTTTAATGTAAAAGTGAAAACAGTCCTCTGCAAAATGGGTTAAATAATTGGTTGTATGTTTCCCAACTACCTTTTAAATTCTCTTTTTAACTGTTGTATTCATGTGGTTTTAAACCTTATGATGTTATTAATCTATATTGTATACATTACAGAGATACCGTTTCTTGAATAATTTCTTTCTTGGTTCCTTACAATCCATTGTTCAGATCTCTTTTGTTTCCCACTGATTTTAATTTGTGCAGTCAGCTTACCGGTCTTTGTATGAAGTACACTTTTAAATCTGCCATATTGCTGTTCCGCCATCTCCACACTTCGAAGATCATGTGAAGTTGTTAGATTTTTGTACTATGTTTGAATTACATTTCTGTAAGAAGCTGCAGGGCTCTTATTGGTCACCGTATGGGACTACTTGTATATCTGGGAGACGGGTCAGTGCCTAATTATCTGTTGAAACAGGATACCTGGAGAGTCCGGGATTTGAGCAGAAGAAAAACTGATCTACTGTGAACTTGAGGATGCAGATCACTGGCTGGGACCAATGACTTTGAGCAAGTCTTTGCATAAGAAGTGCTGATTGCAAAGGCAAGAAGACCATGTGACCAGCGTCAATAACTACATGACTAGGTGGGTTGTCTTCTATTTTGTCTACACTTTTCCTGTTAACTAATCCATTTTGTTGGATACATAACTACATATATTAAAGAAAAAAGGAACAAAAAGTGAGGGATTTTTGTGATCTGTCCCAGTTTCATACATGTTAAAGTGTTCATCCCTGAGATTTATGATTGTAGCTCATGTCATGCATTTTATGAACCTTTTTGAATTTTACAAAATGTAGGAATTTAGCATTATGTACACACACAACTTTGTAAAACACGAGAATTGAAACAAAGAAACGCCCATCTGCATCCCTCTGCTTTTACTGTGTGTGTGTGTTCTGTCTACACCGCACCAGAGCTCCCCAGTAGCAAGCAGAGATGGCTGCACCAGGCAGCTGTGGATCCATTCCAAGAAATCCCCACGTGTGTGACTGATGCCATTAAGTGATTCTTTGTATGAGCTGCGCTTTGTTATTTATTGATTTTTTTTTTTAACCCATTAACACGTAATTTCTCTGGAAGTTGCTATGATATTGGAATTAGAAGGTCACACATTTCATCAGGCTTTAGGCTCAAAACTGTAGCATTCACCAATCCATGAGCTTCCTATGTAGTCAACAGAAAAGAGAGCATGCTGGCCTGCTGATCACTGCTGCTCTGTTAGCTTAGCCTGCCTACGTATCAAGAGTTGGTTAGTCATACGTGCAGAAATTAGAATCAAGTTGTCTGTGCTGTGAGACGTCTGTAAAAGTATGAGATTTCATAGTGCGCAGCTACAGATGAGCAGATTAGCCCCAAAATAACCCATACAAACCATCAACACCAAAAATATATTGAGCCTATTTGTCAATATTTTATAAATCCAGTGTTTATTCTCTGTGTCTACTGTCATAATAACATTACATTAATGACACTTTAATTATTTTACTTGGGCTTTGTTGCCTGTTGCCAAGACAAAGGAAGCCAATAAAGAATGAAAGCTTGAATAAAAGCTTTCCCAAGAGCCCGAAAATATCCAGGTAACCCATGTTCATTTTGTATTTGGGCATTTGATAACAGTTCAGTTTAATATAGAGCCCAGCCCCTAATTTATGAGCTCAGAGCACTGTACATTTCACAAATATTAATAATAATATTAATAATAATATTGTTAAAATATGTTACAGTCAATACTGGATGGTAGTGAGACCAGCTCTGTTGTATGGGTTGGAGACGGTGGCACTGACCAGAAAGCAGGAGACAGAGCTGGAGGTGGCAGAGTTAAAGATGCTAAGATTTACACTTGGTGTGACGAGGATTAGAAATGAGGACATTAGAGGATCATGTGAAGTTGGACAGTTGGGAGACAAAGTCAGAGGGGCGAGATTGCGTTGGTTTGGTCATGTGCAGAGGAGAGATGCTGGGTATATTGGGAAAAGGATGTTAAAGATAGAGCTGCCAGGAAAAAGGAAAAGAGGAAGGCCTAAGAGAAGGTTTATGGATGTGGTGAGAGAGGACATGCAGGTGAAAAGTGTTAAAGAACAAGATACAGAGGACAGAAAGAAAGACGAAGATGATCCACTGTGGCAACCCCTAACGGGAGCAGCCGAAAGAAGTAGTAGTTACAGTCAGTACTGGGCAATAGCGCTTTTTGTATATAAACGGAAGCCTCCGGTAAATGTTAAAGTTTACTTAAACTGGCCTAATTCAGGGTGCAGTATTATTTAGTCAAAGTGCAGAGAGTAAATGTCTTCATGTTAAATTGACATTTTCGAATACTTTAAAAGGTGTATATTTTTAACAGTGATTTGGCATTCCCTGTAATCGTGAAAAGATCCAGCCTGGAAGTGAGCCATACTCCAACCACTCTCACTGGCAAGCACATCTACGCTGTACCATCCAGATATATAAATAACAAAACCAGCATCCGTGCCCACTTGGCAGAAGTAAATACAGTTAAAATGCCTGTTAGCTGTAGGAGAATGAAGAAGGGTGCCATCGTGCAGAATGCTTGTGTTTTTTGGGGTGTTTACTGGTAATTTGATGATTTCTCAAATTACTCAAAATTGGTTGGTCATTTCAAATACTGTAGAAATTTTCATTCTAACTCATTTTCATTTCATAAAAACAGTCACAGTGTTACAAAAATAATAATTTTCTTTTTCAATGCAGTGCATGTTTTAGAATGGAAAGTGGAAAAAAGATCCTCCCTATAGATGACATATCATAGACCTGAGTGTATTAAGAACACAGGAACACGCGCACAAGGCGATATGACGTGTCTGTGAACCCGCTGAGCTGACCCCTGTGCTACCGGACCACCTGACGAATATTAGAACTGCGCAGGTCAGGTGAAAACATACGTGTGAGTGAGTGAGTGAGTGTGTTCGCCTTAGATGGATACAAGATGGGCCAAATTTCATTACCAAAAATGATTATCAAATTAAAATTTATAAGTGGAAATTATATCCATTGTTTATGATTCTTTTCTTTTTTGGCTTATAATTAGATTTGTATTATTCTCCTTTTCTATCCACACATACTTGTTCCTGAGGAATGGAAGTCTACTCCAACTGTAAATACAATTTAATTGTGAGTTTTAGTCGCTGAATGCTCATTGAACAAAATGGAACTGCAGCTTTTAAACTCGACAAGTGTGTTGGTGTGACACGCATCCAGGTTTGGTTCAACAGCTTCTCTCATTAACTCGGCCACCTCTGTTAAAGAATAATGGAAACTTTAAATTATTAATCTTGCGACGTTACACGTAGTGTTGGATTTAAATTTGATAGAATACCAGCGGGCTCTCTAGTATAAAGATATTTTAAAAGCAGCCCCAACATTTCCTGGAGTTAAAACGTTGTAGGATGGTGAACAGTTTGATCGTTACCTAGCACAATATCGACAGATTTATATTCTTTTTAAAATTTTGGCAACGCTTTCTATCTTATAAATCCAAAATAAACAGTTCTTAACAGTCTGCATTTTATAAAGCATAACTTAACCCTTTTTAACATAATGTAAAACAATGACTAATATTTTGCAAATCTTACATTTAATAAATGGTACTGTTAATAGTATAGTTAGTTGATTTGTAATGAATATCTAAATTGAAGTGTCACCAGATTTTTGTGATTTGGAGTCTTAAACAGGATTAAAAGTGGTATGAGGCCTCATAAAAGTCCCACAAAGCAGGTCAGGGCCCTCTCCAGCCTGCCCAGATGTGGCCTTACCCCAGGCAGCCAGACCCCAACTACTGTCTACGGTTGGTGTTGGGCACGGGTGTCAAACTCCAGTCCAGGAGGGCCACAGTGGCTGCAGGTTTTCATTCTTAATTAATGACCAGTTTTTGCTGCTAATTAACTTCATTTGCCTAAATTTTAATTAACTTGACTCAGGCCCCTTAGTTGTTTCTTTTTCCTTAATGAGCAGTCAAACAATAATGAGACACAAAATAAACTGCCACATGACCAGCTCACCAGTGCCCAATATCTGAAAATAAAGAAAGATGAAGTTCTCAGTAAGGTTGATCTCTCAGGTTACCAAAACATATTGATGGTGTTCTTAGGAAAAACAGAAAAGCAACAGTTTTGGAAATTTGTGCTGTGGCAGGATGAGAGCAGCAATGAGCCATGGAATTACATAACAAGTTTAATTAACAGCAAGAAACGGCTTCTCATTAAGAAACTGGTTGGAGTGAAATTGGCTGGAGTTTGACGTTCCAAGTTAGCTGGTCATCGGTTGGCTCGTTTCACATCTCCATTCTGTTTGGCTGCCATTTAATGATGAAACAAATCAATTCAGGACACTGTATCCTTAAAAACAAGGAAGGGAAAAGAAGTTAATTAGCAGTGAAAACTGCTCACCGATTAGGAAACCTGCAGCCACTGCGGCCCTCCTGGCCTGGAGTTTGACACCCGTGGTGTAGGCCATTAAAGCACTATTGTTTAGGGCTGGATGTTGTTCTTGAGGCCAGTCTACTACACCAGTTACCTTTTACAACACACAAGTTGGACAGTCACCTTACTCTGTCTTATGGTCTCAAATGCAAATAACAAGCTTTTGCAAAAGCTAATTAAAAAAAAAATAAATAAAGGATCTGCACATCATTTGGAATTGAACCATCATAGTGGTAGTCATGGGGCTGTAGAAACATAGCCTGTGGACGCCTGATATGTGCCTTGGTTAATACAGTAAAGCATGAGTGCAAAGGTATAAATATACGATTGGCTGTAAATATTCAAAGCACCTGAACTGTACACCATGCCGTGTATGTAGTGTGTTACGTCTTGTAGATTAGTGCACCTCTGACTTGTAAGTAAAGATCGCATCATTGCTGCTAATCAACCAAAATGATGGGGATGGGAGTTGCAGCGCAAGTATCAATTAACACCTGCTCTCCTTAATATTTGGCCGTATGCCTTGTTAGCAGTAATGCTGATCCAGACACTGGAGGAATCTGAACTGGAGTGAGTAATAAAAATGACATAACATTCTCAAACCTCCTTCCAATTATTGTTCGTGGTCACCAGGAGCCAGTCTGTTCTGGCAGCCAAAGGCATCAGGAAGCCAGGGCACAAGTCCATCTTAAGGCCTACTCACGCACTTTTGGAACCACCGCTTCACTTCACTTGCATTTGTTTGGGCTGTGGAAGAAAAGCTCCAACACACACACACACACACAGCAAACATGAACATTTTACACAGACTACGACTGGACATAGGATTCGAACTGAGCATACTGGATCCGTGTGGTGGCAGCACTACACACTGCAACATCATGCCATCCACAATGAATAATTAGATTGCAATAATTGACTTCAAGGGCAGCATGATGGCACAATGTTATGATTAGGGATTACAAAAAGAGCAAAAAGGGGTTCAGTCCTTCAAAATAAGCTGCAAAAAGAAAGACAATCCGAAATGAACAAGTCCCAAATCAAAATCCATCAGCCAAGTCCAGTAAACAGAGCAAAGAATAAACTAAGTCAGTAAATCCAAATGAAAAAGCAATACTCGCCACAGACTCTGCTGCCAAATGTTCAGGCAGAGAGCCGCCCTGCAGTGGTGCCAGCGGGGTGGCCCTGACTCTTGGGAGTTCACCCACAAAACACAAGAAACAAAGGAGAACACATGATACCGGCTTAGTAAATAAATAGATGGAATAATAATATCAACAAATATTAAATACCAGTAACGGCGGACTGCACAATAACATGCAGTGAATTCCCTTGACTTGAGCATTCCTAGTCTTCATCCTCTTTCTCTGTACGTTTAGCATTTGTTTGCTCAGAGGTTGATGCGCCTGCTGCTTCCTGAGCAGCTCCTCTTTTATCCACCCTAGCAGCCCGCTTCTTCTCTTCTTCTGTCAGCATCCTTTCGCATTAAAACTGATTAAGTCAGTGTTTGTGTTGCAATTACTTTAATTTTTCACTTAAGCTGGCACTTAAGTCTTCAATCTGTCTCAAGAATGATTTAAGATATGAAGAGGTAGAGGAAGTGACAGCAAAGGGATGAGAATGGCGCCGATACACACGTGCCGCTCAGTGCTGCTCTTGCAGCGCTGCAGAGAGTCGATTCTACAATTAAATAAAAATAAAAAAAGTAATAAAAATCATCACCCCTAAAGCAGATAGTAGACGTCACGTAGTATATGTGTTTAGCAATAGTTCAAGCGGTTTGCGAGCTACAGGTGATTTAAAATCCTGGACAGACAATCGGACCGCCACGGTAGTATATATATATATATATACAATGTATATACATTGTATATATATATATATATATATATATATATATATATATATATATATATATATATATATATATATATATATATATATATATATATATATATATATATATATATATATATATATATATATATATATATATATGTATATATATATATATATATATATATATATATATATATATATATATATGTATATATATATGTATATGACTGAGGCGGTGTTTGGAAAATTAACAGTCAACGTGACTCACAGGTGCGTGTGGACTGTACACAGACGAAAGTGACTCAGGTAGGGAGTTGGGGGCGGGCACATAAGCGGGCAGTGCGTACTGAACGAGCGCCGTTCAACCCCGTCCTTCGCTTTGGAAGGAGAAAGCGCGACGGCACTCCTCCGGTTTTCAGTCACGGACAATTGTATGTTGGTTCGTAGCGTGCATTGTTGCAATGTTAATTTTCTTGGTGGTTTATTAAATTACGGATTTTTCAAATGTTTATTATTTCCTCTGTGCTTAAAAATCATTTAAAAAGCAGCCTGATTAGGTGGCGTATGCTATGCCGCGGGTTGGCTAGTATTATATAAGAAGACAATAAACCCCACAAAATAACAAAATAAACAAAAGCCCCCTTAAAGCTACGCTCCACCAAACTTGGTGTTTGTTGTTTTATAGTGATTGTATTGTTCAAGGTGTCTGGAAACCACTTCTAACAGGCATATGTTATTCACCCCTTGTGTTCTGTTCTGACGACCAAGAAGAGTTTTTAATCTCACGTGTTTCATGGAGTACGAATTTGAGGAAAAAAAAAATGTTTGCTGTATTACAAGCCAGTGGTGACCAATGCTGTACAATAGCAAATGAAATGAAAAATCATGTTACTGTTTAGTCGTTTGCTCTCAACATACAAAACACTTGCATATCTGCAAAAACATTGTTAAATAAAAACACCCACCTCTCCCCCTCATTCATTGGTCAAGAGTCCTCTCTTCAATTCAAAACATCAGTCTCTGTGATTTGCATTTTCTGTTTGTGATGTGTGTTGGTTTTTCTGGATGTGTTTACTGAAATAGAGTAAGCTGCCCTAATTCCTGGTGATCATAAGAAATTTAATAATTTACATTTATAAAATGTGTGCTTCAATTTAACTGAAATTTAAAGAAATTTGTCATTTTTAACCCTCCAGTAGAGGCTATAGAGGGCTAGACTCCTAATAAAAGATCAAAAGTCAAATATATCATTTTCATAATCGCTGACCTTGAAATTGTCTAAAATGATACTCCACGTCCATATGTTTGACATTTGTCATTAACAACCTTCTGGGAGTGACTCTTAGAGGCTTAGGACCACCAATAAAGAATCGAATATCACAAATATGATCATATTCATGACCAGCAACTTCAAAAATTAGCAATAAAATAAAAAAACTTACGCTTCTGGTACCAATCCCCATTTGTTCGAAGTTTTGTAGAAAGGAGCAGATTTTTCCTTTCCGTATCCCATTAGGGGATTAGCACCTTGGGGTCTTTTGATGTGACATGAACAACTTCAAGTCCTTCTGATTGCTTTTGCTGGACAGTTATTGATTTCTAGACCAGAGACAGTGTGGTTAAGGCTTTTGACTCCAGACCCTAAGGTTGTGGAGTCGTATCCCTCTACTGCCACCATGTGTGACCCTGAGCAAGTCACTGGACCTGCCTGTGTTCCAACTAAAAAACCAACAGAAATGTAACCAATTGTATCATAAATGTTGTAAGTCGCCTTGGATAAAGGCATCAGCCAAATAAGTAAATGTACGCTTTATCATGATTTCTTGCCCATAATATGGTGCAAAAATGGCCTAAAAAGAGGGGGTCTTCAGCTTTGGAGAGCCAAAAATAGTGGAGAACCCTCAAAAGCTCAAAGTCTTCCATTACCAGGCATCAGGACAAGTTGAACATATGTATATGTCATATGTAGAGGTTTTCTTGAGCATCGGACAAAAGAAAATGGAAGTGATTTCAAAGCATTCGTAACTATTTATTATGAACACCGAAATAGCAACAATTCCATGTTTTGCATATTGTGAATAAACAATTGGACATTTCCATGATATTTTTTTAATATTGTTTGCTGTTGTACAGGTTTGATCACTACTGTCGTTATTACTCACTGTCTCCGAGCACATCTCTCCAGTTTTGATATCACTACATTGGTTACCTGTGTCATTTAGAATTGACTTTAAAATACTGCTGATGGTTTACAAAGTCTTAAATAATCTTCTATTTCAGAATGTCTTTCACCTTACACTCCAAATCATAACCTTAGATCTTCAGATGAGTGTCTTCTTAGAATTCCAAGAGCTAACCGTAAAAGAAGGGGTGAGGTGGCCTTCTGCTGTTATACACCTAAAATCTGGAATAGCTTGTCAATAGGAATTCGCCAGGCTGATACAGTGGAGCACTTTAAAACACTGCTGAAAACACATTACTTTAACATGGCTTTCTCAGAGCTTCATTTTAGTTTAATCCTGATGCTCTTTAATGTATATTCAATTAATTATCATGATTATTCATGGTGGCTCCAAAATCCATACTAACCCCTACTCTCTCTTCTGTTCTTTTTCCGTTTTTCTGGGGTGGCGACCTGCATGCGCCATCACCACCTGATCATAGCACCGTGATGTCACTACATTGATGGATTAAAGGCCAGAAGTCCACATGACCGTCATCATCAAGTTCTTCCATTGAGGTCATTTATGTTAGGTAGAATGCCCAGAGGGGCTGGGTGGCCTCGGTACCCCCTGCAGATTTTATTTTTTTTCTCCAGCCGTCTGGAGTTTTTTTTCTGTCCTCCTGATCATCGAACCTTACTTTTATTCTACTGTATATTAATTTGTGTTCCCTTATTTTAATTCTTATTTATTTTGTCTTTTTTCTCTTTCTTCATTACGTAAAACACTTTGAGGTACATTTGTATCTTTGCTCTAAATGAAAACAAGACTTTAAAAAAAAAAAAAAAAATTCTTCTCACTCATCACTACAAAGCACATGTGGTAATTAACATAATAACAATAGAATTCTGGGGTGGACTGTTCCTCTAAGGCCTGCCTTCCAGACACCCCCAAATATCAGCATCGCTCGGACCTTAACTGCAAATAATAAAAGGAAAAGGAAACCTGGTGGTCAGGAGGGGTCGGGTGGGGGTGGGATACCAAAAAATGAAGCCAGGGTGAGGCACAGATGACAGATTTGTGATGCATTAGCCAAACCTCACACTGACTGCTGATTGGCGACTGTTATTTTCTCTAGAAAACTGAACTGTTATAACAGTTTTAATCACGGTTACTCCACAGCAATGCAGAGATATAAAGAGTGCAGGAGGGAGTCAAGATAATAACAGCCTGTGTTAAATGACAAGGCAACACACCAAAGAAGGGTTGGAGCACCGGCCAGTGCTCCCTGTATCAGAAAGATACACACTGCAATTACAAAGCAGAAGATTTCAGAAAAGTCCATAACTAGACTGTGGGCTAGATAAAGTCGTGGGGCTTATCTTGGTTCTTTCTCGGAAGGACGGGGGTTTCTGGAGGAAGCAGGCAGGATAAAAGAGGAGAAGATGTGAGTGAGTGCGCCCTCCGATGACCGGGAGTGGTATTGCAATCTGTACACAAGCTCTGATAATGCTCCCCACCCCTGCTCACACATATGTGATTCCTGATTGGACAGAAGTGCCAATGGGAGGATTACTGGTACTACAATAGAGGGTCCATAATTCTAGAGCTTATTGGAGAAGACTAGCTTTCTCAGAAACATTCAGACATGGATGGTCAAGGGGATCCACTTAGGCCTGTGAACTTGATGCTCTGTCGATCTGTTCAGCAAAGAACTCCAGGAGAAGAAAACATTACAAAATGGGGATCACCAGTCACTGGTCTACAAAAAAATATTTTTTGTTTGCTTCTGGGAACTCTCTCTTTATTGAGTTTTTTTACACTGATTTCATATATGAATTTGGAACTAAGCTAACACGTCAGGTTTTTGACGTTTTGACACTTTTGAATATCAATATAATATATCAACACGATATCTGCAGTTTGGACTCTGGCCCACCAAAATTGTTTTGATGTGTTGATTCTGAAAACAAACCAGAAGACGATACCAGAGACACGTTAAAGCATATTTATGTCAATTTACCTCAATATAAAAGTGAGGTCAGCGTGCCCAAAATTGTTGGAGGCACTCGCTTTTGCACTTGTCTCTTTTTGCACGAACCAACAGTAGTCACCCATCATGCTCGGAGTGAATTTTTCCCCGATATCAGTTTTCCATCGCCTTTATATCTTGATGAAATCTTTCCCCATACTCCTCTCTGACATCACTTAGATTTGGTGGAAAAAAGTCGAGATGAGTGACACTCCGGCTCCCATAAGCTGATATACTTTCAGCAGGTTCTCCACAAGCTCACCGTTATTATCTGCCCTGTGACTGTCAAGAAAATTCTGGACAACCTGCACGAATGAGGGTGCTGATTCAGTTGACTTCAGTTTCTTTTTGAACTCATCGTCAAGCATCAGTTCACGGATTTCACGGCCAACAACAACACCTTCCTTAATTTTGGCTTCACTTTTCTCGAGACCAAACTTATCTCTTAAATGCTGAAACGCATCGCCTTTACTGTCCAGTCCACCCTATTGGAGCATCATAACTAAAAAACTGGATGTGCTGGATGAAAACGGTTTTCAGATTTGGAGTCGGCAAATGAAAGACTCCCATTAGCAAAATGCCTGTTGGCCAGCGTTATCAACATTAATGCTGCTGCTTTCCCTGGCACTGCCATTTATTCCTAAGATGAAGCTTCAGGGCGGTAACTTTTACTGCTGCCATGGGGTGAGTTGGGATGTGACGTTGGCGGGTCGGGCAGCATGAGGGCAGGGGTTTGTCCTGTTTTTGTGTTTTTTTTGTTACTTCATAAGTACTTAGTTGATCACAAAAAAAACAACAACAACTTAGGACAACAAAGTGTGCAACTAGGGGCCACAATAGTTCCCCAGCTAAAGTATTTTACTTTTATTCTTCTGTTAATGTGAAACCATTGTCCTCCAGGGATTTTTTTTTTTTAATATTGGATCTACAAATACCAAGTGGTCATAAGAACTGCAAAATACCAAACTATGGAGAAACACTTAACTTTACATAAAAAAGAAGAGTCCTGCTTAAGTCATTTTGGTGTAATTTTCATGCTTTTTGTAGATAACATGAGTGACAAGGTTTATTAAAAAGGGCGAGCGGTGTTGATAAGATTGCTCAATGTCAATTGAAAAGCATGCGCCCCCTAATAATAGGCCTGGGTTGCATTTACCGGGGTGCTTAGCAAATGTGAATTGACTGCCTGACATGTTTTTGGTGCCTTAAGGCTTTTTATTTCCTTTAATCCTCAAGTCGGTTGCAAACAATTTTTCAGGCTTTTCACTTTTCAGTCATTCTCCGGGAGAGGGATATGGTCTTTAGTGGAACAAGAGTATGGTTGAGAGACGTGCTTTGTTTCAGGTCTCCCTGCGTTTTAATTAGAATTTCAAACTTGAAACGACAAAGTGCAGTAACTGCAAATGTTAACAGTGGGTGACTCGTACAAAATGAAAAAGCCTCCAAGTGTCTTTGGGCACCTCGCATTATTTTATAAGTGCAGGATTGATTTATACTTTATTAAACTGGCTGTGTCTCTCCCACTCCGCCTGAGATGTATGTTTCAGAAAACTAACTGCTGGATGGTCTTTGAGTTCTTGTCAGTCTGTGCTTGCTTAATTGTAGCCATAAATAAATGTAAATTAACATTTCATCCTCTTCAGGTTTCAGGAACTCCAAGCCTATCCTGACAGCACAGAGGAAGCAGTACTAGATGGGGTGCCAATGCCCAGGAGCAGACTGGGTCTCAAAACTGGCCCGGGCATCCTTCAACGAGTGAGGTGACGAGGTCGATCCACTCGGCCGATTATTCGTTGTAATTTTCTTAAAATTTATGATGAGTACGCAGCTCGCTACTTGCTATGAGCCTATGATATGAACTCTATCTAGACTGTTGCCAAACCTAATCTGTACACTGTTGTTTAGACACAACTTAAAATTTGATTACATGCTTAGAAATAAAATTTAATGAAAACTAAAAATGTAGTAACAGGGCTTACACGTTATTAGAGTACATGTCAAATGTTGATGTCCTGTCCAAGTGCTAGTAGCTGCTCATTTACAATGTGATACATGATAAAATGAAAACCTCACATGACTGAAATGTTCCATTAACATAACGATAATCTATAAATGTTCCATCCTAATATGAAAAATGCCTATCCTGTGCTTTATAACTTTATTTCATCATACTAATAATCACAGCTGTAAACCACTAATTATCACTCACGCCAGCAACCAGAGAAAAATAAAATGCATAACACATAATCTAAACTAATTATTAGAACGAAAGAATTTAAATACTAGATATGCAATAAAATAAATTGCAATAATGTATCTGCTAACCGAAATGTAGAGGTATCGAAACAGAAATCGGCAAAAGGCAGTTTTGACCACATTTTTCGCTGCAATGTTGTGTACTGACAACTAAAACAACTTGATGACGTAATACGGAATATTATATAGGACTATATAAATCACAGTACCGGACAGATAATGTTTAGTAGTTTAGAAAATTTATTTTAATGTCAAACAGTAACCAGTACATAAAATGTATTTCATGAAATGCCCAGCCCCAGACTAGACCAGGGTTCGTGGCCCACCAGGCAATGCCCTTATGGCCAGTCCACCCCTGCCAGGGCCATTTTCACAGGTCCTATATGAGTTAACCTAACCTGTACGTCTGAGGGGATGTGGAAGTAAAGCCCTTGTTGATATAAGGAGAACTCGCAAACTCCACACACACACAGTGACCAGGAAGCTGGATCTGTGAAGCAGCAGCACCCACCACAGTGTCACTCTCATCCTGATTTGTTTTATGACATACATAAATCCCACCAGTTAGATGATCATCTGTTGCCCTCTTGATCAAAGAGGTTCAGCATGTACAACACAAATTACTGGTTCAGAAAGATGGAGATGATGATGTTGATTATCTTATAGTTGTCCCTGCCAGCCTCGTGTTTTGTTTGCTTTTATTTCTGACAAGTAATCCCTCCATCCATTTTCTAAATCTCCCTTTTTCCAAATCCAGAGTCACCGGAAACTGGGACTGGTCTAAGCTAAAGATGTTCCATGGCAGGACCATCAGCAGGTCACATTCAAACCCACAGCTCACTAATTTTGGACCAGTTGCCTAGTTTTGTAAGAGCATGGATCAAGGGAAGGTCATCGAAATAACAGGATAGAACTTACATGGCCGCCCAGCCCACGTCTTGCTGAGGACATACCTGATGGAAAATGAATTCGAGTCCAACAGATATGAGCCGCAACTCTGCTTTCTTGACACCAAGCCTCCTGGGAAAGACAAGTTATGTGAGCAAAGAATCCAAGACGCTTGGCAGTACTAATAAACCAAATGGCTTTTCACATCCAGCGATGTTCTGAGCAACCATATTCTGCCAAGGAAGCATTGACAGAAGATTTTTTGGGTAGGGGACCATAAGAAGGGATGCAAGCCAAAAGACAAGCAAAATTTGTAACTGGGCTGCTAAATGTACACTATCTTAAAGCTAAAAAGGAAAACCCAAATTGACTGTGGAAAGAATGTACAGCAGAGGTCATTTCACCAGGAACACTAATAGAATTGACAGATGCAAATTTTTTTTAGTATATAGTCATATGAAAAAGTTTGGGAAACCCTCTCTGCCTGCATAATAATTTACTCTACTTTCAACAAAAAAAGTCTTTTATTTTCTAGGAACATCTGAGTACGGGGTGTTTTCTGAACAAAGATTTTTAGTGAAGCAGTATTGTGAAATTAAATCAAATGTGAAAAACTGGCTGTGTGAAAACGTGGGTCCCCTTGTAATTTTGCAGATTTGATTGCCTGTAACTGTTCAATATTGATTACTTGTAACACCAAATTGGTTGGATTGGATTGTTAAGCCTTGAACTTCATAGACAGGTGTGTCCAATCATGAGAAAAGGTATTTAAGGTGGTCAACTGCAAGTTGTGCTTCCCTTTGACTCTCCTCTGAAGAGTGACAGACAGCATGAGATCCTCAAAGCAACTCTCAAAAGATCTGAAAACAAAGATTATTGAGTTTCATGGTTTAGGGGAAGGCTACAAAAAGCTCTCTCAGAGATTTAAACTGTCAGTTTCAACTGTAAGGAACAGAATCAGAAAATGGAAGGCCACAGGCACAGATACTGTTAAACCTCAGGTCTGGTAGGCCAAGAAAAACATAGGAGCGGCATATGAGCAGGATTGTGGTTACAGACAACCCACAGATCACCTCCAAAGACCTGCAAGAACATCTTGCTACAGATGGTGTATCTGTACATTGTTCTACAATTCAGCGCAATTTGCACAAAGAACATCTGTATGGCAGGGTGATGAGAAAGAAGCCCTTTCTGCACTCATGTCACAAACAGACTCGCTTGTTGTATGCAAATGCTCATTTAGACAACCAGATTCATTTTGTAACAAAGTGCTTTGGACTGATTAGACAAAAATTGAGTTATTTGGTCATAATGAAAAGCACTTTGCATGGCGGAAGAAGAACACAGCATTCCAAGAAAAATAACTACTACATGCTGTCAAATTTGGTGGAGGTTCCATCATGCTGTGGGGCTGTGTGGATAGTTCAGGGACTGGGGCCCTTGTTAAAGTCGAGGGTCAGATGAATTCAACCCAATATCAACAAATTCCTCAGGATAATGTTCAAGCATCAGTCACAAAGTTGATGTTACGCAGGGGTTGGATATTCCAACAAGACAATGACCCAAAACACAGTTCGAAATCTGCAAAGGCATTCATGCAGAGGGAGAAGTACAATGTTCTGGAATGGCCGTCACAGTCCCCTGACTTGAATATCATCGAAAATCTATGGGATGATTTGAAGCAGGCTGTCCATGCTTGGCAGTCATCAAATTGAACTGAACTGGAGAGATTTTGTATGGAAGAATGGTCAAAAACACCTTCATCCAGAATCCAGACACTCATCAAAGGCTATAGGAGGACAGCGTCTCGAGGCTGTTAGATTTGCAAAAGGAGGCTCAACTAAGTATTGATGTCATATCTCTGTTGGGTGCCCAAATTTATGTATCTGTCTAATTTTGTTATGATGCATATTGCATATTTTCTGTTAATCCAATAAACTTAATTTCATTGCTGAAATACTACTGTTTCCATAAGGCATGTCATGTATTAAAAGGTTGCTACTTTGAAAGCTCAGCCAATGATAATCAAAAATCCAAAGAATTAAGAGGGGCTCCCAGACTTTTTCATATGACTGTATCTACGGCGCAAACTCAGATGAATAGGAAGTGTCCATCATGACCTTTACTTGCATGTCCCCATGATGCCACCAGCAGTGCACTACTGGTTTGATTATCATGCAACGCAGCCATAGCTTCTCCATAAAATGATGGCACCCACAAAAAACAAAATAGCGTCACAGAAAAGATGGTAGACAAATTCTACATTTTAAGAGTACTTTCTGGGTGCAAACTACACCACATTCAGAATCCTTGGCTTAAAAAAAACCTAACTATGTGTGTATATATACTAGCTGTGTAAGCCTGTGCTGTAAAAAGCCCAGGCACCTAGAAACTATTGAAATCATCAGAAAAAAAATGGAAATGTAGAGTCGGCGATTTAGTTTTGCGGACGTGCTTGCCCCCCTTGTCTATCAGCGGCTAAGCGAATTTGTCTCTGACTCATTAACTTGAAGCCACCTTGCCAGCTCTTTGAGCTTCATGCTGAAGCCTCGCACTTCCAGGCCAGACAAACACACACACACTACTCTTCCTAGTCGTTTATATTGTCACAGAAACGACAAAAATTCATCAAGAAGGTTTGGGGCAGCCACCTGTATATTTGGTTTCCTGGCTGCAAAGTTTCAAATAAATGACAGCACTGATGTGCACAAAATGGAGTCCAAAAAAGAACTGAGGGAATAGGGGAAAGGTGGAGGCTTTTAAAGGTCAAGACAGGAAGTGAAGTCAAAGGGGCCGGGATCGTAAGGGTCTTCTGTCATAGACATTTAACCCCGACGTGACATCAAAGGGGCTGGAGCTGGCAAGGTCTTCCTCCAGAGGCTCGGGCCCAGAAGTGATGTTGACAGGGCCAGGTGGAATCTCCCTTGAATGGTCTGCAGGAAAGCAAGAAAATGAATCCATACACTCTGCCACATCCCGGTCTGATTCGGCATTGCCCTTACTCAAGCCCTTTAGATGCCTCCCATGCGCACATTTGTAACAATATATATAAAAAATATATATATACACTAGGGTGTTCCTGCCTGCTCGCTTTACTCGCTGCTCATGTTGTGAAGAGGGGTTGCTGAATGCACCCCAAGGAGACACAGTCGCTCCTCTGAAACCCCCTCTTAAACGGTGATACAGTGGAAAACAAATAGTTTTTTTTTTAACCTCCTCTTTGCTCGATCAGCTGCTGCTGTGCCACATAGTCTGTATTTTGCGCATCACTTTGAACATTTAAAAGCCCGTACAGTGGCTGTCCTACTCTTTTTTTTTTTTTTATTTCCGGCCCTGGTGTGGTTAAATCTCTTGGCACAAAGTTTTGTCTTGCGGGACGTGAGTTCTTGATATTTTTTTAGTTTATAATTTAAAAATGGAATAAGAATCTGAAAATCTAACAACATCACATTAAAGTTTGATACATTCTGAAAAGAATGATACCAAACATATATATGTAGGTTTTAAAATCCGCCTGATTTAAAGCGTGACAAAAAAAATCACATAAAATCATTGCACTTTTAGGCTTAGGATTTTATATATAGAGAGTAGATATTTATAGAAAACGCCTCAGAAAAAGCCCAAAAAATAAAAGAAACGTGTAAATCATAACACACTACATGAAGTCTGGGTTAGTGACATCTGGCACAAGGTAGAGTTCAACCTCAAGTATAACACAATTCTGTCAGAGAGGCACACGGATTGATCCGTCTCCGTGTGTTTTCTAATACAGGATCACCACGTGCCAAGGTGGCATTAGATAAAAGGCAGCAACTGGGGTGCCAGTCCATCATACAGTCACATGCATACCCACACTCATTTTCAGAATTTCCGCCTATTTGGGTAAGGTAGGAATCCAACTCTAGAAGGAAAGCTGGAGAACCTTCGTGAACGCACCCTCATTTATTCATAGTACATTCATTTAAAGTTGATAGTTATTCTAACCTCTCTTTAGGATGAAAACCAATGGAGATAAAACCAAACAGAAAGCACAACAGCAGGGAACGAAATTGTGGGTCCAGTAGAAGTCAGGCCATGGTAACTGCTGAACCATCGTGCTAACTCATAGAATAATTGGTGTCAAATAAATATCACGTGAAAAGGAAATCCAAGAAGCCATGAGCTATAGAACTATCAAACTAAAATGACTTTTCATTTCAAAACTGTAAATTGAAAACGGCAAACATCTTCTGAAAATGGATTGCAATGCACCTTTTGTTCACAGCTAATACGTTCGGGAAAAAGACAAATACGACAGCAGAGTCTTTAATACGACTCTATGTACTGTTTTAGATCCAAGATACTAAGATTCTGGAGATTTCTTTGTTTACTGTTTATTAGACCTCCATCCATCCATTCCTTTCCAACCTGCTTAAATCATTGCAGTGTCATGGTGACCAGAGCCTATCTTGGTAGCAGATGGTTCCATGCAGGGCCCATCTCTGGAAGGGGCACTTATACGTTTTCATATTGAGTCAGTTTAGAGTCTTCAGTTAATGTTACACACACACGCATACACACGCGTCTTTGTCATGTGGGTAAAACACACAGACTCTGCACTGACAGAAACACCGTTTTTAGCAGACATGAGGCAGCCGTACATATCTGAATATTTTCTAAGAACTAATCGCACAGAATGTGTTGTGGGAACCCCATTTCATCTGGCTTCTCTGTATCACCCACTGCTCCCTGATGTCCTATTTATATAAAACGTTTTCTGTTCCTCAGTATTACGAAAGGGAGTGGCGGTAAAGGTGGGGGCCTTTCCACAGTCGAGGGCATCAGGGGCCCTGGCTAATCCTTTATTTTCATTGAGTTTTTCCCGGCTGGAGGTCTGAGGTCAGCCACTCACCGATCTTGTCTTGACACCTCTATTACCACATGAATGGCTGCCTGGAAAGGGCTGTGCCGTGGTGTTCTAGCAGACGGCGTGAGATTTGCAATTCAAGCAGCATTCAGGAAAAAACATGCGGCACTGGGGTGGGGTGGGGGGTCCCTTGGAAAAAAAAAAAATAAATAAAATAAAAAGAGGAAGCAGAAAACCAGGGGGCAATGGAGAATTGGAAAAAAGAAAACAAAATAGCAATGAAGAAATGGAGCTTCAAATAGTTCAACCATCTGTTTTCTGAACTTGCTTTTTCTTTTTGAGTTGACATCGCACAACAGTGTGTGTAAGCAGACAAATGGAAGACAGCAACCCACCCTGGAGGGCACAACTCATGCAGTTCGTTCAACATGGCATGGCTGTAGAAACTGACAGGATCCTGTACAGCAGAACACAGAAACACCAACCTTGAGAGGCTGCATTACTGGATACATCTGCCTATTAGTGGTTTGACACTCCATTTGCACTCCAGCAGTGTGGCAGGGATCGGGGCTCCTGTCCTCTCCAATGGCTACCATAGCGGACGCAAATTAGCTGCAGTTGGCTTTCTGTTATGGATAGTTCATTCCATCTCATTCCACAGATGCTTGTAGCAATTCATATATTTTTTAACTTTGTTTGTTTTGTATTTTTTTTTTTACTATATATACTTTTGAGGTTGTTTGATCAAAGAGAACTGAAAATGTTTTGTTCCGTTTTTAATTTCTTTGTTTACTCGATGCAGTTGTATGAGTCACATGTCCATCGTCGCATCAATGACTCCACGGGATGTGATTTCATACAAGTGGTGGTGATCATCTCTTGGTGGATATAACACTCCATGAACCCCAATCTAGCATCATTTCGATTTCAAGGAGGCCCTAGCTTCAGGTTTACTTTCTCCGGTTTTCATCTCTTTTTTGACTTCATCATGTGATTTTCATCTTGGCCTTGTGTTTTGGTTGCCTTCTCTTTTGTCATTTTTCTTGTTTGACCTGATTAATTAATAATGTTGTATCAAAGTTTATTATCAAAATGAAAAAAGCCAGAGCAACACTGACAAATAGGGTTATAAAAATAGCAAAATCAAGTCTGCAATCCAAATACCAATAATCAAAATTATTGATTATTAATTAATTAATTGATTCCCTCCCACAGTCCAAAGACATGAAGGTTAGGTGCGATTCTAAATTGTCACTAGTGTGTGCTTGCTGTGTGTGTGTGTGTGCCCTGCGGTAGGCTGGCGCCCTGCCCAGGGTTTGTTTCCTGCCTTGCACCCTGTGTTGGCTGGGATTGGCTCCAGCAGACCCCCATGACCCTGTAGTTAGGATATAGCAGGTTGGATAATGGATGGATGGATAGCTTAAATAGAGGGCACTGTACATGTCATCTCCCTTTTGAAAAGTGTTTGGGAATTTGCATCTGCTTTAAAACAAAAAAAAAAAAAAGAAAATTCTATGCGACTTTGGCTACAGAGTAGGTCACTGTTTCAGTTTTATTTGCAGAGCAGTTATTTCAACTTGTATTTTTTTGTATCCTTGTTTTTTATTCATTCAACAGGTACTCCTGATAGCAAAGCAGTGAAAGATGACAGCCATACACCTCGCTCTAGGACAGGGTCGGACACAGGTGTGGTTAGAGGACTGAGTGTTGCCATAAAAGGAGGGTGTGACGTTAGATGTTTATGTATTTAGTCAGTTTGCAGCACTGGTATTCTTGATTTACTCAAGAAATAATTCTTAATCTCCATACTAGGTGAGTATTGTCCCTTACCGTACCAGAGTGGCACTCAATTTATATTAAGTCTCCTTCTGCCTCCACTCCATCCCATGCTGCTCTCTGCAGCTACATAGCGTCTTGTGCAAGCCTCAGTAACAGCAGCTCACTTCTCCTGCTACTTGTCACTTGACCGCTTCAAGGTTATTATGTTCATGTCTATAAAAGTGAAAAATAAAAGCAACTTAACTTATGTAGAAATGTAGAAAAGACAGTTTGGTAGCACTTCAGGGACTAAATCTTTTTATGGTGTTGAGGGTGAGGTTGTTGTCAGTACACCATGTTGCCAGGTATTGGACCTCCTCTCTGTAGGCTGAAATCATTAAATAATTAGATAATTCATAACTAAACAGTTAAGAGGTACCAACTAGAGCTTTTGTCTTCATGGTGGACTGTACTGGTGCCTGTCTAACTGGACCTTTTAGGTTTCAAGGCCTCGGACTCCTTTTCTGTCTCAAATAATCAGTGTGGGGTCCTCTTCTGCTCACACAGACGGTAAAGAGTCAATAGTCCAGTGGCGTAGCTTGAGTTTGTGCTGCTTGGGAAGAAGTAGTATTATTTAAATAGAAAATTAAAATGATGTATAGAGAAAAATTAAGATACATTTTGCACAGATTTATTCATATATAGAGAAACAGCAATAACTTTTCACATGTAATTATTTATAAGCATCAACTAGACAAGAATATAGTATAGACGCACTGATAAGTTGTGTTCTGATTATTAGTTTAATATAATTACGCTGCGAAAACCAGAACCAGAGTAGTGTACAAGTGATAGGTGGGGATGTTTTCTGCACAGAGCAAGAATGCATTTGGATTGATAACAAAACAAAATTATAAATTGTAAATTAATTGTTTATCTTCCTAGATATTATTATCGGTGTAATGTTTGTTTATTTTTGTTATTGCCTCATAAATGCTGTCACAGAAGGACAGTGTGAAAATTATTTTTGAAGCATTTGTGGATAAAAATCAGAGAATTTTACTTTTTTCATTCATGAGTAAAATTTTTCCGAACCCTGCTGCTTACACACAAAGTTGTACTGAGCAGCAGCCACATCAATCACCAGGCCCTTCAAAAAGTGCACAAACCACCCTTGCCGCCCCTAGCTACGCCACTGCAATAGTCATATATGGTGACTTGGCCAACATAAACGGCTCAACCTACAGCAGCTACAACAACTGATAACTGCAGTGTGGCTAAGCTGAGTGTAATTTAATTAATGCCAATTAACCTGCTTCAAAAGCAGAACAATCACCCCGGTGTCAAGGAAAACAGAACAGCAGCCACATCAATCACCAGGCCACTTCAAAAGAAGTCGCACAAACTACAGACTGGCCAGTTAAACTTGCGCTTTCTGAAAAATGGACAGCTATTTCCATAGATTAATGGATTCAATGCTTATTAATGTTAATTCCGTACTGTAATGATCATTAGCTGCAGTTCTAGATCGAATCATTTAAATTTTGAAAGTGAATAAGTAAGTTGGGCACAAGGAGCCGATAAATGAAACTTGACATGCCCTTGGCAATAATCTATCCACCGGGGACAAATTAATTTCTTTCCTTCCATCTATCAGTTGATTTTCTGTATTCTGTATTGCCTGTTTAATTATGGATTTTCAGGGCCTTCAAAAAGTATTCAGACCCCTACACTTGTTGTACATTTTGCTGTGTTGCAGCCTTATGCTAAAATTGTTTAAGTCAATCTCAATACACCAGAATGACAAAGCAAAAACAGACTTTAGGATTTTTTTTTTTTTTGCAGATTTATTAAAAAACTAGCAAAATACCCGCACTTCGCAGCGGAGAAGTAGTGTGTTAAAGAAGTTATGAATAAGAAAAGAAAACATTTTAAAAATAACGTAACATGATTGTCAATGTACAGTGGTGTGAAAAACTATTTGCCCCCTTCCTGATTTCTTATTCTTTTGCATGTTTGTCACATAAAATGTTTCTGATCATCAAACACATTTAACCATTAGTCAAATATAACACAAGTAAACACAAAATGCAGTTTTTAAATGATGGTTTTATTATTTAGGGAGAAAAAAAATCCAAACCTACATGGCCCTGTGTGAAAAAGTAATTGCCCCCTTGTTAAAAAATAACCTACCTGTGGTGTATCACACCTGAGTTCAATTTCCGTAGCCACCTCCAGGCCTGATTATTGCCACACCTGTTTCAATCAAGAAATCACTTAAATAGGAGCTGCCTGACACAGAGAAGTAGACCAAAAGCACCTCAAAAGCTAGACATCATGCCAAGATCCAAAGAAATTCAGGAACAAATGAGAACAGAAGTAATTGAGATCTATCAGTCTGGTAAAGGTTATAAAGCCATTTCTAAAGCTTTGGGACTCCAGCGAACCACAGTGAGAGCCATTATCCACAAATGGCAAAAACATGGAACAGTGGTGAACCTTCCCAGGAGTGGCCAGCCGACCAAAATTACCCCAAGAGCGCAGAGACAACTCATCCGAGAGGTCACAAAAGACCCCAGGACGTCTAAAGAACTGCAGGCCTCACTTGCCTCAATTAAGGTCAGTGTTCACGACTCCACCATAAGAAAGAGACTGGGCAAAACGGCCTGCATGGCAGATTTCAAGACGCAAACCACTGTTAAGCAAAAAGAACATTAGGGCTCGTCTCAATTTTGCTAAGAAACATCTCAATGATTGCCAAGACTTTTGGGAAAATACCTTGTGGACTGATGAGACAAAAGTTGAACTTTTGGAAGGCAAATGTCCCGTTACATCTGGTGTAAAAGGAACACAGCATTTCAGAAAAAGAACATCATACCAGCAGTAAAATATGGTGGTGGTAGTGTGATGGTCTGGGGTTGTTTTGCTGCTTCAGGACCTGGAAGGCTTGCTGCGATAGATGGAACCATGAATTCTACTGTCTACCAAAAAATCCTGAAGGAGAATGTCCGGCCATCTGTTCGTCAACTCAAGCTGAAGCGATCTTGGGTGCTGCAACAGGACAATGACCCAAAACACACCAGCAAATCCACCTCTGAATGGCTGAAGAAAAACAAAATGAAGACTTTGGAGTGGCCTAGTCAAAGTCCTGACCTGAATCCAATTGAGATGCTATGGCATGACCTTAAAAAGGCGGTTCATGCTAGAAAACCCTCAAATAAAGCTGAATTACAACAATTCTGCAAAGATGAGTGGGCCAAAATTCCTCCAGAGCGCTGTAAAAGACTCATTGCAAGTTATCGCAAACGCTTGATTGCAGTTATTGCTGCTAAGGGTGGCCCAACCAGTTATTAGGTTCAGGGGCAATTACTTTTTCACACAGGGCCATGTAGGTTTGGATTTTTTCTCCCTAAATAATAAAACCATCATTTAAAAACTGCATTTTGTGTTTACTTGTGTTATATTTGACTAATGGTTAAATGTGTTTGATGATCAGAAACATTTTGTGTGACAAACATGCAAAAGAATAAGAAATCAGGAAGGGGGCAAATAGTTTTTCACACCACTGTAATTGTTTTGTCACTGTTATGAGTGTTGCTGTCATCAAGGATTTGATTATCATTATTTCTTTCAATCAGGTTTGTATCTGAAGGATGTGTTGTGTTCAAGTTACATTCCGTGTTTGTCAACCATTGTAAAGATAACAGGTTTCATTCATCGCAGTGTTCACTACCCAAATCGGTACTCGTGAATCTAAGATGTTTAACAGGCATTCCCGGTATTAGTTTGTGGATTTGCCTGCGAATATTTAGCGGCAGCGTGTCTATGAACTTAATTTAAATTTAAGCTTTACACCTTGCTTTCCTATTGATATGTCTACAAAGGCTTGTTCAGCTTCAGGGGGTTGCTCCTTTCTTACTGCATCAATAAACAGCTTGTCTTCCTCTTTATCTGAGACATCACACACTGCATGCACAAGTTTACCTTTCTCAGTCTTGCAAACTATAGTGAATTGGTTCAATTTACCACATTTTTTACACTGTCTTCCTTTAGCTGGACATTGACTTTTTCACCCGTGTGCTTTGTTTCCGCAGTAGCTGCACTTATGAATATGCTTGTATGCGTCACTCGCTTCATATTCTTTTGCTTCCTTCTCAATTGTGTAATGCGTTTTTTGTTTAGCACTCTTTGAAGCTCTTGCTTGTTGTCTGCATACTGCGTTCACAGTCAGTTCATGTGAGCCGCTCGGAGTGCATGCATCGAAGGTTCTCAGCTGTGCTTGTGATATCTCGTGCGATCTTGCGATGTCCACGGCTTTATTTAATGTTAGCTCAGACCCGGCACTTAAAAGTTTCTCTTGCACTTTCGCTGAATTTGTACCAAACACTAGTCTATCCCTGACCATCTCATCTTCGTTTGCATAAGCACTATCCTTCACCAGCAATTTTAACTCAGTTACAAATTGATCAAAAGTCTCGTTTATACACTGCGTCTTCTCATTAAACTTGTATCACATGAATATCGTATTCGTCTTAGGCATGACAAACGCCACAAAACAGTCATAATCTTACCACCCAAATCGCTACTCATGAATCTAAGATGTTTAACAGGCATTCCCAGTATTAACTTTTTGATTTGCCTGCGAATATTTAGCGGCAGTGTGTCTATTAGATTGCTGCTGACGGACGGCCTTATATGGGCAGGCACTTAATTACGTGGGAGGCGTGGGTTTGGGGGACGCAATATAGGCAGGCAGCCAACTATGTGGGAGGCGTGGTGATGGGGGACGCAACTCCGCCTCACACAGCGACCGAGCTGCAGGCTATGGCCGTATATATGTAGGTAAGTAGGATTCAGTTATGACCGTCACGCATAGAATTTCAAAATGAAACATACTTAACTTTTGTAACTAAGCTGTAAGGAATGAGCCTGCCAAATGTCACCCTTCTACCTACATGGGAAGTTGGAGAATTAGTGATGAGTCAGTCAGTCAGTCAGTAAGTGAGGGCTTTGCCTTTTATTAGTATAGATAAAAAGCTGAAATATGACATTGACCGAAGTATTCAGAACCTTTGCTATGACACTTGAAATTGGGCTCAGGGGCATCCCATTCAGCACCCTGTTGGGAGTCCACCCAAGGTAAATTCAGCAGTTTGGGCTGAGTATGAAAGACACACACCTGTCAGCAGAAGGCCCAACAGTGGATAACGTGTATCAGGGCAAAAACCAGGCCAGGAAGTTAAAGGAACTGTGTGCTGAGCCTAGAGACGCAGACCTGAAGAAAGCTACTTAAAATGTCTCCAGCACTGAAGGTTCCCAAGAGCAAAGTAGCCTTTACAATTCTTAAATGGAAGACGTCTGGAACAACCATGACTCTTCCTAGAGCTGACTATCCAGCCAAACTGAGAAATCGGGGTGGAAAGGGCCATTGTAAGAGAACTGACTAAGACCCCAATGCTCACTCTACCTAAGCTCCTGTGTGGAGATGGGAGACACCTCCAGAAGGACAACCATCCCTGCAACACTGCAGCAATCAGGGCCTCCTGCCAGAGTGGTATGACCACCAGGGGCCCTGTAGCTCCCTGACACAGACAAATGTTCTCACAAGTCCAGCACAACACATGTTTATTTTAGGTGTGGGAAACGCTTCGCTTACACTGCTCAGCTGCACAGTACAGTCAATGATTCAGCACATAGCACTTTTTCTTCTCTGTCCTTCCACCTTTACTCTTCCTCTGCTCAGCTTCGTCCTCTCCCTCCTAACACTGGCAGCGGGCTTCTTTTATGCTACACCTGGGAGTACTGGGTCGAGAAGCACTTCTGGCTGAGTTACGGAAGCCCAACATAGTAGGGCTCTGCAGCACCCAAAGAATCCAACAGGGCTGTACAAAACTTTAACTGCCATGAAGCATTGTGGGAATGCAAGGCGCCGCTACAACCCAGGGGGGCTGCCATCTAGTGTTCCGGGGGACATAATGTCCCATGCTTATTCGCTCCCCCGATCCTTTCAGAATCTGGATGTGCTAGTCGGGTAAGGGCCACAGTGGCCAGATGACACTTGGAGTTTGCAAAAAGACACAAGATTCTCTGGTCTCATGTTAACCAAGATAAAACTGTTTGGCCTCAATTCTAAACATCACGTCTGCAGGAAACGAGGCACCACTCATCACCTACATAATACAATTCCAATGGTGGCAGAGCTCCATCCTGTGGGGCTGAGGAAAAGCTGAATGTCCAGAGATATCCTTCATAAAACCCACCCTGGACTGAAGAGTTACTTTACAGCAGGACAATCCCCCTAATCACAAAGTAAAAACAATACAGGAGTGTTTTAGGGACAAATCTAGGAATGTCCTTGAGTGTCCTGGCCAAAGCCCGGATTTGAACCATACTGAACATCTCTGGAGGGACCTCAAAATAGCTGTCTATTGATGGTTTCCATTTAACCTGACAGAGCTCAGGAGGATCTGCCCATAACAGTGGTAGGGGATGGCAACTGACATTCGACACACTCTGACAAAGAAACAAGTCTTTGTTACTTTTTCTAACAAAACAAAAAATAAATCGGCCTATTGTACCTTTAGTAAATTTCATAAACAGTTGCAGTATCACAATATTATTTCCATAATGGTAAAATAAATAAATAAGTATAGCCCTATTTTTATCTTAATTTTGTTTTTCCCCTTTTAACGCAATAAACGTTGTAGCATCTGATGAAATAAATCAATTAAATGCAACATAATTTTAAGGAAATCCTAATCAGTTGTAAAAGTAATCTGTTTTAAATGAAACGTTTTGAAAAACAGTGAAAGAATTTAAAGGTTTATCATTTCTTCTGCCCATGAAACCAGCAGGACATCCAGTTGGGCTGCACGTTCCACACTCCATCGACCCCTCTGTGTCCTCCTCAGCTGGAGCTCCTCTGTTTTCTGGGGTCTCCCAAGTCAACCCCTTGAGGTGCTCTTTTCACTTTTCAGGCTTTGTTAAGTGGACATCAGAGAAGCTGCTTGTGAATTTCTTTGCTGCTGACACTTACAGTATGGGGCAGCTCTACAGGTACTTTCAGCATTGTTATTCGTGGCGTAGAGCTCGAGCGTATTTCTTTATCAACTAATCTTTAAACCGACACTTTCTTTAATGCATCTTTGGTACGGTGCTGTGAAAAAGTATGTGTCCCCATCCTGGTTTCCTCTGTTTCTGCTGATTTATAACACTTAATTGTCTGTGATCTCCAAACAAATCTTCTTATATAATACACTGCTGTGTCTGATCGTTTGTCTGTCCAGGATTTTAAATCACCTGTAGCTCTCAAATTGTTCAACCTATTGACATGAATTTTGGTACACATATACTACATGACGTCTACTATCCAATTTCAGGGTGATGATAGACCTCCAAGGTTATTCCTCTTTTTATTTTATTGTACAATCAACTCTGTAGTGGCCAGCAGGGCGACCGTGCGGCGCCACCCCTTGCACCTTCGCCATCACTTCCCCTACCTCTTCATATCTTAAATCATTCTTGAGGCAGATTGAAGACTTAAGTGCCAGCTTAAGTGAAAGATTAAGGAAAACATACTGAGTAATTGTGACACAAACCCTGACTTAATCAATTTCAACGTGAAAAGATGCAGACGAAAGAAGAGAAGAAGCGGGCTGCTAGAGTGGAGAAAAGAAGAGCTGCTCGGGAAGCAGCAAGCGCATCAACCTCTGAGCAAACAAATGCTAAATGTACAGAGAAAGAGGATGAAAACTAGGAATGCTCACGTCAAGTGTATTCACTGCATGTTATGGTGCGGTATGCCGTTACTTGTTTACTACAATACACAAGACAACCTGAGTAAATACAATACACAGTTTTTAAACGGGCATTTGATTTATTGAAAGATAAACGTTCACCAACACCTATATGTGAAAAAGTATTTGCCCCCTTAGTCACTCAATCATCCAATGAACCAAATTGAAATGCTAGCAGATTAAATGAGACCACACACACCCAAGCTTGACTGCTGTCAGCCCCATTGAATCTAAACAGAACTGTTCCAAAAATGTGCAGCTGGTTAAAAGGTCTCAACAAGCAGTACATCATCCCTCGATCAAAAGAATTCCAGAAGACATGAGGAAAAAAGTTGCAGAAATATATCACTCAGGAAAGAGATACAAAGCAATCTCTAAATCCCTGAGACTCAAGAGACACACTATGAGTGGGAGCCATCAGCAGTTCCAAGATGTGGAACAGTGGTAAATATACTCAGGAGTGGCCAGCCTAGGAAAATGACTCCAAGACTGCGTAGAAAACTCATCCAAGAAATCAGAAGAGAACCAGGATGAACATCTAAGAAACTGCAGGCCTCTCTCAGCTCAACATTCATGATTCCGCCATTAGAATGACACTGGGCAAAAATGGTACCCATATGAGAGTTGTAAGGTAAGAACCCCCGCTTAACAAGAGGAACATAAAGGCTTGTCTATATTTGCCTAAAAACAATTTGATTACCCCCAAAATGTTTGGGATAATACTCTGTGAACTGATGAGTCAAAAGTTGAACTTTTTGGAAGACATCTGCCGTATAGCTGGAACAGCTTTCCCCAATAAGAACATCATGCCCTTAGATAAACATGGCGGCGGTGGTGGTAGTGTGATGGTGTGGGGATACCTTGCTGCTTCTGGACCTGGGAGACTTGGCATAATGGAGTGAACCATGAACTCAGCTCTCCACCAAAAAGAATGGAAACAGGATGTCCAATCATCAGTCTATGATCTGAAGTTCAGGCACAAGTGGGTTATGTAGCACAACAACAATATGAAGCACAAGAGCAAGTCCACCTCTGAATGGCTAGAGAAAAACAAAATAAAGGTTTTGCAGGAGACTAGTCAAAGTCTTGACTAGAACCCACTGAAATGTTGTGCTGGAACCTTAAATGGGCAGCTCATTGTCAAAAACTATCAGTTGTGGCTGAAGTAAAACAATTCTGTAGAGATGAGTGGTCAAAAACTTCTCCACAGTCATGCCAGAGACTTACCTGTTACTGGAAGCATTTGGTTGCAGCTGTTGCTGCTAAAAGTGGAACAACCAATTATTAAGTTTAGGGGGCAAATACTTTTTCACACAGGTGATATAGGTGTTGGTGAACTTTAATCCTTCGATAAATCAAATGATCATTTAAAAACTGTACATTTTGTTTTTTCCGGTTGTGTTAAACTAGCACAGAGAAAACCCTGTTAATTAAAACGAACACCATGGTAATGTACAATGACAGGTCCGTCTGTTTCAAACTTGTCATGTATTTATGAACCTCTGCTCACTGGATATGCTAGCCTTTACATCCCTCTTTCTTTGTGGACACCTGACAACATTATGGCCATGCATGGACGCTGGATGTTGTGTCATTTTATATATTTGAACATTAGACTAACATTAGTCTCCAGACAGAGGAGCAGCTTCAGCGACAGACTGTTTCACCGTCCTGCTCCACTGACAGACTGAGGAGATCGTTCCTCCCCCACACTATGAGACTCTTCAATTCCACCCAGGGGGGTAAACGTTAATATTATACAAAATTATTGTCTATCTGCTATACTTTCATAGTTATCACTCTTTAATTTAATATTGTTCTTTATCAGTATGATGCTGCTGGAGTATGTGCATTTCCCCTTGGGATTAATAATCTATCTATCTATCTATCTATCTAGAACAATCTGGAGAACAGGCTGTTCAGCCTAAGAGAATTTGCCAGTTCTATCCACTTAATTCCTCCAAAATAACATCAAGTAGCTTTGAAGGTCCTTAACGTCCTCCTGTCTACCGCATTACTTGGTCACTTATTTCATGTGTCTGTGGTGCTCTGTCTGAAAAAAATGTCCTCAAGTTTGTGCAAACTAAACAAGTTTCCAACTGTGTCCCCATGCTCTTGATGAACTCACTTTCAAAGTAACTGCCTTGATCCACTGGACTAATTCCCTTCAGAATTTTGGAAGGTAATATAGTGATTTGTTTGGAGATTAGGAACAATTAGGTATTAGGAAGAAGCAAAAACAGAGGAAATCGGGGAGGCGTAAATACTTTTCATGACACTGAACTTTGGCTATGCTCCTCCTAGGAGATGTCAGACTGCCATGCATGCTTTTCTCTGAACAAACCACTTAGTCAGTTTTCTAGCAATGTTCGCATCAGGTTACAGGATGTGGAAGTTCAAAGCATCTACTGGAATAATAGTAATAGTACCAGACCTGTGTAAACAATACGACATCCTTGACAATGTTAAGAATTTTATAAAATCCCGAAAGGACCGATATTTTAGGCATCTAAAGGATGACATGTCCGGGACGTCTGGTCACCTGTCAAGTAATGGAACTACGTACAGTATAACCAGACGCTTATTAGTGCAAGATGTTTCAACTAAGCCCGCTTCCTGGGCTTTCTTTCATGTCAAAGGGACACTTTAATAGTATTAAAAAAATTCCCTAAACCCGGCAAATGGAACTTAATATCCATTTTATTCTTATCCAGACGGACATGCCGTGATCACAGTCAATGAATGATGAAAGGGCGCATCGGTTAGAAATGGATTTGACTCGTTAGTTCAGCCAATGGCACACAGTAACCAGTGCAATTTAGGGATTATTTAGAATCCATTCACAGCAACAGTTTTATCGTATCCATAGCAGGTATTAATTCAAACCAAAACAGACATCATACCATACGATTCATTGAAAAGAATCGATCCCTTTCCGTCACTAACCAAAAAGCGTTTTCTATTAACATCTGCAAACGAGTCCGCTTTACACATCTATGATCTCGGACTGTCTGTCACACGCGTCCTGCGACAGGCAGCTTCTAGTGTAATCGAGCAGGTTCATTGTCAATATGAGCATGCGCAGTTCCATTGTGCTGTACGTACAAGCGAAGTTTCATTCGGCCAGTTTGAGTATGCGCAGATCCAAACGGCCAGTTTGAGCACGCGCATTAAAGTTGCTGAGGAGACGCTTCCTGTGCATCGGATGAAGATGGCAGCGCCCATATCCATACACCTGGAGTTCGGGTGGGTTGGCAGTTTCTTTTGTATTTGTATGTTTTCATTTTCTTCCTTCTCAGTAACGTTTTTAAATGTGCCTAGAGCGACATGAATTCCGCCCGAGTTTAGTTGCACTGCATTGTTAGCACGGTTACCTCGTAAGATACGTGAGAAATCAACTCTTTCCTAAAAAAAGTTTGAAATTTACTTTGAAAGTAGTGTGCGTGACATAAATATATACTTTTAGACAGCCAAAGTAAAAATAGCATACATTTATTAATGTCGCGATTGTATGTCGTTATTATACGAGGCACTTAATTCATTTTTTTAAAGGTTTTTGCATAGCCTATCATACACATAAGTAACTCGATGTAAGTTCCTCTTTGGCGATTCAGATCGGGCATTTGCAGAGTGTTAGGTGGGCAGAACGAAAGTAGCTTCTGGATATCGTCACCCGTCTGGCTGTGTGGTGTCTGACCCGCAGTCCAGAACCTGCGACACGAAGTTTGTAGGGCGACAGGCAGCGAACAAACAACCCGGGTATGTCCGGCCATCGAGCTCCGTGATTCGTTGTCAAAATGCATTAGGATTTATATTTCTGGTTCTTTTATACCGAAAGCAGTGCGCATGCCTTATTGACTGATGTGGGGGTGGTTTTCTCATGATTGAACACACCTGTCTATGAAGTTCAAGGCTTAATGAGCCAATCCAACCAATTTGGAGTTGCAAGTAATCAGTATTGAATAGTAACATGTATTCAAATCAGCAAAATTACAAGGATACCCAAATTTTTGCACAGCCAGTTTTTCACATTTGATTTAATTTCATACAACTAAATACTGCTTCACTAAAAATCATTGTTCAGAATACACCCCAGTACTCCGATGTTCCTAGGAAATGAAAGACATAACACTGTTATCTTTTTTGTTGAAAGTAAATTATTATGCAGGCTGAGAGGGGTTCCCAAACTTTTTCATATGACTGTAGTTTACCAAACATGGAACTATTGTTAACTTGTTTTTCACAGACATTTAAGCCAGCATTACCTGCACCGACAGAATTTTATGTAAATCATCCAGTTACTTCTACTGATTCCTATGTGTCACAGAGTGAAGATGGTGCTATGTCTGCCTGTTCATTGCACTCAGACTTGTCCCTGACCTCATCAGCTTCATGAATTATAACCTGAACACTTTCTTCATTTGCTGTTATACTTTTGTGTGGTTTCCTTTTTTTCTGTGATCCTTAGGGTTATACAGTCTGGAGGTATGTGCTCCCAATAGGGTTACTCATGACATTTTGGTGTAAGAGGAGGGGTCTGACAAATAAAAATCCATAAGTGAGTCTTATGATTGTGCTGATTATATCACTAAGGACTTTCCCCACATCAGGGATACTGTGAGCCACTCTTGGAGCCGGGACTGAGAGTGGTGTTCAATGGTAAGTGCCTAGTGGCTGGGGACCCATGTAGCTCAGTCATGAAAAAAAGTCATGTTTGAGCCACAATAAGGACTGATCACCTACAAGATGAACAGTGAGGGTCAAGTGCAGTGTCAGTCAGGTGACAAGCAGGAGTAGGATGATTTAGATATTGACATTGACTTTGCCATACAATCTCCAAAAGGGAAGACACTGTACCTCATACATGAGGTTGAAAGACGCTGGTGTAGATGTATTTGGAGTTGCCTGTACTCCTAGCATTGTCTCTCTAACCAAAGTTCCCAATCAAATGAAGTCTTTCTTCTGCTCAGGACTTGGCCCGCAGGGGATACTCGTAAGCCCCTGGTTGGGTGCCACGCAGTTGGAATTTTCTCCAGTGCAGGGTGGTATATCTTCAATGTGACTTTGAGTTGCTCAGAGGAAACATTTGACTGCTGTTCTCCTGTACGTTACAAATATTTGACTGCTTTAGAGACCGTGGATTCAGTGCTCTAAAATCTACATTCAATGACTCTAGTTTCCTTCTTCAGAATTTCAGCTCTCAAAAGGCTAATGATCGCCCTTGGAAGGAATACAAGACACAACCAACTGAGGAATTCTAACGGGAGTTCTGCAGGATGGGTTGAAAGAAGTTGCTGAGGATAGGCTAGCTCAGAATGTTGCCATTTATGGCCTTTGTCAGTTTGCAGACTGAAGTGAATTATGGGGGGAAAAAAACTAAGCCATTTTTAACTGTCTTTTGTGCATTTTGGGAGGGTTACTTGTGTTCTGTTTTGTGTTGTATTTAGCCCATTTGTTGACACTCGTTGCATGCCCAACCTTTCTGGAATAGGGTTTGTCTGTCTGAATTACCCTTCCCATTGTTTTCCTTTTTTTTTTTTTTTGTCTCCTTAGGCTGTCAAAAAACAAGGCCTGTTAAAGCCCATTGAGTCATTCCTTGTGTGATTTTTGGACTATACAAGAAATAATTTGTTGTTGTTATTGAGCAATAAAGGAACAGCAGCTCTGTGTTTTGCCCAGAACTCATTTGTGCGAAATTAAAGAAAATATTTTATTGTGAATACAGAATTTTGAAGGTCTAAGTTTAGACAGCAACAGTATGCATTTTGTACCATAACTTAGTGAAAACTACTGGGGTATTTAAATTCTGTTTCTGCAATAAAAAAATAAAAAAAGATGAGGTAGGTTATACAGAGTCAAAGCTTTTTTCTTAATTTGGTGCAATTAGTTGCTATGTTTTTGTGTTAGGAATGTGATGTCAGATAAAGGACATAATAAATTGCATTATTGTAGTTCTGGATCAAAATACTCAATATATCAAGTTATGCCAGGTTCATTGACATGTGTACATAGTACCTCAGACAACAGACAGAAATACAATAAATACATTGAAGAATATTTAAGAAATCACATTATTCTTATTTGAGACCCAAGTATCCTGCAGTGCTGCTGACAGTTGCTAAACACGGTAGTCCCAAGATAAACGAAGCGGAGAACTGGATCACTTAGTCGCAGTGTACAAGTATTTAGGAATCCAGTTAGTGATCAAGTGCAATTTTCTGACTGAGCCATTTTCATACTTTAACTGAATGCTTTAAGTGGCAGCTCTGTATTTTATAAATGTTCCATGTATCTCTTCTGTAGAGTATTTTATCATTTTGACTGATCTGTAAATTTGGATACATGCAACATAAACTTCAACAGTAACTCACTATTTAAGCTTACTGTTTAAGGTTAATCAAACATCAGTGGAGTTGATCATGTCCTAAAGAGCTTTATCCAATCCTTAATGATCCTAGTTGTCTCCTGGAATATAAATTCAGTTTTGACAATCAGAAAAGCAGTTGGTTCCTACAGGAAAACAAATAAAAGAAGGTGATAGTTTTTTTTTGAAAAAGTCATCCAAGTGTTTAATAATTGTTAAAAATTCCACCTGGCATTCTCTTTGCTGTGTTTTGTAAAGTCTAGAGTTCAAAGTATGCTGACCATATTTTGTAATGTCATTTCTGGTAGAGAAGGTATATGGAAGAGAAACAAGAACAAGTTTTATTGGCATTTCTGTTTTAGAATAAAGAGACTTTTGGTTAAAAATCAAAAATATTATGCTTATGTACTGTGTATTTTAGTGTAATAAAATCTGTAGCCATAAGATAACTGTTATTCATTTTGCCTTTGATTTCACAGTATACACATTTTTTATGTAAAAATGGTTATGCTCTTAGAGACTGTGTATTTCAAAAGCTTCTAAGTATAAATGTTGTCATGCATGCCCATAAGAGGGTCATCTTCCGGACTCATCGGAGGTAAACGGCACCGCTCCGGGACACAAGGGGGCGCTGTCGCTAACAGCATCGTCTTTTTCCTTTCACTGCTCAGAGAAGCAGTCCAATGAGTGTAACTGACTCTGCCCCTTCCGGCCAAGACACTTCCAAAAGGACCTTGGTTAGCTGCAGGACAGTTCTACCCCAGAGACGGACCGCTCAGTCAAGCTTGTTTGAATGTGTGGGAAAGGCATTTCTGTTTCTGTATTGCACCATTGATCACCTATTTACTTTGTTTAAAACCTTACATTATTAAAAGGGGTGGCTGGGTTGGCACCTCAACATTTATCATTTTGGACTTGACTTATTCCTCACCCGAACAATATGTTTTGCCACAAAGTTAGAGTAAATGGGAATTAAAAAGTACAATAAAAATAGCGTATGTTGTAAATCGGCATTTTTCTGAGGTCTTCACAAGTCAGGAAGTTGATAACCTCCCAGTGGTAAATGGGACTACTAAGGAGGTACTGATTGATTTGGAAACTGTAGCAGGAGAAGTGCTGCTCAGATTAAGTAGGTTGAAATCGCACAAATCTCCAGGACCAGAAAATATTTACCTTTGTGTCCTGAAGGAGGCTAGCAAGTACAGATATTAACCCTTGACACACTGGGGAGGTTCCGAAGGACTGTAAACTAGCAAATATCCTGTTACATAAAAAGGGTGACCGGGCAGATCCAAGCAACTATAGGCGAGTAAGCTTAACATGCATCACAGGAAAATTAATGGAAGGGATTATTATGGATAAGAGTGAGCAACACATGGCATGAACAGTTTTTTTTCTGAACAGTCAGCATTGGCTCAGAAGAGGGAGGTTGTGTTTTACTAACATGCTGGAATTCTGTGAGGAAGCAACAAAAGGGTATGATCAAAGTGGAGCATATGATGTTGTTTATCTTGACTTTCAGAAAGCATTTAATAAGGTGCCACATGAGAGGTTGGGCATCAAACTAAAAAGTGGGAGTACAGGGTGAGGTTTGTAGATAGGTGCAGAGTTGGCATAGGAAGCAGAGAGTGATGGTGTGAGGAACTTCATCAGAATTGGCTGATGTTAAGAGTGGTGACCAGCAGGGGTCAGAGCTAGTCCCACTGCTATTTTTAATATATATAAATGATTTGGATAGGATTATAAGTAGCAAACTGTTTAAGTTTGCGGATGATACCAAGATAGGTGGATTGGCAGAGAGACCTGGACAGCATTCAGGCTTGGACAGATTTGTGGCAGATGAAATTTAATGTCAGTAAATGTGACGTATTGCATGGAGGAAGTAAACATGTGACATTTGAATACACAATGGGAGGTCTGAAAATCAAATGAACACCTTATGAGAAGGAATTAGGAGTCATACTGGACTTGACGCTATCAACTTCCAGACAGTGTTCAGAAGCTGTTAAGAATATTAGAATATTAGGTTATACTTGCTGATTACCCAGTGGCTATGCTCACTAAGTGCAAGGGAAAAAAATAAAATGTATTATTTATAAAATAAGTTATTAAGTAGTAAAACATTTTGATAAAAGAATTTGAAGAATATATAAGAAGCGTATAAATTATTAAACAGTAAAACATTAACATTTAGGAAGTAAAGATGCATTGAGTACTACTGCAGTGGTTTTGGGTAAACTACCTGCTTGACAACGTTGCACTACGTGCCTGTGATTTAAGAGAAAAATATTCTGAGAAGTGTGGAAGCTGCCCTTCTGTGCTTAATGGGCAGAAGGTCCAAACAATTCCCAAGTCCAATACTTTACATGAAGAGGTTGGTACATATTCTTAGATGTAAACCCTCCATCATCTTAAAAGAATTGATCACAAAAGCAACCTTGAATGTTGCGGGGTTTTAGTGACCCAAACTCACCTTAAGGGACAGTAGGTAGTCGTGCAGCGCAATTTAACAAGAGAGTCGCACTTCAATGGCGCGAATTACACTCCTTCGTAAAGATTTCCACTCTCCCAGGAGCCAACGGGGCACTGGAAGTGTCACAAACAGTGCGAGAAGAGAGGACGCTGCCCAAAACTGCGAAGCTCTCGACCCGGCAGAGCAGCCCGACATTCCGCGCCTCCCAGTGTCCACTTTGTTGTCACGACCCCTCGATGCTGAAGGCGGTCTCGTCTTCACATTGTTTACAGCTCAGCGCAGTTAAAAAGTAGAAAGACACAAAACTGTTTTCTTCATCTCTTCTACTATTAAGTACTGCCAATTAAAAAAAAAGTTACAATGTGGCAGTTTCCATGACAGTCACTTGGACAAATAAGTAAAACTACTCTGTCAGAACGCGCCTGGCGGCAGACAGTTTAGCACTGGAGTCGAGAGAGGAGGGCGACGAGGGGTGCACTTCTATGGGATAGATCGGTGTGTTTGTGTTTACTTCTTTTCAATATCAGTAAAATAACTCTCGCACAAATAATAACAATTTGTAAAGACGATATAAAAATGGCGTCCACAAACGAAGTGATTAGTTCCTGTATTATAATATGTTCTGTGGTCATACGTAATTTCCGTTTCGCGTGGTCATACGCAATTCCCTTTTCAAACACGAAAAGAATCTTATACATATAGATAGCACCCTGATGTGTGGAGTACATGTCCAAGGAGGTTCTGCTCAACCTTGATAATGCACTGGTGAGGCCTTATCTGGAGTACTGTGTGCAGTTTTGGTCTCCAGTCTACAAAAAGGACATAGCATCACTAGAAAAAGTGCAGAGAAGAGCGACCAGGCTGATTCAAGGGCTACAGGGGATGAGTTATGAAGAAAGATTAAAAGAACTGAGCTTTTACAGTTTAAGCAAAAGGAGATTATGAGGTGACATCACTGAAGTGTTTAAATTATGAAGGAAATTAGTCCAATGGATCTCAGCTGTTACTTTAAAATGGGTTCATCAAGAACACTTGGACACAGTTGGGAACTTGTTAAAGGTAAATTTTACACAAACATCAGGACGTTTTTCTTTACGCTGAGAACCACAGACACTTAGAATAAGCTACCAAGGTAGGCTTTGTTGGCGTGAATGGCCTGTTCCTATCTAGATTGTTCTAATGTTCTAGAGAAAAAGCAGGTGATAGATCATAGAGGGCTAAAAAGGTTAGTCTTCTCCATTATTTTCCATTTTAAAAGAAAATCCTACAAAACTTTCAGTATTTCCAAAGTATTCACTATTACCTCATTAGTCCAGTGACTGTATAGCAACTGGGAAGCTGAAATCTGGTTGGCCTATGGCCTTTTCTTTCCTCATGCTATAATGTTGTTTTATTCATCATTTTTGTTTCACTTTCACATGGTACAAGGCTTGATGAGGTGCAGCTGTTACTTTTGTTTGTTAGGTGGAGGAGCAGGCCAGTGAAGTGTACATGTTTCTAACACATGGTGACAAGCCACATTATAATAAGTGGTACTTTTCAGCTGTGTTGCTAGCTTGCAATTGCACTCAACTTGCATTATTTCAAAAACAGTTATATGGATGAGTCATACTTAAACATAAATCAAGATGTTGGTGTATTAGGTTAAGTCTTAAACATAGCTTACATCTTACCATAAGAAAAATTCTAGTTAAAAGTGTTCAAATTTAGAAAAAACAAAGAAGTATGCTGTTAAAACGCCTTGGCCATTCCATGCCCCAAGTTAATTTTAAATATGGAAACAATTTCTAATAAGTGAACTTGAAGGGTCTGTGAAGAGGGGCTGTGAATGCTGCAAGTGAAGCATTTAGTGAGCCCAATAATGAATAATAATAATTTTGGATCAGATTAGTAATTTTGTATTCTCTAGCCAGTTATCACATTCACTAGCTGGTAAATGTGTGAAATTCTGATAAATAACAAAAGCTAGGGTCTCTTTTTATATGCAGCAATGCTAAAAAGGGGGTTGGCTTAATGGCTCAGTATTGTCAGCAGGTCTATGTCTGACATCCAGGCTTAACATGGAGCTACAAGGCTGATTTGTGCTTCATGCACAGGTGAATTTATGATTTTCATCAATGGTGTAAAATCTCACAGTGTAATATGTACCCAAAAATTGTTTGGTTGTTCTAGCTTGGGACTTGAGCGGTTTCCTCTTTGATAAGAAAAAAAAAAATTGGGCTAAGGTTAGTGTAAAGCGAGGTGCATTACTGTAGCCCTACATTATAAGCAGCAGAAATTAAAAGGTGGTATGTGCAAAATGTAAGTAATAGCTATATGTGGAGGTGACAAACACATAACGCAAGGGGTGGTGACGAATTACTTTGTAAAGAAAAGCATAAGTACAGGGTGAATCAAAATGTAAAGGCAATTAGGCAGTAACTGCAATGGACTGAAGTGGACTTAATATCACACATTCACAATGGCTTATGGGAAGTTTGAACATGCACAGTGCAGCACTCTGCCGTTAGTTTAGTTAAAGTCAAGGTCAAATGAACATGGATGCTATGCTGCGGGATTACACCTTTGAAAAATGCACTGTATTGAGATTTCTGTGAGCAGAAGGAGTAAAACCTGCTGAAATTCACCAAAGGATGTTGGCTCAGTACTGAAGTGACAGCAGCACGAGTCAATGAAAAAAATGTATGAATGGCTTGAAAGGTTTAAAGTGGGAAGAACACATGTAACAGTTGAATCTTAATCTGGTTGACCATCATCATCGCGCACACAAGTCTGCATTGACATGGCAAATGCCTTCATCAGAGAAGACTGGTGGATTGCATTGTCTATAATTGCTGCACATTTGGATGTCAGCAATGGATCTGCACCTGCCATAGTGTACGATGACCTGGGGTACCATAAAGTTTGCACAAGATGGGTACTTGAACAGCTTACTGATCTACACAAGCCAAAATCCTACAGTGAGTCTCAGCAGGTTACCCTTGTCCTTTCCACTTTAAACCTTTCTACATATTATAGCCACGAGTAAATGGTGCCATTAACCATTCACATGCCTGACTCATACCTGAGTGTTGTGTTTTATTATTATTCAATAATGCTGGATGTTTCCCTGATTCTCTCAGAATAAGTGTGTGGTTTGGTGTAAGTCAGTGGATGTTTTATCAGTTGTTACATTCAAGACAACTACAATTATTTCTTTTTTTGCAGTTGTGAATGTTTCTGATTTTATCTTTATCATATTATGTGTATGTACTTTAGATTTTTGATATAGAAATTTTAACATAATGTTACATTATTAGAAAGTAATTAATGGTATTATTCCCTAGATAATTTTCAACAATCTAAAAATTATTATTGTGTCTATAATTTATTTCAGCAGATGGCTCAGATGCCACCTCACAGCTTCATACGCCCGGGTCCAATTCCAAATCTGGCTATTGTCCATGTGGACTTTTCATTTTTTTCTGTTTATTCACATGGGTTTTTGTCCACCTGACAAAGATGTATGTTTAATGGTGACTCGCATGTCTTAAATGTCTCAGTTTAGTGGCACATGTGTCATTGTCCTTTGCAATGGACTGATAGTCCTTCTTTGGTAGACTTTGCCTTCTTTGACCCTTTAATGACATAGGGAGGTTTTTAAAAAACTGATAAATGATAAGTCATATTTAGATTATATGAAAATATAGTTGCATGCTTTTTCACTTTAAACTCCTTTGTTTTTCTTCAGCAATTGTAGGACAAGGATGTATAATTTATATGAACACTTTTCTTTTCAAAACCTAACAAATTCTCTGTACCATCTTATTTTTCCTCGGGTTGCAGTACTTTGGTTTTATTGTACTATGAATAATGTGGCATTTGAAGACATTATTTTACTTTGCCCATTTCTGCGGACCTCAATAATTAAGAATGTTGTAGAGAAGAGTTTTATAGGAAACATTTATACCAATTTAAATCATTAAGCTGTTACTGTTGTATATTAAAAGTTAATTCACTTGGGAACGCTTGATTCCTGCTTGTTCTCCAGCCAGCAGGAGATAAAATTCAGTGTTGTGACAATTAGGTTGACAAAAGACACAAATCAAGAGAGGCAGCTAACTAAACAAATTAATACTTTGTTCCACATGATAATGTATTTAGTACCATCTTATACAAGATTGTTTAAACACTTATCAGAATTAATAATGAGTTGTTCATGTTCTTATACCCTTTCATACTCTTGCCTTTCTAATGAAAGAAAGGTCTGCCTTTGAATCCAATTTTAGACTGCATGAGGTGAGTGTAGTATAAGGACAGTATCATTTTTGTGGATCACGATTCCTTCGCCTCCTTTTTTTTTGTTTTATGGTAGTCCTTAATTTATACATATTGTACTTTATACCACACCTGCTCCCAAGTACAGTGAAAAATACTGACCTGTTGATTCATAACCTGTTTAGATAACAGATGAATGAATGTGAGTGTGAAACTGTGACAGTGCCTCTTCAAGGTGCAATGGGTGCAAAGCAGAGAACAATACTGCACTAGATGTTGGCTTATAATAGTCAGTATACATCGTCACAGTGGGACAATGTACCAATGCCAATTAACGTAGCCACATGTTTTAGACTGTGCTAGTTTCTTCCAGACATGTGGATGGATCTCCAGACAAACCCAGAAAGAGCATTAAAAATCATGCAGAAGATACCCCAGTTCTTAAGTGAACTTTGGGCCAAATTCTGTGAAATGACAGTTACCCCATGAGCCCAAATGCCACTCATATTGTGTGGGGTTTTACTGATGGTGGAATATATTGCACTTTTGTCCCACCTTCAGTAAATTGCTTAGTAGAAATAAGAACTTGGCAAGAGAATAATAATTATTATCTGTTAAATTGAAAACTGATGTGATTGACTACCACAAGCAGAAAAAAGCTGTAGTTTGTATTTTACTAGTAAAAATGAAAATGGTTCTTCAGCAAAATGTTTTTTTCAAAGCACTGTTAATTAATATTTAATTTTTAGGTTGAAACTTTTGGAAATGTGTGATTTAACAAATAACTTTAACATAGTGATTTGCTTACTGGTCTTCATAAAAGAGAACAAATGTTTCTTTTTTTTAATGAAGTTACATCTAATATATGTGATTAAGGGTCCTTGATCATTGGTTCCCTAGTCATTCAACAGAGAGTGGATAGCCTTAGCAAGCAATATTTTTCATTAATGTGAACATTCATCTGCGGTGGGCTGGCGCCCTTCCCAGGGTTTGTTTCCTGCCTTGCGCCCTGTGTTGGCTGGGATTGGCTCCAGCAGACCCCCGTGACCCTGTAGGTTGGCTGTAGCGGGTTGGATAATGGAAGGATGAACATTCATTTAGTTTGACAAGATTTGAGATTTCATAATGGCCTTTAGCTACAAGGAGTTGTGATTCTTTAGTCTTTGTGTCCTTCTGCCTTCCACTTGTAAACTACAACAGACATTAATGGATAGTGAGCAAGTGATCATTCTTTTCCTTGACCCTTGCAGGCCACTCTTGCATACGTACACCAATCATTTGTGATAATATGTATACTTGTAGCATTCCCTGGAGTTTCAAATAAAGGCTTATAGGCTAGAAGATCTGGTCAAATATGTTTACAAAAGTTATAAATGTTATGTTACTGGTGATTATCCCTGAATGTGCAATTGACTTGATTTCTTAATACTTTTACAAGAACACATTAGTAAATTCAGTTTCATACATAACAGTTTTGTTTGCACTGTAATGTTATGTTAAGGTGTAGTATCATTGCACCCTACACATATCATGGCACCTGGGAATGGTGACTTGTTTTATTTTTGCTGGACATGCAAGTAAGGATTTCACTGTGCTTTGTACATGTTGACACTACAGCTATTATGATTGCATGTCTCCGTTAATCTTTAATAAACTTTTTTCTGTTGTTTTTTCAGGGGTGGAGCTGAGTTACTGTTTGATGGTGTTAAGACTCATCATGTAACACTGCCATCTCAGTCTGAACCATGTAAGTTGTGTACCATTACCTATAAAATATTTCCTTAATAAGCCTTGTCTATAAGAATTAAACACAATGTTTATGTAATAATGGGCAGCACATGTTTCAGACTTTAAATATATAAATCACTTGTGTGTTGAATGCAAATACACAATTAGCACTATGGCCATAAACTTTTAAACCCCATTATTACCAGAGTTGATTGTCACTCATGTCTTACAGCAAGAAGCATTCTCTTCAGATGTTCTCTTACATTGTGCTGTATAGAGAAATGTTTATCCATTATTATCCAATCTGTCTCAGTATTTCAAGAATCTCTGAATTTATGTTCAGATGAGCTGAACATACAATGTTAAACTCTAAAGCACCAGCTCCATGCTTGTTTTCAGATTCACGCTGGCTGTTAAGGATGTTTAACTCTTTGCACAATTTAATGAGCATTTTTCCTGTGGAGAACATAAGTGGACTTGCTCATGTAAACAGGGTTTTTTTTTAACCAGAAGCTAGGTTTCTGCCTTAGCCTGGTTGCTCGCCTGTTTTGTGTGTGCATGTAAATGCACTCAATGTTTTGGAGCATGACTTCAAGAAGTGGCTTATTGCTTAGATGGAATGATGAAGCAGATTCTAAATCTAGCCATTGCTAAACATATGCTTAGCCACTTTCTTCTGTTTGTACCTTTTTTTTAATCCTGTAATGCTGAGCATTGATGATTGCTTTCCCATGTTTTGAGTATTTTGGGTCAACTATCATTTTATACCTTGGTAAAGGTACTAAAAGTAAAGTTCAGTATTGTAATAACAAAAAAAGTTGGATAGTAGACCGTAATTGTGTAGTTATTTTTGAATTGTTTTAGAATTTTTCTTAAATAGTATCTTAATTCTAAGTATGTAATGAAATTCAGATGTCCTGTTTTATCTTCTGTGAATACTGTCTCAATGGAACCAAGATAAATGTAACCTGTATTGTAAAAGCCCACAGTTAATTATGATAGTTGTATGACCCTGATGCCTAGCTTATAATTAATATAATGTGTTGACAGTGTGTAAAATATGTCAGTTGTGCCTTTATAAGAGCTCTCTTCTAATATTTGCCAAGATGTCTAACAAAAACTGGCTCAAACCAAGTCTTTATTGCTATAAAATTATTAAACTTTGAGAGAAAAAATGTCACTTTATGTGGGACAATTAATTACGTTGTTCTTTCTGACATAAATGAATGGATTCTTTTATTGATTTTATTAATTCATTTCCCTCTTTGATTTACTCACATTTAATGACAGTCAACCTCAACAAATAATCTTAAGTTAAGTAACCTTGGACAGCAATCACTGATTTGTTCATCCAAATTCATGAGGACTGAAAGTTTCTGCAGCAGCATTGTGAGCAAGACCTAATCCAGTACTGCATGACACACCACTTTGCTTACACACACTGACTGACACATAACCACCCTAATAGCAGATCAATTAAGATCATCAGTCTTTAGCATGAATGAGGACGCAGGAGTACTGGGAGAATATACAGATGCCTCACAGTGTCCATGCTGAGCTGTGAGGCAGCAGCATTTCACCACTACACTATCGCTGCAGGACAGTAATTAATTACAGTATAATGGTGTTTTTAATGGTTTTTTTTTTTAGCATCATGGAAGGTGTTCCTCTCATTGTAGTAGCTGCTGCACTTTACAGAGATACTTCACTTTGGTCCTCCATATTATATAAATCTACTGAAGTCGGGATCTACCTGTTCATCCAGTTGCATATTCAGAGCTTACATAACCATCAAAAATCTTACTTTCACACAATGCTACTTCTTATGTAGCGCTATTTTCTTCTTGAGTTGACTTTTTTAGATGGTACACTTGAGACCAGTTGTGTGGCAGCTATATTCCTGTCAAAAAAGAAAACATAAGAGATAATCCTAAACTTTCCTCAGATGTACCTTAGAGTCAGTAAATTAAAGATCAGACTAGAAACCAGAACTGTGGGAGATGACTTCCTGTAAAGAGTGTTCTATTGAATGGCTGCTGTAATGAAAAAGGTTGTTTAATAATAAGAGATAAGAGAAGTTGTACTGATTTTTTTTTTTTTCCTGGCAACTATCCTTTTTTTTTCTTAATTTACTTATGTGTTGGTGATGGAGAAGCAGATCCTTAGTGAAGACCATTTTATATAAAAGTATGATGAAGGGGGTGATGATTAGTAAACAGTGAAATATGTATTCTTAAACATTTAGCATGGCAAACATGTTGCATTTTGGGTATATAAAGATTCTATCAAAGTTTAATAAAATATTTTTATATTACTGTTCAAATTAGCGCCTTCTGAGGTTACTGATTTTTATGTAGAATGATTTGATGATTCATCCTTAATTCTGATATGCTTACATACATGTGTGACACATTGAAATGGGTGGGGAAGTTCTCATTGATCTTGTTTCTATGTTAAACTAAAAATACCCCCAGCTTTTTTTCCCCCCTTCTTCCTCCCTCATTGAGATGCCTTTCACACGCTCCTTGGGGCCAGCTGTTCTTTTCGGTGTCAGTCGAACACAAGCTCTGTTTGCCAGTCTCTGAACTCCATCACAAATCGTATTTAAAAAGGAGCTGCAGGCCCCCCTCTCTTCTGTTTCCACCCAATTAAACAATAGGCTTCAACTCCCTCCCAACATCTGTGAGCCCCCTTCTGCCTCCCTATTCTTTCCCTAACTGCTCCATTATGGTACGGTATTCATTTGTAAATGGAGTCAGTGATACTGCTGATGGGCTCTTTATATTGCACATAGGGGTCATAGGAAAGGTAGATGAGGTGGGGGAGTGATGTAGGAACAATTGTGTCAAAGAATTCAATACTTTTTGTTTGCAATCATTTCGGACCATTAGGAGCACAAGGGGTTTTAACACTGAAACACCCTTCCCCCAAAAAACTAAAATATGTAGCAAATTCCATCAGTAGAAGTTTAAATAATCCATAATTAGTCATTGTAAGATTAGCTTTATCAAATTAAATACCTTATAGAACTGAAAAGGACATCAGAGGAAGACAGCATGAAAAAATGTGATCTTAATGCTTTTCATTAATGTAGTAAGGTCACTGGATCTTTTCTTCTTCATTTGGTCAACGCAGAGAAGAGAATCAACCCCTCCTGCCTCTGTCAGAAGAGCAGTAGAGATATTCAGAATTAATGTAACAAAAGAAAGCTCATTGGAACATGGTAAATATTCAAAGCTCAAGTTAATCTATTCTCTTTTTGTAGTATAGTTCCCTGAAACACCGATTCTTCCGTTCCATTCTCCCAAGGTTCTTGGCAATATGGCTTGCTTGGTGTATGGAAAATTTCAAACAAAAATACTTTATTGAAGTATTTAACCAAATCTTTGAATCGTGGTGAAAGAACAGCTTTGTGCTCAGTTATGGAACTGGCTTTTTGAAAGATCTGTAACGCCACTTCTCTTAGGTTCAATGTCCATGCTTTCACATCTGAGCATATATAATATCACATTTTGGAACTCTGGCAATACTTTAGGCCATTTTTCTCTTTTTTTATACAAATTGTCTGGCTTATTTAATGTTCTTTCCAAAGCAAAATATTTTTCATAAATCAATAGTTTTAAAAATATATATGTATATATTAAAAAAAAGAACAATATTCAGCCTTAACAAAAATGCAGCATAAATAAGCCCATGGGAAAGCTAAGACTCAGAACATCCAACCTTTTCTCTCAAATGTCCTGCTTAAAAGCATTAATTTGACTTTGCAAATAATTTTTCTTTCTGAGTTTTTTCAGATAACAATTTGATATATTTCTGTATATAAACAGAAATGTTTCTTTAAGTGCTTTCTTTAACCTTGTTAATTGGATGTTCATCCTTATTAACTACACTGATGAAAAGTTGTAGTTTTTTCATTATTATTATAATTTAAAACTAAGTAGTTGCCAAAAACTAACCATGCTTTTGGCCAAATTTGAAAATGAGACATATTCTGAGTTTCATCTTGCATTTTAAATTTAAGCTTAACTAAAAGAGATATTAGCAGTGTGTTTAATTTTTTATGATCTTGAACTAAATTACAGGGCAGAAAAAAATATATATGTTTCTGTACCCACCTTACTATTCATAAGTCAAATGTGTTGTATTTCAGTTTACCAAAATGCATATTCAGTTCAATTTTACACTGATTTTTGTTTTTAATGTCTTAGATATGAATGATCATATATTGAATTTTGTTTTTGTCCTTTTAATCATATTCTATGTGCTTTGTCAAATGCTTTGTAGTGATGTGCTCTGTTAAAGGTGGAATAATGAAATGAATCTATGCAGTCTTAAAATGACATACAACAAGAAAAAATATATGCAGGAGTGTTAATTGACTTTATAACATGACTGTTTAGTTGGCAGTCCCCAGACTGTGCTAGTCTGATGACTTTTATCTTGTCCCCAAGCATTCCATTGTTTTTGCTGTTTTTTTCCACAGTATGTAATTGTTGTACAAAGTCCAACTTCATTTTTAACAATAATTATTAGTAAAATTAAAGTTCATTTTTTACAGAAGCCTTGAAGAGAATAAAATAAATTATGAAACGGCTTTGCAACTCTGAAAATGATACTCTCAAATTAATGGGAGGGAAAGCACTTTTCTACAAGAATATATACATTTAAATTTAAAGAGAATTAACACATCCATATTCAGCTAATCAACAAATCAACCAAAGTGGAAGAAAAAAAAAGATGAATGGAGTCAGAAACTCACATTGAGGAGTAGCATCAAATCAAATTTTAGTATAGGTGAAAATGTTTGCAGTCTGTTTTTATAATTCTAATTCCACTAACTGTGGCACACAACCAATGTTAAGAGTCATAAAACGACAGTTGCTGAAACAGAAGCCATACCAGATTAAAATTAAATAAATGATGAATTGCTTAAATGTTTTAATATATATGACTTATTAGTTTGGTATAACACAAAATGTAGTAGACACACAATTTCTGTTAAAATGGAAGTAAGATTCTTTAATGAGTGATCTTCTAAATGTTGTTATACATTTGTTGCATTAGTTGTAATTATGCCATGGCCAAAAAAAAAAAAATCAAGTGGAAGCCAGATTTTTGGGTTTATTAGATGACTGTTATAACTAACAAATACTGAATGCTGAAACCTACTAGATAACATTTTTTTCTTTAATATAGCATTTAAAAATCACATATCATCGGAAAATATGTGACTCATCCTGTGTTCGATTCTACTTCACTTAAAAAGTAGGCACTTTCAGGCAACACTAATGGTGACTACGTAGTGTTTTAAATAACATTCATTTCCTAGTATTACGTGTTGTTCTTAAAAGCACATATAAAATCTAGCTACATTTAAAATTCTTTTTTTTACAATTTAAGACGTCACATAGGTCAGCTTTTATCTTTTTAAATTAGTGCAGGTTATTGCCAGTTAAAATATTATTTACTCTACATGAAAATACTAATACCTGTAAAAGCTGAAGTTATAAAAATGAAAAATGATTTTGACATAATGCTGGCCAGTTTTATTCATGAATTAGTTGTTTTCCAACCAGCAAGCATTTTGAAGTGTTATATTCACTGATATACATACAGTCTGTAGTGTTTTTCACTTTTGTTAGCTCCAATTAAGACTTTTTTGAGCATTATGTTGGCAGTTAGTAATAAATGTGTTTGGAGGATCTAAGCATTACACTGTTTTTATTGTATGATTATTTTTCTTTTAAAATGTATGTTTTTGATTCAACATCATTACCTTGAACTCTTTAACTGTGCTATTACATTGCTCCATAGTTTTAAATCCTGACCTTGGCATTACTTGTTTGAAGTTTACATGTTCTCCCCAATTTTTTTTTCTGCATGTAAATTGGCTTTCTAGTATAACCCAAAGACATACTAGTTAAGCCAGCTGTCAACTCTAAACTAGCTGGGTGTGCATGAGTGTGCCCTGTGACCTGCTGTCTGTCTGAGATCCATAATGCTATCAAGACAGGCTTTGGCCCTCATCACCCTGCATTGAAATAAGCAAAAATGAATTGATTTGGAAGTTGTCATCTTATTTTATCAAACAATGTGCTGTATACTTTTGTGTCAGAGTGCCGAGTTGTGTTAGTTTACAACTCATAAATAATTTGTACGTATTGCATGAGTAATACATATAATTGTGGATGAAGTTTGATTCTGTTCGAGAAAACCATGACTAATTAACATTACAGTTCTGAACGAAAGAGTTTCAGGAAATAAAGGCATTTCTGTGCCTAATGTTAACCTTGCAAGTGCATTTATGCTGCTCTCCTACATGTATGCATTATATAATGCTCCTTTATCCAGAACTGAATGCATAGTTATTGACAAAGAAAAAGTAAACACATCTGTTGCTTGCTTTCCTTGGGCATTTACCAACTAGACACTACTTGTTTGAATGTGTAAAATAAAAATTTTAAATTACAAATTTAAAAATAATTTTAACTGAAAGAGAGTCCTGAGAGTAACTATAATTATATCTAGTGATTTCATGTAATTATGTAAAGTGAAATTTGCATTATAAAACTGACTTGTCATTTAAATGTTAAAAACATTAATAAACCACACAAATGCTTTTTTTGTAATTATATCAATTTAACAGTAGTGAATAAGGAATTATAAATATCCATGTTAAAAATGTAGCCTCTATACAGTTGTGTGAAACAGGCACTGCACACAGTTCTATCAATAATATCCATAAGATAGACTACAGCTTCCTGCTTTAATTTAAATTGCCTAATCTTCAGGATGTATACATTACTGTGAGGCATGTAGTTGCATGAAGAGATGTAAACCTACACAATCTCAGTTGTCTGTGATTGAATAAAGGTATAAAGGGAGAAATGGAACAAGCCATGCCAGCACCAGTTTAAGTAGGTTTTTTTTTTATTATTATTGTTATTATTATTATTTTTCCTTCCTTTCCATACATGCATTCTATGTTAAGAGAAGAATTGGGAAATGGCAGGTTGGATGGCAGAGAAATAAACAGTTTCATCCTGAAAATACTAACGGTGTTGATTCCACACATTTTGATTGATTTGGTCTTGTTTCCTGTCTCTCATTAATGGTGCTATTGCCCATGGCTTTGCATATTCACAGTGAAAGTACTTGGTATATAGTTTCACATAAGGAAAGTTCCAATGGTTCGAAACACATGGTGTATTGTTTAAATGGAATATTTGCTTTATCTGTTTCGGTGCTTGCTGTATTTTGCTTCTTTAACCTTGTCAAAAATATACTTGACAAGTTTAAGTTTTATATTTGTCAAACATTTTTATCACAAATATCTTTCCTTTCCAACTTACCTATGTCAGACGTTAGATCTGTTGTCAGCAAGGAATTTGACAGTTTCATAGATGAGAAAGTTAGCTTATTAAACTACTTGGTATTTTACTAATGTGTACAAGGGTTTCTATGAATTTGTCAAAATGTGGTGCCCATTTTAATATGTACTTTCAATTGAGTAAAGAAATAAAAGTTAAAACAAATAATGATTTGTTAAAAAAAGAACTGTATCTTACAAGTCACCAGACATATCACTAGTGAACACCCAGGATTGACTGTTTGTCAGTCTCTTCTTGCTTCATTTAGGTTTCCCTTTGCTACATCCTGAGCATTTGAGATTTTATGGTGAAGGCTAGTGTTCATTGCTGTCACAGTCTAAGGATTCCTGCTGTTAAGCTGTCTTTAAAGAGAAGTTTTAAATGAATTCATTTGACCTTTTCAGGACCCCTATTTATCAGTGGAGAGCCCACCCATTGAATTCCATAGAATGTAGAAACCCATACTTAAAAAAGTAATCCTGTATAACTTGTGAAAGTTATTTTAGAACTTTTGTAGAGACACTTAGCAGCATGGTGGTGCAGTGGTTAGTGCAGCTGTCTCATAGACCTAGTAGCCTGCATTGGAATCTTGGATCTGGTAGTTGTTGTGTATGTGAAGTTTGCACATGGTTGCTATTCCCATTTTTCACAAAGTTCTCTGGGTTTCCTTCCACATCCAAAAAGATAAGCAGGTTATATGTTCATTTATGAGTCCTACTTTGCCTATTGTGATCGTGGATGTTTATGTGAAAGAGGCTTGCAATTACGTAAAACAGCAGGAACAGGCTCCAACCCCTAATTGCCTTACATGGGTATAAGAGTTGTTATGTTATGTAGAAACACTTTCCCTTCACTATAGGGCTTACTGTAAAAAATCATTCGCTTGTTGTTTTTGTCATCACAAAATAAGAGCGCAATTCATTTGCAAGTGATTTTTAAATTGTAAATTGTCATTTATTCTTATTCAGGTATTGATGAATGTGACCTGAAGACTTGATATACTGAATGTCAACATCAAAAATTTGTCCTAAATACTTAGACATTTTTTTTATTTGTAAGTTGTCTACTAAATTTTATAAGAATAATTAAATTTGTTCTCAAGATACAATACCCACAATTATTACATCAGAGACACATGGACATGAATTTTCCAAAAGTTTTGAAAACATATTTTTCCCTTGAAAATGTATGTCTATTTATTTATTTATTTCCACTGTATGTAATTTAAGGAAAGTGGAGAGCCAGGGCCTGTTCTGGCACCATTTGGTGCAAAGTAGATATGGCCAGCATTCCAGCTCATAACAGAGCCACCTCAAACAGTTGCTTAAAGTAGCAAACAAGAGATGCCAAATTACTAGGCAGCATGGCTTTGGCCTGTAGAAATTATACAAGGCCCCTAACCATAGAATTGAACTTGGCACATAGGCATTGTGATACTGTTTTCTTATTGTTTATCTTATTCAGTATTTCAAAAGAAAATAGCACTTTGTGGTTTTTACTTTACATTTTTTGACTTTTTACTTTATTTAATTTACAATGTTTTGTTGAGTTTCTGCCCATCTTGCTTATAATGTGGAGGTCTCCGCACTCCATTTTAAAACACTTTTACTGATTTAGGATCAGATTCACTTAACTGTCATAAACTCATAATGAAATGGGATGATTTCAGTCTTCAGTTTTTCCAAGTACTACAATGATTTCTGGAATTTATTATTATGGTGGTTGTTTTTACAAGAACCCTTCATATTTTTAGCAAACCATTTATTTTCATGATGTGTTTAAGATATTGATAGTCAACAATAATATGTTGACCATGCAATATGCACTGTCCCCACCACAATTACTGACACCCCTGGTAAAGATGAGTAAAAAGGGTTGTAAAATAATCTTAACTTTAATCTTGCATTGAAAAAAATTAGGGAAATCCAACCTTTAATTTATTCTAAGAAAAGAAAACGCTCATATGCAATGATTATTGGAACCCCTGGAAATTCTTATGAACAAAGTGCATTTTGCTAAAGTGCAGAAATGAAAGAAGCATAACTTCCATTTATATCTTACTTTTTTCAGTTGGTCAGAGTGTGAAGTTTCAAACAGTAATGCTGTTTCACTGGGGTGTAAATATGTAGTGGCACAGAGACCAAATTCCCATATTCATTCATCAACTTTGGAAAGATAAGAGAACACACTGTTCAAATGTTCAAATGAGAGAAAAGTATGTTGACCTTCATACGTCAGGGAATGGCTATTTCAAAAGAAGAAGGGAAAAAAAGGTTCTCATGTGAAATGCCCATACTACCATTAGATGCCACCTCAGAACCAACAGATTATTTGGAAAGCTACAAAAGTAAGTGCCTGGAGTTTGCTAAATCCTACTGAAACTATAACTGGAACCATGTTCTGTGATCAGACAAAACAAAAATTTAGCTTTTTTGCAACAAATACTCAAATGGGTTTGATGTAATAAGAAGGATGGCTATACAAAAAAGAACCTTATCCTCAGTGTCAGGTATGGAGGACATTCTATGATGTGGTGGGATGTTTTCCTACAAAGGCCCTGGGAACCTTCTTGGGATACAAGGCATCATGGACTTCTAGGAAATACTAGAGGATAATAAATTTAAAACTGATTGCCTCTGCCAAGAAAGCGAAACTGGTTCATCACTACATCTTCCAGTAAACAGTGATCCAAAACATATGTCCAAATCAACACAAAAATGGTTAAAGGAACACAAAATCGAACTTCTGCCATGACCATATAAGTCTTTGGGCCTAAACCCCATTGAAATGTGTGGGGTGAACTGCAAAGGAGAGTGCACAAGAAAGGACCAAGGACACTGGGTGATTTAGAGAGATTCTGTAAAGAGGAAAGGTCTCAGATTAACCTACTCTGTATTCTCCAGCCTTATCAGGGGTATTTTTTGAGCACACTATGCAGTGTGCCAATAATCATGGCACATGTGGTTTTGTTAAAAAATAATTACTTATTGATAAGGAGTTGATTTTTCACAGAATAAATCTGCTTCAGTTAAAAGTTGGATTTCTATTTTTTTTCAGTGTGAGATTAGGGTAATATACCCAAAGGTTGGTTTGTTTATTTTTATATAACTTTATTTACTCCTCCTTACCAGGGGCACCAATAAGTGTGGAGGGTAATGTATATTAAATTCACAATTTTTTTTATATAATTCATTAACCTACATCATTTTCAGTTTTTTTTTTTGACTTGATAATATGATGTTTTAATTATCTGTGTACATCTGTTTTTATAGGCATCTTGCCTGAATAAGGGGCCCGAGTTGCCTTGAAAGCTTGCATATTGTAATCGTTTTAGTTAGCCAATAAAAGGTGTCATTTTGCTTGGCTTTTCTCTATAGACAGTGGAGATATCATTTATATTTCTACTCAGTGTAACTGTGCAACTGTTTTGAACCATTGCTCTCATAACCTAGAGGGAATGGATGATGAAAAAGGATTAACTGACATTTTAACTCCTTGCCTGATTTCCCCCACAAACCCCCTCACATTTTTCAAAAACGTAAAGGCAGCACAAAAGACCTCTGCTGTAATGCAGTCTCCACAGCAACCTGTCCACAATAGGTCAACACTAAGGGGAATGTGGGAAGTAGAGCTAAGAAGCTTGGACTAGGAGACTGACCTTGACCATTGGTGGACACTGTGGTCAGTGACAAATGACCTGCTTTTGGTGAGGGTGATTAGCATCCTAAGCAAATGAGGTAAAATTTAGTGGGGGGCTTCTGCATGAATAATCAAAAAGGACATTGGTCTTTCTTCCTGCCTCTGTGTGATTAATGACCCCGTTAGCTCAACTCATATTCTAAAGAAAGAAATTGTTTTCTCCATCTCTGGTAGAATTAATTATTTCTCTAACCCCCACTCTGTCTCCACAAAGATGAACTTTGGGGTCACCACAGATGTTCATTCAACCCTGTCTTCGCTTTTCTGTATAAAATTACTTTACATCTTATTCAGCTTACCAGTGAATTATTTTAGTTGTGTATTTTATATTGTTTAATTTTTGAAAACACGGAGTAGGGGCTTCACTAGTATAAGCAAAACATTCAAAATATTTCACCTTCTAAGATGAGCTTTGTCTTTAACATGTTTACCTGCTTTATTTTACTTCTGTAACTAATTGCTGGTTTTACCTATTTAATGGTTTCTAAAAATACTGAGGCATCTGTTATAAATGCTGTCTTCACCTGCTTAAGTTGTCTGCTCTTTTATACTCCTGGATTTCTACAGCTTGTTCTAATCCTATTACTCATCAACTAATTGCACTTTTGTTATGTTGCTAGTTTATTGTTAAACTCTAGGACTGAATAAAACACCAAGATTCTCTCAATGTACTGTAATTTTCTTTCTTTATTGCTTGTCAACTTACTATATTCTTGTCAACCCCTGCCATTTATTGTATTATATTTGCCTGAGATAAAGGAGTCTGGTAAATAAAGAATCATAATAATGGTAATATATATATATATATATATATATATATATATATATATATATATATATATATATATATATATATATATATATATATATATATATATATATATATAATGTGTGTGTGTGTTTCATTTCTTACATATTTCAAATAATTTCATTAGGTAATTTAGATAAAATATAGAAAATTGCACTGTACTTTCTGTAGGGTTTCTATAAAATAGCAAATATTAAGAGATTGATTTTTTTTCTATGAAAGTTCATCTTTGTGAATTTCTTTTATTGCTCCTGAACACAGCCTGCTGTATATACTGTACTATGACTGTTCTATATTTAGGTAGTGTCGAGTAATGTCCATCTTTAAAGTTTAATAAGCTACCTTGTTTCATGTATTTAATTCTACATTCTACATATTGTAGATAAATTGTTTCAATGGCACATCATTGGGAACAGTGCAGATATTATTGCTGATGTCATTTTCACTGTAGAATAGGTTACTTATGTTGACAAGAGCGAAAACAGTATTTTTAGTTCATCCATCCATCCATCCTCTTCCACTTATCCGAGGTCGGGTCACAGTGGCAGCAGCTCGAGCAGAGATGACCAGACTTCCCTCTCCCCGGCCACTTCTTCCAGCTCTTCCGGGGGAATACCGAGGCGTTACCAGGCTTAAAAAATAATATTTAAATCTAAGAAAATGCGGTAATACATTGTCTCATAATAAAAGCATTTAAGATTTGTGAAGCTGGCTCTGTTTTGAATGTTCATATGAGGATAAGCTGGACAACATTTCCACTTGAGCTCTCTGAAATCTTGCAAAATAAATAAAAGAATTAGAGCAATAAATTATACACAAGCTGAGATGTGGAAAGACAGTGGTGTTCTAAAGTTGCTCTTAATAGTAGGCTAGTATTACTACATTGTGGATTTATCACCACACTGTTTTGTTTTTTTTTTGTAGAAAGAAAAATAATCACATTTCATCAGTTTTACTGTCTGATTTCTGCGGCATGTTCAAAGCAACATACTAAAAATAAACTCTGTATGTGCTTAAATAAAAGGCATGTCCTTTGTAGATATGGTAGATTGTGATTAATATTGAAAGCATGTTCTAATTATAATAATGCCATTATTATAAGTTTTCATTCATTGGAAAGATGTATATGGGTTAAGCAGGACATTTTGTTTTTGAGTCCCACTAAGGCAAATTGAATGGGGAAGACACCATTGTCAGATAAGGCAAAGAAACCGGGTATGTTCCAGTTGTTATTCAGGTACAGTATTGAACTCTTCATTCTCCTTAGGAGAGTTTATGTAGGGAATTGGACCATAGACTCCAGCTAGCACTTTAGATTCTAATTCAGGAGGACTAATGAACAATGGTTAAGTGAGTTTCCCAATCCTGTTACTACAATAATGGAATGATTAAGAATCACATCCACCTAATAGGAAGTCAGAGCGGTCTTACATAAATAGCTGACTGGTCTGGTTTGAGTTGAGGAATTTTAAGAAAATTAGTATCAAGTTATCAAATGAGGGTAAAAAGCAATGTGCAGTTGACCAGCAGGTTATGGCAGCAGTGTGGGCATTCAGACACAGTCTTCAGTTTCCTGTCAGTGTATGTCATCTTTATTTGTTTTAACAAGCGTTGCATAAGCTGAACAGAAGAGTGACAATATGGAATACAAGTGGCTAAAACCAGAAAACTTGTGTTTTAATTAAAAAGAAAAAACTCTTTAAGCAGTTTTTCTGTTTCAGTTTCTGTAAAGTTCTTTGGACTCATTACAGTAAGGCATTAGGCACTGTACAAAGTTGTGTTTTTTCAGTCATCAAGAACATGAACCAACAATATATAGAACCTTAAAGCCATTGTTTGTTAATCTCAGTCACTGACTGAGTAGATCAAGATTATCACAGATTGGGGAGAAGAATATCAAGAACTTGGATGAGTAGATGAAAACGCACTAGTTATCAAATATTTAGTACCAGATATTATGATTTTTCATTTATGGGAGAAATATTAAGTACAATGCCCAAAGAACAGCAGCTTTGTCTATGTATATCTGGGGCATTGTAAGAAATTTAAGTGTGGCATATGTTACATTATATTAGTGCCTTTTCTTCTTGTTTGATATGTGTATCTCAATAAGTGAGCATGTACTGAATAAAATAAATTCTTTAGTTATATGCAGTTCACCAGGTCTAGTTTAATATTTTGGTAGTCACAAATAGCACTGTTATTTAATAAAGACCACACTTGTATACTCTGATTAAATAATCTTGCGCTCACCCACTTTTTGCTTATGTCTGGCCAAGAAATTTGACTTGGGTCCTGAATCAAAGCATTGTATAAATTAGTCCGGCTAAAGGAGATTTTGTTGCTAAACGAGAGGACAAGTTACATAGCAGGAGAACAGGAATTGAATTCAGACAATAATATGTCAATGTGGCAGGTTGCTGAAGCTGCATCCTATTTTGCAGAATGATTCCACAGCTGAAGCTGTAGCAACGGGAACTGGATGTTGGCCATCTTAACAGTTTAAAGCACTACTGTAGAAACATTAATGTGTCTTGGTTCATGTACTTTAATTAATTACATAACGAAACTGTCCTAGTACAGACTGAAATTCTGCTGAATGATCTTAATATTGGTTTGTGCTGTTTAAATAGTTTTATCATGCATAGTCATACTTTAATTAATTTAAATATAACATATAACAAAAGAAAGCATGTCCTAAACTCTTATTATTTAAATATACTAACTTGCTCAAAGAAGTTATTGAGCATACCCATACCATGTCTTTGCCAAATTTGTAACTATCCCAGATTCATGGTAGTTCTTTCTGGCCTCCATCAAAGCAATTTCCAACTGAGTAGTTTTGGGTTTCTTTAGTTTGTCTGTATGATATTGTAACACAGTAACCCGTGTAAAAAACAAAAAAACAAAACAAAGCTTGGTTATAAAGATATGAGAATCTCAGTGATTCCTTTCAACTTGTCACCCATTTACCTACTTCATTTTTGTTATGAGCCTTCAGCTCTAAGATAGAAACTACCTAGAAATCCAGAATGGACTGTCGGAGAGGGACGGCATCTGCTATATCTTAATTCTGAGGCTTGCTCAGAAGAAAAAAAAAACACTACAGTTGCTTTCTGATGACATAGTCATGTTTTCATGCAGTTACCCAGAGTACAGGAGTTTCCAATGGAGCACCAGTGTTAAATGATTTGTTCTGTGACCAAGTACTAGCGATTGACTTGGCACCCTTAGACTTAAGCTCACTCTGTCTAATCTAAACAATGGTGCATTACTTTTTCATTATGTTCACACTCTATCCGATGTGTCCTGATATAAAACTGACTGCAAATATCTGTGTTAGTCTTAACCAAACAGTTAACTGTTTTTCCTCTAGGTATACCTTTACACAAAATAGCAACTCTAATAGGTTTTGTGGTTAGCTTGCCTTCTGCTTCAGCTGCACTTGAGCATCTTAAAAGTTTATGTGTATTTCTAAAGACTCAAAATGAATAGACCAACAACAGAGACTGAGACATTGAATAGTAAAAAAAACTTGTAAATGTAATCCAGTTTTTACACTCCAGCAACAGCTGTTATTAAGGTAACATCTCATAGTTTTATATTCTCTAGAATATATGTGGGTCCACTGTGTAGCAGACCACTTAAATATATTTTGTTTTATTATCTACAATTCAAAAGTTACATTGGGGAATCCAGTGAATCTAAATAGACTGTTGTGTCCTGCATGTCTAGGTCAGCAGTTAGTATTTGATACTAGTATTTAATTCAGATCCTGCCCGCTGTACTGACTGTGGTGTTTGTGCTTACTCTGTGTCTGTGTTGGTTTTCCTGCCACGTCAAAGATACGCCCATTAGGTGAATTAATGACTCACTACTGGCCCTGTATGATTGAAAGTAGGTGTGTACATGAGAGACTTCCTTGTCCAGATTTGTTGCTTTTATCCTTTTATTATAATGTATTCTGTTTTTACTCTTTTTTTCCTTGCCTGTTGTTTGTTTAAAGCACTTTTTAAATAGATCTGACTTTACATAACTGTACATTCTTATTAGTGTAACAAACTGGAAAGGTTCTGTGGGATGAGAATGCAATTATCCCAGGTTTTGATAAATATGATTTTAATGAATTTTAACGTTGGTACCCAATGTTTATCAAAAGCACTGTCAAACCTGGCTATGATAATTCTGCAGAAATGGGTTGGCTGATTTGATATGTATATTGAACGCCCTTCCCCAAATTATTTGAATTTCTTGATTTTCATTATGTAATGGCAATCATCAATTGCTTTTCTGATCATTCAAATATATTCCTAGACTGTATAATGAAAAAAAATATGATTTTCGCTTCCCTTCAATTTTCATATTTTATTACAATAGGGAAATTATAATGTTTGTGCTGTAATTGGGAAAAGTACATTCATTTCATCCTTCTAAATAAATCCTAAAAGAAAAAAAGAAAAAAATGTTTTTGATTTATTTGTATGGAATGTTGTGTGATTTCAATAAAATGATGAAAAAAAAGTATAAATACTTTTGTTATGACTTATTAGTGGGTGCAGCAATGAGCTATATCAGCATGTACTCCTGACCTCTCTCTCTCTCTCTCTCTCTCTCTCTCTCTCTCTCTCTCTCTCATATCTTAGACCAGGTTACATTTAGTAAAATACCTGTAATTAGTTGAAAAAGTCCTCATTTGTGCAGTGAAGATTATTCATATTAGTTCTTGTTAAGCACACATGCCTTCTGCATTTCCCACAGTTTATTAGCAAAGTGCCTACTTAAAACAACCTCATCAAAACAAAAGTACATTGAAAGCAAATTGTGAGAATTACTTGAAAGCGAATGTTGGGCTAAACATTTTTAAAGTTCTAAGGCACTGAAAATTTGTAAAAGCATAGTACATTTTAATATTAAGTAAGGGAGGAAATATGGCAATATTCACATGGGCACTAGATAGGACTTATATACACATTTCACTGTAACGTCTTCCACAAATGGAAGGAATTATGTGCAAGATTTAGAAGCCATCTTAATAATTATAATATTCTTTGCCGAGTGGAAAAAATAGCAAATATGTTTCTGAAAAAGCTCATCCATGAGCAGAAGTAACTTGGGAGGCTTGGAACATCATGAAGATTCTATGATTTGACAAAATCTAATTTGACCTTTTTGTCCATGTTGCTGTTTTAGTAAACTATAGTACCACATATTATCCTAAGAGGATGGTTTTGTACCTTAGAGACAGGAAGACATACAAAGAAAGAAGGCAAAATTATTGCAAAAAAGTACACAGAAATATTGAAGGAAAACCACTTAAGAGCTAGGACAAGATTTCTCAGAGTCAGTGTTCCTCTGTCAATTATGTGTTGCGACCCACTTTGTCCACATACAGTATGAGTGTCTTTGTGACCCACCGTTGCTTTTGGGGCATTTGGTTAAATCGAGCACGATTCTGTCAGAGCAGCAATAAACTTGCAACCCACTAACATTATAAACAATACCCACTCATAGCCCACAATCCAAATGTGGGTTGCATCTCAGTGGTTGAAAAACGTTGGTCTAACTAATTAATAAAACAAAAAATATAGTCACAGCATTAGCACAGTGCCTAAAAAAAATCAGTCTCATAGGGAAAAAAGTCAAAGTCTAGATCTCATTCGGAATATAAAAACAACATAAGTGTTTGAAACTGCTGTTTACCAATGATCACCATCCAGCATGATGGAGCTTGAATAATTTTGCAGTGAAGACTCCAATTTCTATTGTTCAGACTTGCAAACCAAACATATGCTTATTGTAAAAGACTTTTACAAAGTATTTCTATCAAATATCAACTAAACAAATATGTTTTGCAGAGTGAGGGGACACAAGTGTGGTCATAAGTGTTTAACAAATTTTGTTTTCCTATTTTTATTTCTACTTTTGAAGAATTTTGTTTTTGCTTTGACATTATAGCATAGCATTTCAGATACTGAAAATGCATTACAGTACCACATGTTGCAAGTGGATTTCTAAGTATAGGTATAGAGTAGGTGATCAAATCACTAAGATTGTTCCTGCAGCCATATACACACATATAAAGATGTTAACAACAGATCTCTGCAAACAGAATTCAGACCAGATCTGATCAATGTTACTGCTGTGACATGAAATTACTTTAAATGAATGTAAACAGCTTTTTGCTTACTGTAGCATAAGCTTAATTGAACACTGGGCATTATTCTGACAATTATTTATTTTTAGGGGATGTGAAACAACTGTTAGAATGGATTAAAGCCAACCTTTTGAAAGAACGGCCAGAACTATTCATCCAGGGAACTACAGTGTAAGTGTCTTTTTGTTTTTTGTTATTTTGCTTTGGACATTGTAAAAACACTTATCATATGTATGTGTTACAGACTGTCTGATGAGAAGATAATGAACTGTTTGTGGTAATAGAATGGCCATGTTTTTACAGCCAAGTACTACATTTCCCCCTTTGTTACCTCTCGAAAACAAAGGTGAACAAAAATTGTCTTGGGAGACCGCAGTGGCTCAAGTCAGCACTTGTTGTTAATTGAATGTCTTGTTTAATCAGAGAGCCTTTACCAGTTCTCTGACTGAAAACTAAGACATTAATAATAGTACATTTTTATTTTTTGGTATTAGTGAAGACTCCTGTAGATGTTATGGCATGCAGGACACAATAATCTTTTAACTTTTGGTTAATTTATAATCACTTTTGAGGTGCTGAATTTCTTTTAGGTGGGCTAGAGGGGAACTTCTGTGCACTATCCCCCACAATGTAACAACAAATGGGGGGAAATTAATTGTTTTAGGGTTGATAAAGAATGATATGGTCATCATGAAATACCTGATTTATCTTACTGTGTGCTAAATGTATTCAATTGTATTTTATGTTTCATAATCAATATTAAAGAAAATAAAAATCAATCTGTAAATACCCAGATTATTCAGGATATTTCATTAACAAAGCTTCTTTTAACAACACACTTTTCATATCAGATTTATTAGAAAATCAGTATACCAGGTTTGCTACATATACAGGTACTGGTATGAGATTGGTGTTTGCATTTGCATATGGAGAAAACATCAGCTGAATAATAATATTTAATAAAGAGTAATATTTAATGTACAAGTAACACTTTATTCAAATTTAAGATGTCACAAAAATTAATGTTTTAATTTTCCACTTATTTCCTTGTCAACTGAAGATGAGCTCACTTTTTCCGAGTTCCTTGAAAGCAGATTTGCTATCTTGTTTTCAGAGTGCTTTACATAAGTGATCAGATTTTGTTATTGCTTCTTTCTGTGTACTAATCTACAATTAGCCATGAAGTGAATGGTCCTTAACTGCAGTGATTGCTCATAACCAGTTGGTTTCTTCTCATTCATTCCTGTGCCATTCACATATGTGTCAATGTTTGCTTTCGCTGTGTTTTCACATTTTAGTTGTTATACTGATGGACTTTTAACTTCAAAAAACAATTAAAGACATCAATGTTAGCATTTGCTATTTCATTTAAGGCCGGGACATCTACTGTTAAAGCTCGTCTCTGCATTTTTATCATTTGAGAAATTCTTAGCATAGTGAGCTGAGCCTCATGAATGTCTGGTCAATGGGGGAGTTTTGAAACGCTTATAAAATTAGTTTTATTTTTGAATGAACATATGAAGCTGCTAATGTCTTCATTCTTGTAGACTTGGCACAGGTGCAGAGATGAGTGTTTGGTATGAACTTTGTCTTGTTTATTTACTTGATAAAACTGTAGTTGCTATTACCTATATGCAGTTTCTTTCAGATACTCCAATTTTTCCCCACATTCTAAAGACATGCAGGTTAGGTTATTATCTGATGGCTTTACGTCGACCCCACATGAGTAAGTGTGAGGGTGGCATAGGTTGGTTCTTGCCTCAAGCCTAGTGCATCTGAGATAGGTACCAGCTTCCAGTGATCCTAAACTGGTCAAGCTAGTTAGAAAGTGGATGATGGTTGTAGCTATTTCCATTACTTTAATAAAATGAATGTATTCCCTCTATTGCTCTACTGGGGCTATGTTTGGTGCTATATTACAAAGTGGTTAATCTTTCTATCATTTTCAAGTGCCTTATTTAAATGGGGGGCATTCGTTAAAAGGATTGCAATACACTGGTCATTGGTCACATCCTTGTGCTCTCGGTACACAATTGTTTTTGAAATAATTCCATATTGGTATAAAAAATACCGTAACAAAGTATATTTTATCTTTAAAGAGCCGAGAGATTTTTCTGCTTTATTAAGTTAAACCATGCATGATATTTAAAATAATGGATGTAATTCTCAAATGCGGCGGTCTGAAATTCAAGAACTTAACTTCAAACTTTTAGAAAGACTGTTTATTGAGAAAATAAGAAACAACAAAAACATCAATAGCTGACTACGCAAAAAGTACCTTTTCACTTCTGAGTATGTTCAGTATCAAGCAGTTACTTCAATAAGTCAATAACTAAAAATGTTACGGACTGTGGGGTTCTGTTTTTCTCCAGTCCATAAATCATTGTCTTGATTTTTTTCTAAAGTAAATAAAATACACACTTGTAGGAACTTTAGGCACAGCAGAAACATAACAGCAAGGAGGAACAGAACATCTAATTAAATACAAGTTCCATTAAGCAGAAAAAAAATGTTTATGAAATTGAACCAAGATTCGATACAGCTGATCTGAAGTATGTGTATAAATGCTTTTGTTCATAATAATCAAATTAATTTAGTTATTCATTTAAACCACTTTAGAGATGAAGTAGGCTGTGGTTTTGAGTGTCAAGTGCCACTTGCAACATACTAGTCGTATTTTTCAAGGGGAAGTAAATTTTGTATTATAACAAAAGCATGTCTTATGATGCTGAAAAGCTTTTTGCTTAACTGCTCTATGACAACAATCTTTAAAAAAAAAAGCTGGAGAAAATCACACATTTTATAGACAGTAGCTGGTAACCCTCATCCTAAAAAGATAGTCTTGGTGTCATTTAGGTCAGCTTTACACTGAATCCAAAGCTTATTTGTATGTATAATATTTGTATAATATGTATAATATGGGTGTATTTATATATTTATCTTAACATATGTTTCTTTATTGTTTTTATGAAAGGCATATACAATAATCAAACATCTATTTTGCTTTCACTGTAATGCACCCTATTACTAATTAATTTCTCATAGTTTTTGTTTCTAAAAGTAAGCAATTTAGCTTCAGTAAAATAAATTTTTTATTTACATATGCTTTCTCAGTAAAATATGAAAACGGTATAGTAAATTAATCATAACCTCGCCATGTCATTCATTGTTCAAGAGGCCTCTCCTGAATTCGAAAACTCAGATTTGCTTTAAAGTAATTCAATTAGTGCACTACTGTCATTTTCCAGCAGTATTTATTTAACAGTATTTTAGCAAAAATGCAAGTGTTTTGTATAATGTGTATATACAATAGGGTAACTGATATGTGGATTATGTGACCCAAATTATTCTCATGAGTGTCTTAAATTTTTTTTGCTGCTGGACCCCAGTGAAGCCCATTGTATCATTAACTTTCTATTCTCTATGAAAACATGAGCATCTCTTTAAAAATCTCATAATCAGTAAACTGTGATGCTTACGTAAAATACTTTGTGTGATTTATATTGCAAGCATCCATCTTTATATATACACAGCATTATTATTATCAAATCCCTTTGCTTCTGCTCCATGATTATAGTATAAATGTCGTAAAAATAAATTTATTTATTAGCTTCCCAAAGAGAATACGTTTCTCCCTTGATCTGATCTGTGGTATACTCTGTACTGTGTTATTAGTGCATGTGAAATATTTAATGCCTCTTCAGATTCTGGATCTCATACATTTGGCCCAAAGATTTATTATAAAAAGTAAGTACTGTACACAACATGGAAAAAAGTAAAATGCACTGCTTCAAAATGTTAATTGTTAAAGTGGATCCTGGATTATGAAATGAGTTTTTGAACAATTTTTTAAAAATTTCTTTTGCTGCGTAAAACAGTTACCTGTACCTTGTCTGAGCTTGAGTGGAGAAGGTTTAAAAACTAAATTTTGGGCTTTCTGTTTAGCTTTTTTATTATGGTTTTATAAATATGTTGTCTATTTCTTCAAAGTCTGAAACTTGTTCTCATAAGCTTTTTTGCCCAAAGGTCTGTTTGTAGGCTAAAAGTTAACAGTGAATTTCATTGTTCTCAAGAAAACTATCAATTCCCTGTTTCATCAGTGCATTTTGCATTTCTGAATGTCATGAATGCTGTCATGTTTAAGACAGATGTTTTAGTCAACTTTACTTAACTTATTTTAGTTTTTTCCTAACTATTTTTTCTGTAACAAAATCAAATCTTTATCCATCATTTATATGTTCATTTTTTTAAATTACTACCTCTGGCAGTCTGTAACTTTCTTATCAGACAAAGAAACTTCTTTCTTGTGCTTGCTATTTTGGGGTAGTCGGACAACAAATTATATCACTTCATGGACTGTTACGTACAAGGAGCTACAAATCTTTGTGCAAAGATGGCCACTTGAAGGACGCGTTGCTTTAAAGGTAAAGCACAAACTAGAAAATTTCTCTCTCTCTATGGTAGCTGTTTCTACCTGAGTGTAGCATTTTTCTTACAGTTATGCTCATTAGTTTTCCTTTATGTCTTTTTTTAAGAATCAGCGAGTGACATTTCTCCAATAGTATATATTTTAGGCAGTAGTTTTCTAAGTTACAGTTTCTTGAGTGAACCTGTTGCGCACAATATAAGGTCTTGAAAAGTACCCAAATATCTCACTTGTGAAATAAAAAGGTGTAATCATTTCAAAATGATGTTTGCTTTGTTTTGTTTTTTCATTAAGAAATTCCTTATGTGTTTTTTCATCATACTTTTTTTTCTTCATTTAATACTTCAATTTCCTCCCACATCACAAAATGTTTGGGTTAACTGATGACTTGTAATTGTTTCCCTGTAAATGAGGTTGTGGATATTAGTGGACTGATTCCTACATTTAACCAAGTACTCCTTGGAGGCTTCATTCCCACCCAGATTTTTTTTTCAAATAGTGGTCTGTTCCAAAGAACTTGTATTGTGTGTGTGTGTATAATATATATATATATATATATATATATATATATATATATATATATATATATATATATATATATACCTATATACCTCACTTTCTCATTCTTAACAGTAACAAAGCACAATGTTCTGGTTCTGTCTTTGACCTTAAATCATTAATTACTGAAAATCCATATTATACACACATTCCTTGTTAATTTCTGACAAGATGAACATGTTAATTACAATTTTATAGCAATACATATATTAAAATAAATACATATATTCAAATAAATAGGTTGTGATGGTTATGATTCTTACAATAGCTTTATTAACTCCAAAGAATGTCATAGTGGCACAGTGCACTTAGGTACAATCTCATAAGTGCTCAATGTGAGCAGAGTGAGGAAGTATTGAACTGATGTGATGTTTCTAAATATTACAAATACTTCACATTGAGTTTAGTTGCAAGCTATATGATGGACTGGTGTCATGTCCTGGGCTCTGTCCTTCTTGTGCTCTGTATCGCTGGGATATGCCCTGGCACCAAGCAAATGTGAATTGCAGTAATTGGATTTTAGAATACACAGTATCTACATTAGAACAGAAGAGCAATTTTAATGCAACAGGCCATTCACTCCAATAAAGCTTGCCAGTCCTAACCACCTATTGTAGGTTTTACAAAACAACATCAAGTTGAGTTTTGAAAGTCCAAGTATCACTTTTACGTACATAATTAGGTCCTACTGTCATAAGATTTAGTGACATAGAATATGTGTGGAAAAAATACTGTACCAACAATTTAAAGCTTGCTTGCATGTGTCTGGAGTTCAAAGTTGTAAGTCATTTTCAGATATCAATATGTTATTATCCACTTAATGTACACCCAACGAAATCGCCAGTTACAGTCAACTATATGAATACTCTCATTAACAATCAAAATTAATTTAGACGAGCCCTGCCCAATATCTGATTGGATCTAGTCCTAATTTTCACAGTGAACTTGAAGTTGTTGTTTATCAAGCCAAAAAAAGAAAAGTTGCTGATATCTATCAGTATAGAAAGCAATATTTACAAAGACTTTTCTAAATTGTTGGGAATCTAACCTTGTTGTCCCAAAAAAGAAAGTTTGAATGTTTGGGAGAGTACTCCGGTCTTGTGTTGAAAATCCTCCAAGAGCAAGATAAACATTTTCCATAACTTTGCCAAAAAATGGGAATCATTGAAGAAAGCTAAACAAAATATTCATTCTGTTTTTTGAAGTTAAACAGTCACTCATTTTGCCACTAAAGAAGTAAACTAAGTAAATAAACAAATAATTAGATAACATAAAAAACTAATAGTTGAACCTTGGCTTTAACAATTTTATTATAGCGTAGAGATTGAAACCTCTTTCCTAACTGGGATAATTTTCTCTTAATGGAGCTCTAGTTAGTTTTTCACATACCCAATATGTTAAAGTAAAGTATGTCATTTTTAAGAAGCAGGAGAAGAGCCATAGTGTATTTTTGTGTGCTATTATAAGAGTAGTAATGCATTTGCGATCAGATAGCTATGTACCCAGATGACCAATCTCCATGATTTTTAGTTTCTATTATTCTTTCCCAGGAGCCTACTATGTTCACTGTATTGGTACTTATTGTACCAGGCAGTTTTTAATGTAACAAAAAAGAAATTTAGTGACATATAATGTAAGTAGAACAAGAATAATTTAGTAACCAGGTGGACTGTTTTTTTTTTTTCTGAAAGACTAGGGGGCTTCACCCCCTGCTTGCTTTACTCACCAACCCCTGTGTTTGGTTAATCATATATATAATTTTAAATATTTTTTTCTTTGGAATTGTTTCAATTTCATTATTTACATTTTTACTTTAAAGCTTCATTAAAAACAATATTTTTTGGAGACACATTGTGACAATGCAACGTATAACTGCCCGTGAGTGACTATTGTTTCTGTTTCTCTAATAAATAATCTTTTTTTAATATTTGTCCCTGTGATTTATTGATTGTCATAGCAAAAGCTATTCTCACGGTAAACTGTAAACATTTTAATATGAATGGCATATCACAATCTCCTTTGGTGTGTGATGTTATTCCCGGAATATATACATTACCTTTCTTTTTGCCTGTTAAAATTTGCATTGCTTCTCCATGATCATCAATATACACCTGACTGAATTGTGTATAATTGTGTCACAAAAGCTTTACTTGAACAATCGCTGACTTCCTAACCTCAAACACAACTTTCTAGCACCCTCTCCAACCCCTCCTGCCCCGGGTCTCACCCCCCCTTACCACATCAATCAATACCCCACTATCAGTCTTCCATGCTGTACTCCGCCCTCCCTCAATAGGACCGAACAGTCACTTAAAACCAAAAAGGCTTCAACCTGTCTGGGACGCTACAATATTTTCGAATTTTACTGTTTTCATATTCTGTACCTTTCTCTGCATGTGTATCGCGCCACCGTTTGTTTGAGCCTTTCAAATTCCAATGCTTTCATAATCTCTTATCTGCCTTTTTTTCTCTCCAATGCCTTTGGGTCTTTATTCTCCGTATTTTCCTTATACGCTTTATATGTGCTGAGAGCACAGGATGTGTGTATGCTACGTGCTTTTACACGACTGATTATTTTTTTAAGGGTGTGCACTTATATGATATCTTTTGTAAGTAGGGCGTGTCTTGCAAGAATCTCATGTTCCACGTCCCCGCAAGACGTCCCTGGGACAATCTCTTGGTACCAAGTTTCTTGTTTATGGTCCCCACGAGATGGTCCATGGCAAGTCTCTTTTGTCTCGCGGGTCTTTTAAATGTCTTCCGAGAAATTCCAAGAAGATCACGTATTGTCGACTTGCTTTTGCTTTCCATAATTTTTTTTCATAATAGAGAGATATAATTTAGATTACTGTGCAGTAGCATCATCCTTGATATAATATAGTAACCAAGTTTCATTTGTTTATTTTTATAGCTACATTAATCCATTAAAGGGTTACAAGGAGCTGATGCATTTTCCAGACACAGTTGGCCGTAAAGCAGGAACCAGCCCTAGCTAAGATGTCAGTCCACCTTTGGACACAGCAGAGTACTCATCCACACTCTGATTTGAGTAATTTAGGCTATCCACTGAGTTGCACACCCATGTCTTTGGTGTGTAGAAAGTAATCTCTGTGTGGACAGATCACTAATCTTAATAGTTTTTAAATTAAAGCTTAAAAGGTAAAATGCATTAGATGGGGTCAGCATGGGTACTGTGACCAGTCTGCAGCTATGTAGCCCAGTACACAGCAAGCTGCAATGTACTGTATCTCCTGACAATTTTCTCTAATGGCCAGCATTAAGAGTTTCAGCATCTTATGCTACAGCAGTTCTTCTGTGAGATCAGACCAGACAGACTAGACTTCCCTTCCCACATGCATCAGTGAGCCTTGAGCACCCAGGACCCTATTGCCAATTCACCAGTTGTGTTTACTTAGACTAATTTTGGTAGTGACAAACCACTGCATATTAGGAACACCCCACAAGACCTGCTATTTTTCAGATGCTCTGACCCAGTCATCTAACCATTACAATCTGGCCCTTGTCAAAATCACTCAGATGCTTAAGCTTGCTGCCCATTTTTTCTGCTTCCAGCACATCACCTCCAAGAACTGTTAACTTGCTAATATATCCCACTCCTTGAAAGGTACCATTATAACGAGATAATCGGTGTTACTCAGTTCCTCTGTCGGTAGCTTTAATGTTGTAGTGTATATTTTTAATTATGATAAAATTTAAAATGTCTTAAATTGTCTCAAAAATGTTAATGTGAACCCTCTTGCATTCATCTGTCTATATAAGAGTATAAAAAGATTTACATACTCACTTATACAAACAATTGAGTACTGTACATCTATATCTATGAAAGTCACACAGTTGAAGTGTAGGTGAATTTTCTGCATTTGTACATGCCTTTAGAAATAACAATGTGTTATATTAATAACTGACATTTCTCAATACAATTACTGTTTTAAATTATAATTAAGCATGTGCTAGTACAATTTTCATCTTTATTTTGTGTAATTTACCATCTACAGCTACATAAACTGAAAAAAATGCATCCTGAGGATAGCTGACTTCTGTTTGCTTCATACAATCTTAAGCAAAATATCAGTACATTTCTTCTAGTACATTTACAAAGTGTATGAGTGAAGTGTGGTTCTGTATATCCATAATGTAAGCAGTACACGCCTTTATTCACAAAGATTTTAGTAGTCTTTATAGTATATTTCATAGAGAGGGCTAAACTCTGAGGACTAAAGTGTGTATTACTTGACAGTGACATGCAGCATATCTAACAATCTTTAACATTAGAACTAAACTTATTTAATCATAGTAGAAACGTCTTTTATAATCATTCATCTGTGAATATATTGGTGATGGTTCAATTAAATTTGTTCTTTCACACAGTGTGAATCTTTTTCTACATCATTATTGATTTGAAATATTCTTGTGATGTGTGCATAAAATATAGTAGTACCTTTATATTGAAAACATTACAAAGTAAGAACTGATTTAATTAGCCATTTACATTTGAAATATTGTAATTTCCATGTTTTTTTTTTTTTTTTTTGCAAGAATATCATATCGGTATCTTTTTTTTTCACTCCTTTAGGAGACCTGGGATCTTGGTATTGATCAATGATGCAGACTGGGAGTTGATGGTCAGTCATCACTGTTTTTGAGCTTTTTATTTACACTTTTTATACTTTACATTCTAATACAGTTCTGTTTACTTGTCTGTTGCAAATAATGTAATGGATGCATAGTTTTCTAGTAGGAAGATTTGCTTTGGGCAACTATGATAGCATTATGAAATATATATAGTGGATTCAAAATGTATTCAGAGCCGTTCACTTTCTGCAAACGTTATTGTGCTGTAAATTTTACTTTAAATGGATAAATTTGACGACAAGTTTACCCATAAATCTACACTCAATAACACATAATGCCAAAATAGAAACATGTTTGCAAATGTATTAAAATGGAGAAGAAAGTCCAGTAAGTAAAATCTCTGCATATTTTCTGAATCCACTGTAATAATTAAGTCTTTTGGATGCACATATTGTAGGTGTTAATGGATGTAAAGAAGCATCAAGAAGGTGGGTAGGTAGATAGATAGATAGGGTATGCTGTGAGGAGATTGAAAAAGGTAGTCAGAATACACTATACGAGGAATCAAGTGTAGCTGTCAACTAGCAGAATTATAGTTAATCTACTGTTAAGGGATAGTTTTATCCAAGGACAGTATGAAATCTTATTTGAATGTGCCTTGAATAGACATGCCATTATCAGGATTTTAAAGGTGGGATTGATTGCATGTTCTTGCTACTCACTTCTAGGTGTATCATTAGTAACTTGGGCACTCTATTTATTCTGTGCTAATTTTTAAGATAAGAAAGAACTTATTAATTCGATTATCTAAAGGTCCATAACTTCTCTATAAAGTCGATTACTTTTTCATGATTACCATCTGTAATTTATCTTGAAAAATCCATGGCAAATTATGTGAAGGAAAAGTCTACTTGGACATGAAGTGATTAGAATTGTGTTGAGATGAGGTGCATTTTAATTGGTACTCTGCCCTTTTAAATATATTCCTTCTGAATATACCGTATTTCTTACTTCTGTACATTATGTAATTTGAATGCTGCACTTTTGTATTCAATCATTTGCTGATTTTTTTTTATGTATTGTTTTAATTAAACAAAAAAAAATTTTGACATATTTATTTTATATTATATTCAATTTATTAAAAGCAAGCAGCATTCCATACAAGCAAGTCAAACTTGACAAAACTAAGTTCAAATCAACATTTTTATATATTAATGCACTTTTAATTAACATGTTCCGACTCCAGTACTTATTGTATGCCATGAGTTAACATATTAGCTATGCCTTAGTGCTGCATTGTAGTTAATAGTTACAATTTCTATAAAAAATAGATTTATCAGGCTATTGTAGAATACCAAGTAAAAGAGAGACAGAGAAATTTCCTCAAGAACTTGCCTAAAACTGAACAGTGTTTACAATGTGTTTAACACTTGGTCTGCTTTTTTCCCCCCAAGATTTTCAAAATAACCAAAACATACTGTATGTCTGTAGTGTTATAGTGAATGCACTTTCATTTCATCTTCTGGTTTCTTTGGCTTATTTCTGGCTTTTTTACCCAACTTTGTCATAAATTAATGTTAACAATATCTAGATATTTTTTTATACATAGTGTGCTATACTGAGTTTTTTTATTTTCAAAAAATATGTTATCCTTATTAATTTACATTCAATCAAATTATTATTTTGATGTTTATTATTTTCTTTCTCTTAATCTTAAACATGCAGTGTGAAATAACCTATATATACATGAGCCTGTTTATTTACAAAGAAGGGCTTTCAGCCCAGACTAATTGTAAAATGCATAACAGCATATACTGTGGCAGACTTTCTGTATCTCACATGCAAATATGATATTTGGAAACTTGCTCCTATGTTTTACTTTATTTATTTATTGTTACTTTTATAAGGAGTGATTGTTATTTACGGTTTATGTTTTAATGCCAACAACTTTAATCACGTAGGCACTGACTTAAGTTTGCATGATTAAGAGTAGATGAAGGACAAATGAGGACCCATTAAGATTTTGAACTTTTTCAGGTATTCCCAGTTAACACACTGTTAATTATTGCCTTAAATAATACTCTGTCAGTCGAACTTTTGATAATCTGTAAATTGTAACTAGTACATTTTGAGGAATGTCCAATACTATCTTATAATTTATAGAAAGATTGGACATTGTGCTGTGTTTTATTTTTTGTACATAAACTTCACAGTAGAGGACTTGTGTGAAATAGTTTTATTAAGAGCAGAATTACCAATAAATGTTTGATTCTGTAATTTTTCACTAGGTATTTATATTTTGTAAATGTCATTGAAATTTAATATAAACCAATTTTATGACTGCAATATTTCAGAGAACTAGTCTTTCTTGCTCCATTTGTAAGTATTGAGTAGTGATTGCCTGCTTATTTTAGGAACAGCATATTATTGGGGTATGTGAATCTTTGAGAATACTGCCATTACTATGAACTGTTAAAATAGATTGATAAACAGCATGTCTTGAATCATTTCTAACTAAGTTGACATTCCCTCCAACTACAGGGTGAATTAGACTACAAACTTCAAGATCAGGACAACATTGTGTTCATCTCCACTCTACATGGAGGTTAAAACAGACTGATAACACTGCAAGCCAACATTGTTCAAATACTTATTCAAAAAAGGAATCTCCTCCACATTTAATCCAAAGATTGTTGAAGAGGTCTACGTTTTTTTTAATGGATGTGTCTGTCTGTCAGTCTTGTTCTTACATACAGGATTTAATTCAGCAGGCAGATAAATTTGGACTGGTTTGTGGAATTCATTTTGGGCAGGATTAAAGGGAGGGATTAAAGAAAGATAACCAAAAAACCTTATGCCACTTTGAAAGGGATCATAGAAAATGTCACTTTCAATTAAATATTAATTTAACTTTTTCCTTTATATATGTATATGAAAAAGCATTTGCAATGTTTTGCCAATGTTGGAAGCTGTTAATTGTCGTTAACAGCTTTTACATTTTATAAATGGTTTTTAGAATTTATCCAGAAAATAGTTTTATTGTCAAATCATGAATAATGGAGTTGTAAAGTGTATGTCATTGAAGTGAAAACTGTTACATATTATTTACTTTGTAAACATCTTTACTGTAGGTTTCTAATAATAAATAAAGCACTGCTGAAGCATGAGTGCAGGGATAAAAATTCTAAGGTTTTTTTTACAAAATAAAAGTTACAAATGTAAGGGTTTTTTTTTTGTTTATTTTTTATTAATTAAATTGGGATTTCTTGGAATTGAAGTGTTTTGATCTCAGTGCTATTAGACACCAGTGCTTTGCTGCTCAGATGTATTGAGCAGTTAAAGTATACTTGACCATTAAACTCCATTGTGGAGACTAAATATTCTATTGATGAGATGCTATAAAAATAAATGATATTATTTACTTTTGCACTTCAGTAGAGTCTAACAGTCCTGTGTATCATTTTTTGTCACCTTCATTAGCATTTTTCCTCTTTGCCTTATTTTATTACAATTCATTTCTCATACGTTTTTCCTTCTTAAAAGTGTGTTATAGTCATTTATGTTATGAGTGGTCTCATGTTGCATGTCAGTGAAAGATAAAACTGACACTTTGTTACACACAGTATGTATCTGAACATTATGCATTCTTGCTCTGCAGCCTTGGATTTTGAAGTTTTCAGAAGATCCTGCTGCTGTTTTCTTGAAACTCAAGTGCCATCATCTACCAATAAATGTTTATAAATAATCAATTTGAACTGCATATAAAATAAGCTATGCACTATTTTGCTTTTTAAAATATTTCTTATTTACTGTAAATCTGTTTGCCTTCACTTGACAGATCATTGTCATCTGTAGGTCATGCTATTTAAATATATAAGTTGCTCTTTCATTTGCCACCACTGATATACAGTGTGACCATGGGCAAGTCTCTTTTGCTACCAGTGCTCACCTTCAAAGTGAAACAGTTGCTGTGTACCTAAGCAGTTTGTAATGCTTCCACGTCACAAATCCAATGTCCAGGGTTTGAGACTCACGCCCAGATGCTGTCTATGTGGAGTGTGCATGTTCTACTCATGTCAGCATGTTTTCCTTCAGGTACACTGGTTTGTCTACCAGAGCCCCAAAGATATACAGATAAGACTAATGGGTGATTCCAGTACAAGTGTTCATGTGTGCACACATGTCAGTGAGCCCTGTGATAGGCTGGCGTCAAGTCTGGGCCATTTCCTATTGTACACCTATATGCAAAACTCTACTTGTAAACTGCTTAAGATGGTCTTCATTATTGAATAATTGCATTTTCTATAGCATGCCAGTTCAGTTACTTTATCCTCAAAGCAGTTTTTTTCTGTTTAGTGTTAAATGTTTTAGCTAGGTGGTATAAATCTTCATTGCTTTAGGTATTATAAAATTCAAACAAAAAGCATTGACAACAGATATCCTATGAGGAAATTCTAGTAGACATTGTACTGTTAGATTCTGCTTATAAAGACTGGACAGTGAGTGTTCAGACCTCGCACAGATGATGTGTCCCCACTTGGAGCACTTCAAGAGAAATTAATCTTGGTAAACAGAGGCAACATGTATTGGTAGCTTACCGCCTTATGTCAAATGGATATAGAAACAGAAGGCAGGGTGCTGAATTTAAAGGCTTTGGAGTGAGGAGCAATAACAAGCTGGGCACTAATGTGTTTCTGCTTAGGTGTTCGAGTGCAGCATGTAGAGAAGATGTTTACTTAAGTTGACTTTTTTTGTTTTTTTTACCTGCTTCATTCTGTTTTAGAAACTGCATTAGCTAACCAGTGCAGTATTACTTTTTATATCATTTTTAATTTAAACAGGCATTCTGAATGTCATTGTACATTACATAATTAGATTTCATTTCTCTTTCTTGCATTTTTCTCATTTAAATTAGTTTGGTATTTAATGACTACAGGTGGGTTGTCACACTGGGTGTAAGGTGTTGGTCACCTACACTCTTAAAAATAAAGTTGCCAGAGAGATTCTATAGGCGGACCTTTTGGATCCCAAAAGGACCATCCACATGAACATTTGAGAAAGAACCCTTATTTATTTTGATTGATAGCTGGCTCCTTAAATAGCCATGAATAGATAACAGATTTGTGAAATACCATTGGGGGCCCGTATTATAATCCTTTTTTTAAAGCCCAAAGAACCCATTCCATGTATGAAATAGTTTATTAAGCAATATTATACGTGGAACCCACAAACCCCAGGAAAGATCCATTAAGAACCAGAATTTTTAAGAGGGCAGTTTGTATGACCACCGAAAGACTTGGTCACAGGTAATACTCCTATTCCAGTAAAACTTGTACACTTTTACCTTAGTTCCCCATACCAAATGTGTCCATAAAAGCATACAAATAGTGTAGAATTGTGCAAGTTTGCATTTGCTTTTCTCTACCTTAGGTCAGTTTACAACCAATAATTTCCTTCATCTTGAAATAAAAAGAGTACTTTGGAACTCATTTTACATGCATTTGATGCAACACTGGAGTAAAGTTTAAAAAACAGTATGTAATGTCAGTTCAAACTATAAATGCCAATAAGTAGTGCAACACAACATCTTTTGTTCCTCATTATTTATTTCTCATTTTTCAGGGTAGTTGCATTACATAATATTTCTGAAATATATTTTATCAAGCATGTCTTCCTTCATTTACTTAGAGTAATTATTTTTTTTGTGTTATATACTTTATCACCACATGCTTATGGCAGTTTACTAAGTAACTTAATTTGCCTGCCCATCCATGCAGTGAATCTGTCAGTCTTGCCGTCTGAGCCAGCCAATGCAGTACTGGGTACAAGGAAGTGGCCAGTGCCAAATCGCATGCCAGCTTCAGTCTGAGTCTGACAATCTACTGTCACTGGTTAATCTGTCACGGATGCCTTGCTAAAGTATTGGTCATCTTCTGCACTTTAGTTTTCATACAACAGCTTGCGCGCCGGATCATTTCAGTGCCTCATGCTTTTTGTTCAGTCAATTGAAAGGTCCAACAGCAGTCAAAAACCCAACATTTGTGTTATGTAAGTGCATATTCATTTATTCATATTTTTGGCATGTGATTTATTTTTATCTGTTTCTAATGTGTTTTTTTTCTTGCAACTTTTTCTTTGATGTCTTATAAAGCAGTTGGAGCTACATTCTTTTTATGAAAATGTGCTTTAGAAATAAAAATTGTTGTTGAAGGTAATCAATATGCAGAAAGCGGTTAATCATTCATTTTTATGCATAATTTTAATTGGATTAAATGTCATATTGGAAGGTGACATTCTGAAACCCATAAAATCCAATTTGTGGTTGTGGGTTCTAGAGCCACTTTTGACAGCCACTAGGGTTAAAGGAAGAATAAACACTGGATGGGATGCCACTCATGCACCCACCTTCCCTGGCACAAGCCAGAAGAGATACATTTTTCCAACCTGTAAAAGGGATGTGGACAGCAAGCCCACTTACACTCTTAAAAATAAAAAGGAGTAATGGTCCTGAACAAGTGACATAGGGAAACTATTTCTGTTTTACCAAAAGAACCATCTACATGAAGGTCCCAGAAAGAACAAATATTCGTTTCCATAAATAACCATTAAAATTCATTATTTTTAAGAATATAGACAGTGCCAAGTTGAACCTGCAGCCTACACACCACTCAAAAGCATGATCTATACAATGACTTGAAACAAGGTGACAGAAAATAGGATTCGCAGTTTTTAATTCCAAGCCAGCTTGATGCCTTGACAATCCTACAGTGTTCATCTTCTCCTTTGAAACTTTGGATCCTTTAAGTTGGTGCTCCACTCTGAAAATCGAGCCATCAGCAGCAACCTACCAAGAAACTTCAGTATTTTGAAAACTCTGTCAGGGATGCCAGGGGCTACGACCCGGCCGGGACCTCTTGAGGGACCGGAAGAGGGTCTATGCCCACCCTGGATCACGTGGGGGCCGCCATCCTGGTTGCGTTGGGGTCCACGGGTAGGGGGCTTGGAAGCCCAACCCTGTAGGCACCGCCAATGCCTTGGGGACCCTGGACCTCAGCACTTACGCCACACCAGGAAGTGCTGGGGGGAAGAGGAGAAGGAACTTCCGGGAGAAGAGCCGGCACTTCCGCCACACTGGGGCGTGTCCAGGGAGGAGTGCCGGGAAAAACCTGGAGCCCATCTGGGGTGAAATAAAAGGGGCCGTCTCCCTTCATTCGAGGCTGGAGTCGGGTGGAAGCAGGGCAAAGCAAGAGAGGAGAGTGGAGGCGGCCCGAAGAGAAGGAATTGTGTGGCCAGGACTGTGTGGGGTTTGTGTGTGTGCACGGACTTTAGTATTGTAAATATTGTAAAATAAACGTGTGGTGGTGATTAACAACATGTCCGCCTGTCTGTGTCCGGGCCGTGTCCACATCTCTTAGTTTTAAAACCTGTTTAGACTTGTGGTGAATACGATCATTGCCTACTCTTTGACTTTATGGTAACAGAAACTCGGTCTTACAAGGACATTTTGCAAAAGTGGTGATATGCCTAATTACAAATACATATTGAAAAAACGGTTTTATTTCATGTGATTTTTTTAATATATTTTGGGTGCTGAATTAAAAAATGAAAACCATATATTTTTTCACAAAACGCATTTTGACCTGTCAACTATTTTTTATTATTTATTCACTATAATTAAAAATCATTATTTTATTTTAATGGCAATTTATTTTCATTTTATATTTTTGTAGTATTAAAATCTTTAAAAGAAAACAATTATTTTATTCAATAATAAGGTCAAAATATAAGTAAAAGTTTATCTTTCTGGGTCAGCAGTCAGGACATACAGAATTTCATTGTTATTTGCGTGAATGGAACAGCATAGCCAAGAATTTCCTTTGGGTTCAAAAGGAATGACCAGCCTGAAATAAAGCTACATCTTGGTGCCACAAACCTTGTCAAACCTAGCTTGGTGAATTCAGATAGAGTGCTGATGCCACCACTTCATATTAAGCTTGGTTTAATGAAGCAGTTTGTCAAAGCCCTGTCAAAAAGATGGTGGCTGTTTTATGTATTTGTGCTGAACGTTCCCAAGTTTGTCTGAGGCTACACTGAGTGGGCATTTTCCTCTAACCCGATATTAGAAAAATGATGAAGAATTCGATGGTGCCATGAGCAAACCTGAACAAGAGAGGTGGGTATCATTCAAAGATGTAACAAAAAAGGTCCAAATACTATAAACTCTGAAGAAGATAGTTATTCAAGTTTAAGGAACTGAGTTGCAACATGAATTTCAAAGTTTGATTTTTGGATTTTCGTTTGGAATATTTCCCTGAAAATCTTGGAAGCGGTGAGTGAAGAGCAGGGTGAAAAATTCCATCAGGATATCAAGGACATGAAAAGAAGGTATCTGGGACATTGGTATGTCAGTATGATGTCATACTACAGCTGGATGAAAAAGTGGACAAAGGATCGGCCACCAAACCAAATTGTGGATCAAGAAAACTAAGAAGTGACAAGAAGTTATATGTAAGTTAATGAATATGTATTGGTGTTTTCTTTACATATGTTTAAAAACATATTTGTATATATGAATATATATGAATTGTTTAATTTATTATGCTTTAATTAAACTTTTCAGTTCTGTATGTGAATGTGAGTAATGGCGATATTCTGATTGTATTTTAATTGTGTCCATGAATGCAAATAAAATAATTATACACACTTAAAACACTTTTATGAATTTAATTTTGCAGACCTGTGTCAGTGTTTATTACAATGTGAAAATCGCTGCTACTTCACAGAAATTGACTACAGTTCGCTTTTTGTTAAAACTCCCCTTACCTTTCATTGTAGTTGGCTGCCCCACAGATAGGTGTCCTGTGCACTTTTCCGTGTGGGGTTTTCATGTTCTCCCAGCGTTTATACGAGCTTGATAATGGCGGGTGGCGGGTTAGTTGGCGATTCAAAACTGGTCCTACGTGCGTCTGTGTGTGAGTGCGAGTCGTAACGACGTCCCTTCGATGGCGCACACGTGAGGTTCGGCCTCTCGCGAGACTTGTATCACGCCGCGCGGTCGGACTACATGAGTCCATCCGTTTTCTGAAGCGGTTTATTTCAACAAGAAGGCGCAGACGGCGTAAGGCAGCCCGTTTATAGTTTAGTGTTTGCGGTTCATCCAGTGAAGGTTGTGCGTGAAAAAGAGACTACCTGTACAGCGATCTGTTTAGGCGTAGAAAACCAGGTAGCTTTGTTGCACCAGCACACGTGAATGCCTTAACAGCTGCTGATTTTGAGCTGCATATGTACAATTGTAGGTCTATTGGCTTCACAGTGTGTCATATTTGCAAATAGTTGGGACTTAGGTTTATAACATGGCCTGGCAGTGCGGGCGATGATGATAAGCTCAGGGCTCATTACCTCTGTGCCCAGTTGGTCTTGTTGGTCCAAATCAGAGATGACACACCATTGTACACATCTACAGTACGAATCAGCATCACTTCTGCTTAGTTTGCCGTGTAATGTTTACTTATTTGATGTGCCCTGATGTAACAATAGACAGAGTGGTGGTTTTCTTCATTAATTTAAAGTACGATTGCAGCTTCACGTCTTTTAGAAGGTAAGGCAGCGGTCAAGTGCCGCTACACTTCACAAAATTGGAGTAACCCTGTCCATCTCGTTTGATAAGCCCGATTTGTCAGTTTAAACTTTAGACTGCGGTCAGTTTTAGCGTCGAGTGCATCCTGGGAAAGTTTACATTGTGCCCGGTGCTAACGAAGGATCCTCGTTTATTATCGATATATAAAACAATCATTAAAACTTAGGCTGATTTCATTTGAAACGTTTTATGTGATATGAATGCATTTTGATCGACATGTGACTGATTTTTAAATTACACTATAGTTTTAAATGGCTACCCCGTACTCGAAAGGTAAAATCTAGATAACGTTCGCGTTTTACAAGATTAAGATATTACATGTTGAACTAAGATTAAATGCAAGGGATAAAGTTAAACTTGTTGTCATTTTTAAAATATAAGTCATACACTTCTCAATACTTCTCGTGTACTCGGGTCAGGCCTATTTTATCTTTAAAAACTCCCAATGTCCGTGAAAAGCACTTTGAACAAGATGGAAAGACTCAATATAAATATATTATAATTATACACTCTTAAAAATAATGGCACTTTATAGGGTTGTGTGGTCCCCCGTATATTAATTGCTTGACAATGCATCATTCTATTTTGTTAATATGAAATTGGGTATTTGGACTTTGAGAAAGTTCCTTATACGTGGACAAAACCAAAAACTAGGAGGATGCTAATAAAGAAAACCTGAACATGGCTTGTGTTATTGCGTGCGGCAAGAATCTTTTTTGAATTAAAAACCCATCGGTTTTTCACTTTTTTCTGTTATTTATTTTTCACTTATGTAGGCAACCAAAAAAGGTTCCCATATGATATCGCTCAGAAGAACCACTTTAGCACCTTTGTTTTTAAGAGGACATGCAGTTTTAAGTGTTCCTAAAATAAACGAAGGAAATAATAATTAGATAATTAGATAAACGTCATTCATAAATCTACAAAGCCTGTCAAATGTTCAGATGAAAGGTGGAAAATGGAAATAAAATATGCAACACAGAAATCCCAAACATTTAATTCTTCTTTATAGTAGGTTAACCCATGATAATAAATAAAATGATAAACTTTCAGTTTTACATTCAAATTGAATATCCTCTAAAGATTAAAATGGTGCTTTAACGATTAGGGGTGCCTACAGAGAATAGTCAATGGGATAGATACGGCTGATTTAACTTCTTCAATATTCTGAAGATGCATTGTGGTGTAGTTTGACGTTTTGAATACAAATACGTGATTTCTTAATAAAAACAATGAAATGGTCGCGCGTTCGAAGATAACGCACCTTGTCTACTGTGCATGCGGCCACGGGCGCCACTTCTCAAGGCTCCCGTTACGTGAAGGTGAGTGAGAAACGTGTGAGGTACTCGGGCACCAAAGGAGAGAATGTAATCAATGGCAATACTCGGATAACACCTATTTTTTAGCACGTATATACGGTCTTTCAGATAACGGTGTCATCTAAATAAATATTTTCATTAAAAAAGGTGATTGCCATGCTAAATAAATTTAAAATAATGTAAATGTCATCAAAATCTGAATTAGTATTTTACTATAAATTAGTCAACTTAAAGTAATTAAAATTAATATTAAAATAATTGAGATACTAGCACACAAATATCAATCTGATCAGATTGTTCCGAAGAATATATGTGTATCAGCCTCATGGAGTGTGTCATGTATTCAGTTACATGCACTGATTTGATTGTGTTCATCTAAAAATCAATTCATGTACCTATTAATTAATATACCCAGGGCAAGATGTACCTGTGAGCGCTACCATCTAACTCCAGCATCACTAGGCCACATGTTTTGGAAATGTACTAAATTAACATCATTTTGGACAAAAACCTTTATATACTTCTCAGACAGCCTTGGTGTCACACCCACTCACAATCCATCAATGGTGATATCTGACATAATCCAGGATGGCATTAAAGTGCATATGAATAAAAAAATCGCAATAGTCTGTACCACACTACTACCAGACAGACTTATCTTTCTCAAATGGAAGAATCCCACCTCACCATATGTAATTCAGTAGGTAAGCGATGTTCAGTATTCTCTCAAGTTAGAAAATGATTTGTTCAGAATTTTTTTAAACATGGCAAGAATTCATTAATATCATTATAGAATAAGCATACTGGGCTTGTGATTGACAATTTTGTGCTATTCATTAAAGAGAGTTTTTTTTTTTTTGCTTGTCTTTGTTCTTTTCTCTTTCTCCTAATTTGTGGTTCAGTCCTGTTTTCCTTTATATTTCTATTTTTCCTTTCTTTTGTTTGCATTGATTTTGAGGTAAATGGTTGTACTGACTCTTAGGCCTATATATTATATAGTGACTTTCAAACCTATTCTTCAGCCTAACAAGTTTAAATTACCTTACATTTGTATCTATATATGTATTAAATAGTGCCTTTCAATCATATCTATTGTCATGAGTTACAGAATATTTCTTAAGAAATCACAAGTCACAGCATTTCAGTATGCAATTGTGCTGATCATATTGTCTCAACCTGCAATGGCTGTAGCTTTTCATTCTAACCCTATTCCTAATTAATGACTAGTTTTTGCTAATTAATTTCTTTTGCCTTAATTTTAATTGACTTGCTATTTAAGATTTAGACCCCTATTTTTTTTCTTTTTCTCCTTAATTAGCAGTTAAACAATAATGAAATACAAAGGGAGCTTACAGATGACCAGCTAATATGTGTCTATTACACAATATCTTAAAATAGTTAAAGGTGAAGGTCTCAGTAATGTTGATCAGCTCAGATCACCAAAACATTTACACTGTGCTTAGTAAAAAGAAAATCAACAGTTTTGGAAATGTCTGCAGTGGTAAAATGAGAATTAAACCATTAAATAATGGGCTTAATTAAAATCAAAAGTTAGGTTCTACTCAAGGAACTGGTGGAAATTAAATTGGTTGGAGTCTGAAGCCCCATCTTAACTGGTCATCTGTTGGCTCACTTCACATCTCATTTTTGTTTGGTTGGCCATGTAAGGAAAGAAAGAAGCAATTCAGAGAACTAAGTCTTAAAAAATGACAAATAAAATAAAGGGGAAAAATAAGTCAATAAATAGCAGAAACTGGTCACTGATTAAGAATGTGACAACAATGAAAACCTGTCACTGCAGCCCTCCAGGATCAAAGCTGGACACCAGTTATATGGAATGATAGTTAAGGGGAAGAATTTTTGAGGATTATCTATTCATAATCAAAATCAATGATCATTTTTGCTGATTTTATTACTTATGTTAATCATTGAAAGTTCTTTTTTCTCTATCCCTGCTCTAAAATCTAAATCATAATAAAAGATAAAGGTTGCACCACCCACTTTTTATAGAAAAACAGCATTAAGGATTAAATACAGTACCTGAATGAGCATATTATATGTAATATAATAAATACTGAAAACAATCCCAAGGCACAATACAGTTACAATGCATAATAAACCGTATTCATCCAGTTCATGTTTCCTGCCAGCACTGGGCACAAGGTAGAAATGCCAGTCTACATCAGGGCCTAGTCACACAAACACAGGGAATGGGATTTGAACTGCTGGATCTGCAAGACTGAGGTGACCGCTCTGCCTACTGTGCCAGTGTACCCGACCACCAATATATTACTGATTGACCAAACCCTAATGGCCCATTTATTTGATTTTTCTAAAGGGCTTGTCAATGTCCTGAAGGGCTAAGACTGGCTGTGGTAGCATAAGGAGCAATGCAGGAACAAACCCTTAATGATGCACCAGTTCACTGTACACTCTTAAAAGTAAAGGTGTCATAGTTCTTTTGGGAACCAAAAACAGTTCCTCTATCTACATGAAGGTTCAAGAAAGAGCCTTTACTTATTTAGATTTGTAACTGGCTCCATAATTAACTGTGACTAAATGACAGCAGATTTGTGAAATCCAGTTTGAGTTCCTGATTTTCAAGTCAATTGGCATTATTTTCATTCTATCTATACACTGTATTATTGTACCATACAGTGGTATGAAATATTCTCCAGGACTGCAGTGCAAAATATCCATAAACACAGGACAAGTGCAAGACAGGTCTATACTATGAGATAGACAGGTACATAATAGGTAAGTGAAGAGATAGTAATGATTTGAAAAAGATAATAAATAATAGCAACAACTACCTTTAATAATAAAAACAACATTAGCAATAAGTGTAACAAATGTATTGCATATAAATAAACTACTAGGGGCATATCAGCAGGCAGAGGAGCAGCACAGAGTTCAGAGGTCGGACAGCCTGATTCAGATGCTATATAACCTTCTTCCAGATGGAAGAGGGACAAAGAGATCATGGGAGGGGTGGGGGCACTCCTTCACAATGCTATAGGCTTTGTAAATGCAAAGGGTTTTATTCTGCTTACAACAACACAGGCTCAGTTCAGTTTTTTTTTTTATCTGTTTTATCCTGCTAGGTACCTTAAAATGAAGATTTCTATTTTATCCACATCTTATGAACATGTTCAAAGCCAAAAGAACCATTGTCATACTCACACAATCATTTCTAGAACAAAATAGTTCTTTTTCATCATTGGTTCTATGAGGAACCACATAACCCAGTAAAGTGCCCTTACTGAACCACGTATTTTTAAGAGTGCAAGGCACACAACAACACATAGCCAGGATACCCACAGTGGCTCACACTGGGCCAATCTAGAGTCACCGGGCAATAGAACATTCAGAAATCATAAAATCATGCTCTTCATCTTGGGTGGGGGTTGAATCTGGCATAGCCTTTTCCCTTTTTTGTCTCGTCTGTATTGATTTTAAAATGATTGCATCTGTTATGTCTTTATTTGTTTGAATAGCATGCCGTTGTAATGTTCTGCTTTTCGCAAATAAAATGAAGAAATAAGGAAAAGTCAATTAATATTATTGATCATTTCTGCCGTTAATACTGAAATATTAAAGTGGGGATGCTGTTTGAATGTAAGGATGGGAGTGGGTTTGTTTTCTATCGCCGAAGAAGAAAAAAAATACATTGAAAATATTGCGCAATGTTTGTGGCAACCACGCACTCTTGGATATCACACGTATGATAAACGAGCTGCGACGTGTGTATGTAACAGGCAAGAGAATGCGCGTGCGCAGAAAGGCTGATGTGCGGCGCGACAAGGTGCACAACTGTGAAGTAAAACAAAATGCAGTGTTTCCTCGAGGGAAGTGATGTCCAAAACATGTTTTGATTTCTTTTTTTTTTTAACCACGGCAGTATCAAAGTCAAAGGTACATCACAAACATACAAGGCGCACCCATAGCCGGGCCGCGCTTTATGGCGCAGTGCAGGCGAATGCCACGCGAACTCGACACCTTTGAAGGAATGGCGGCCGTGAAGTATGTGCACTCAGATCGTTGACAGAACATGTCTTCGGGGTAAATAATTTCAAGATTATCAATTTCTGTGGTCATTTGTCGTTGTGTGGTTTTCTTCTATTGCCTAAACGGAACGGGTAATAAAACAGGTGGACAGCCCAGGTGTCTTTCTCGCCAACCCTTTCTTTTATATGAAAGCAATGATGAAAGCATTCAAGCATTACTACAGTTGATCGAGCGCAATATTGCCATTTTCCCTAACAACTGCATTACGGACCGTTATCAGCGAAGGTATTTGCTTGTTCATTGCACAGTTTTCCAACACAACTTTATATAACGTTGTTTATAGATTATTCATAACAAAACATCAGTTGACACTTTAATGGCGGAAAAGCACTCTAGGCCTCATGTACACATTTTCTGCACAATGTCCTAATTTCAGCAGCACAGTACGAACTCTGGTGCAATACTACCATTGACCAGGTAAGGCGCTATACCGCCAGGAAGCCCGCTTGGGCACCATCTTCTAGGCGGCAGTAAACGAAATCTGGTGAATACTACCATTGACCAGGTAAGGCGCTATACCGCCAGGAAGCCCGCTTGGGCACCATCTTCTAGGCGGCAGTAAACGAAAGGCGCGCGTCTCATCCTCCCACGTGTAAACGGCTGTGGGCGTTCGCTCGCGCCGCCATCCCATACACGTCACCCCATTAACGTGTCAGTGCTCAACCCTAGCAACATTTTATGTGCCTGTCTGAAATGCAGCCAGCATGAATCGGATCGATCATTTCAAATAAGTTGTTTTCTGCATGCCTATTCATTAAGACTCTCACAAGTACTTCCTTGTTATATGTAAGCTGAGCCACGGAGTCCAAGTAAGATAGGGAGGGATGAAGTCTGGCGCGGTACTGCGTGGACAAGCGCACTTTACACATTCAGTCCCTATTCGTTTGAAAAATCTACATCTGACCCGACCGGTGGTTGGGAGGGAGACGACGCATCGGTCAGCATGGCGGGTGGGACAACCTACCCCTTAGCACTGGAAAAATGCGGAGTCCCGAGAATGGCGGAAATTGAATCACGACGGGAAAGTAAATGGTGATGTGATCGATAGGAGACGCGTCTTCCATTTGCGTTACAAAGGGAATATGAGGCACTGGCGTTTGCCGCGCAAGCGAACTGCCCAACAATAATTTGCCCGTTACTTCATGCGCAAAATCAGGCAACGTGCTACACGAACGGAAAGCCACAAATTGCAATCAAACGCAACTCGACACCAACTGTGTTTAAAGAACTGAAAATGGTCGTTAGCAACCCGGAACGCCCGTTTGAACTTCGTCGAGGCCCAAAGAAGAACATTAGTTAAGGCGTTTGAAACTGCAGACACAGCGAAAACTTTGAAATACAGACACCATCATTAGATAACGGTAAAACTATCCGGGCACGAGTTAGTGCAAATGTTAATGTTGACGCAGGAAACGGAACCATGGCAGTTAAGACACACCTGTTCAGTCAATCGGTAGTAAAACGCGCGAATGCAGTCGCATACTTATAACATTATGATGTCTGGGCACATCAGCTGACACATGTCTGACGGAACCGGACATGTGACTTTGGATAAAAAAGATGATCATCAGCAACAAATAGCTTCGCCGCGTAGGGGGTCAACTAAGTGGGGGTGCGCGGAGTTAATGGTTTGTGTGTGATGGGGTACTTCAAATTTATAAAGGAATGGTTAAAGACATATGAAGGTTATGAAATACATTATTTAATTATTGGATGCTGTGTAATCGCCTATGTTTTATTTGGCGTCTTTCAAACCATCCCATGTATCTATTATACAATTACCTTTCAAATATATCTATTTATATATTCTGTTTTTCTTTGTAGTTATTTATATATCTCTTTAGCTTCTGTAAATTTGTAATTTTCCATGGGGGACAAATAAAGTATGTGTCTGTCTGTCTCTGTATCTCTTATGCACTGCCTCTCAAGCTTATCTGTTATAAGTCCCTTTCAAAAATATCCTTCAATCTGTCTGGTATATATTGCCTTTCAAACTGTTCTAAATTTACATTATGTAGTGCTTCTAAAATCCATCATGCAAACTATCTAGTATATTTTGCCTTACATATTTATCTGCATTACTAGTGACTTTCATATCTGCGTTGTCTCAGATTTTTCTTTGTAGTTATGTTTCTTGAGCTTCTATAAACTGTTAATTTGCCTTTGTGGATAACGTTTATCTATCTATCGATCGATCGTGCACTATGTATTATAGACTGACTCTATTATATCTGTCTATTATATAGTGTCTTTCAACCATAACCTTCAACCTATCTAGTATATATTACCTTATAGGTTTATCTCTGTGTGCATTACATGGATGGCTTACTGAGCATTTAATAAGAAAGCACAATTCATAACATTTTTATATTGTGATGATCATATTATATGCAATGATGACTAATGCAAAGAATTTTGAAGGAGCACCAATTCAAAGTCAAAAGGATTTTTTTAGCTGATTTGTTCACTTGTGTTAAACATTGAAATTGTTTTTTTTTTATCTATGCTTGATCTAAAACAATAATAAGCGCCGGGATAGTAAACTATGTCCCACCTTCTTTAATGGAATTTTTATGTAAAAACAGCATTGATGATTACATTCCTAAATGGGCATATTCTGTAGACTGTAATATAATAAATAACGAAGACAGGTCAAAGGTACTATACAGGTACCGTTTATAACAAAAGCCCCTCATCCAGTTTAGCACTGGGCACAAGGTATGAAGTAACCCAAGATGAAATGCCAGTCCACCGCAGAGCCCACTCCCGGAAGTACAGGGCTCGGAATTCCAACTGCTGGGCCTACAAGGCTGAAACGACTGGCTCGCCTCCAATATATTTTTGATAACTGACCAATGTAATAAAAAAAAAAATAATAGCGTCAAACACACATAACCTGTACACCCACCGTGGCTTACATCACCAGCCGCCAGGTAGTAAAACATTCGGAAAATGTATCATCATAGAAATACTCTTCGACATGTATGGCTGCAATGGGTTTTTAGTCATCTTTCTCAAAATTAAGCTGAAGAAGAAAAATAGGAATTCGAAGATTGTGTTCCCTCACACTTTAACGCATACATTTGCTATTCTTTGCCCGCATTGTGAATATTATGCCGTTAAAACGAAGTCAGACAATGCTGGAACAGCAAAAGTCTAAACAGGCAGCACCGTGATGAGGGAGCATGAAACCATTTCGTCCGCATTTGAAGTTTTATTCAAGGTAATTTGAAAACTAGGTTAAAAAATTTTAAAAAGCGTCTATTCATTAAAGTCACCTCTTTAATAGTGTTTCTTTGTGTATTTATTAATTGATTTCTGAGGACGAAATCCAAGCCGAGAGCGCAAAAAAACGGAATAACTCAATTGGTGCTTCAGAATAAAATGAATTTGTACCGTGCAGAAGATAAGAGCCAATGTACTGAGAAGAAAGCGCATCACGCATGACGCTGAGAAGTGGTTAGCCTCCTGGGAACAGGAACAAATAAAACTATAAGTTTAAAAAAAAAGTTAATGTAAGCCAACAGTTAAGATACATACATTAGTATCTTAATAATGAGTATTTTTTAAATAACCTTTCAGTGTAACTTTTCTTTGAAAAGAATAAGCGTTACATTTTAGATCGTTTTATTTAAAGCTTGAGGTGTGTGTGTAGTGTAATACTGTTGTATTTTTGTTGTTTCTCCCCAGTGTTTACAGATTTGCCTTGCTACGTGTAATTGGGAATAACCGATGATTGGGGATAACGGCCAGCTAAGTCAGACAGTCTGAGCGGCTGAGTCGCCGTTTTGCTGGCCGGCTTGTCTGACACCGACTCAGTTTCCTGATGCACACGCCTGCTTCATGGCTGCCTTTCATTTATTTAATCGTTTACCTGTACTGTCGTCGGCATGACCCTAATAGTCCACATCTACATTTGAGCTTTACTGTTTATTATATGTGACTGTGCTGTAGACGCCGAAGTGACATTTCGTGAGCCGTAAAACATGAAAGCATCTTAAGGTTTACCGCCAGTGCAACTGCACACCCGTTTCCGGTTTATCAAAAGCTCTCTTTATGAGTCACCTTAAAATGATTATAGGAGCCCAAGGTATTCTATAACAAATATGCTGTGATTTAAAATTCGTTTGTTTTGCTGGTATTACAGTTAAAATAAATAGACTTATGTACACAAAATAAATAGATTTTAAAACGGCCAACAGTAAGTTGATAAAGCAAATATCCTTCGTGAACATCTCATGTTTTGTTAAAAAAGTGCAATTCTACCATGAGGTATAATAAAAATATTTATCACTTCAGTTTTGTAACGTCCACAGTGTTAAATTGACACTTAAGTACATATACGAATCCACTATTTTCATATACACACAATTGAGGCTTACTTTAAACGGTCAGTGTTAAATTGATACTTAAGTGTATATGCGAGTGCACTCCATATACACATATTTACACTTATACACGAGTCTGCTCTCCCCATTTACTCAATTCAAGTTTTTGTTAAACGTTAAGTGTTAAACTGACACTTAAGTGTATACGAGTCCAAAATCTTCATACACATGTGGTTTACTTTACGATTTCTTGTCTTGGTTAAATGCTGTTGACATTTTGTTAAAAGGTTTTTTTCAGCTTAATCGTCCACCTTTACAAAAATGTACAGGCTATCCCAGCTTCCACATAGAACTGTAGCTTAACGTAGTTGTTGATGTGTGGCCTAAATGTGCATATAAACATGAACTATACGTATAGTTGTTTATGTAAGTGTGTGTCTTTATTTGTAGGCGAGTATAATGCATTCACATATATGTCCACGTGCTATCTATACACTACAGTGTGCAATCAGCATTGAGCAGCATGTCGGGATCTGTACAGCAAAATCGCCAGTGCTAAATTAACTGTATATAGTGTTACATAACCTTTTAAAACTAATTTAAGAGGACACCTTTTTCACATAACTAATGCCAAGTTGTAGTTGAACAATGCACACGTACACAATAAAATTCCCAGTTTTACATTAGCCCTTGTAGTGTTAAACTGTCCCTTAATCGGGTATAAATCAAGTGGTTATGTGGGCAGAAATAAAATCAGAAAAACGGCCTTATCAGGAAAGTCATCAGTTGAAAATGAACACAAACAAGCACTCCGTATACAGGGCTAATTTACACCAAGAGTTATAATTGAACACTGCCTACCATGCTGAAGTGTGTGTAATCTATTATCTTTTTTTAGCCTAGATGAAACCTTCCTGTTTTCTTCTTTTTCTATACGCGTGTGTTGATGCACATGCACAGTATGTGTATATATGCTTACATATCCATATGCCTGTATATTTGAACGTTCATGTACGTTTATACCTGCGTGTATGTGCTTGTTTCATTATGGAACCATTTGGAGCAGTTTGTTAATAAGCAACAGTGACAAACTTCAATCAAAACCGCCCCCTTCCCCCAACTCTCTCTCTCTCTCTCTCTCATTAAAGTAGGATTATTTTCATAAGTAAACAGAAATTATTTCGTTTCCACGGCACCCCGTGACACCGGGATAGCCCAAGAAGCCTCGGTATTAGCATTAAAGATGGGCGATTGGAGAAGAAGCGTATGCTGAATGAGAATGTCCTCGTCACTTTGTGTTTAGTGCAGTGTTCTTGACGCATGCTCAGGTAATGCATATCCTAGTATAGATAATTTAGATTAAGCTGTGTACATTGCACGGAGTTCCACCTGTCAGCTTTACAGAACGAAAACAGCAGGGCGAAGATCTGATGTGTTCTTGATAATAAAAAAGGAGATAGTATGGCATAGTACACATTTAGAAATGATACATATATATAGCGGCTTTGGAAATATGGTATGGTATACATATATATGTGTGTGTGTGTGTTATGTGTCCAGTATATAGGTGCACCGACCAGACCTAATAGACACCGTGAACGCCATGCCTGGACATTCTCTAAATTCTTACATCAAAGTTATTATTTCTAGTTAGCCAACATCTCTTAACCATTCCTGGAATCATTGGATAGTAGTCTTCTCGGCTGCCAAGCAGAAACTCAACAGTACACGAATGGAAATGTGCTACCGAGCTCAAGGTAGCGCACCTGCTCTGTAAGCATCACTGTGGCAACGGAAACGTGTGCAAATGCCAAGGGTGATGCACAAGGAACAAGAAATGTCCGTGGTGCACAGCTCACCGAGTCGGGTGAAACGAAAAAAAAAAAATTTTTGTGAGTGTACCAATGTACATGCAGAATTGGCAAATGTTATGTTTTACTTGGTCATCCTAAAAAACGTTTGTTGTGGTTTATTATTATTATCATTATTGAGTCAGATAAATGACAATTTCCTAAAAATGTAATATAAATGAAATAAATAAGAATTATTCTAAAATGATCATTAAATGCTTAAAAATACGAGTTTGCTTTTAGAAAGTGCATGTTAAGCAGTTTTTCCTTAAGAAAAACGCGAACGTGACATCTTTTCTTACAACATTACGTGCATTTTAAGAAAAAATATTGTCACTTGCGGCCCCTAAGACACGGTGAAAGCGCACAACCCCGCCGGCCCTGCGCCCAATTGACCCCAGGCAACGCTTGGAAATGTCTCGGCTCTGTTTAGTTTCGGCCTCGGCTTTTAAATAAGTCCAGCTTGGGCCAATCGGCATTTGTCATTGCATAAAGCCACCATCTTAGAATCGAAACACGTGTCCTGAAAAGAGCCACTCTGTTGGCTTCCACTACTGAGCAGCGGTTATCAAAGTCAACAGAGCTCAGCGCCAAGTGGCCATTATGGTCATTTACTAAAGAAGCGACTTGTCTGAAGCTGCATCCAAACACTTCAATGTCCGCAACACATCTTTTTCAACCAGCAGTTTTATTGAAATCACGTATACAACAATAGTAACATATACCTTTAATCTTTAATATTAAACTTAACAGGTAATGTCACTATCTCTCCCTTTCAAAATAATAATAATAATAATAATAGTAATAATAATAATAATAATGGAACGAAAAATAAAAAACAGAAACATTTCGTGACTTTTTTAGGTGCGCTGTGGTTTAAAGGCATTTAAGAAATCTGACCTAAACAATTATTGAATTAACTTAACCGCCCACTCATTTAACAGCCATCTGTATATGTACAGAAATGAAAATTGATTAACAAAATCAATGCATACAAAATAAGTACACAAAAAAATTCTTTATACCGTGATAAAAACGATCTGCAAATAAATTCACTGTCTGTAGAGTCCAAGAGCTCAGCACAAACAAACTTGACATCAAATAAAAACTTATAGTCAGTTCAGCGGGCCGTGGGCGTGTGAAGGAAAAAGAAATAGAAATTCAAGGATGTATTATTATTATTATTGGTACAATTATTTAAAAAGTGTTTGAGGCTAACCGTTATCCGCACCTCCTCATGTATCGGATTAAACTCTACAATTCCTTACCAGACATTAAAGACAGCCATTCGCATTCTAACATTTATGTATATTCGAATATCCATAAAAAAATAGCACATTAGCAACTGAACACTCTTGATTTGGACTTGCAAATTTTATTCAAATTACTATTTATATCAATGCAGTCTTCAAATATGTTATACAGTTTTGTTAATGTTAAATAACTGTACCTATATCAATAACATTCAGATGCTACGTATATAAACGATATGTAACCTTTGGGTAAAGATATTAAACTAAACCTTCATTAGACCAAGTATGTAACTCACAATAAACACAAATACGAATGACTAAACGTTAGTAAATAAGCTATACCTAAACAGCGTGCTCTGATATTTCTTCTCTTATTTAATTTTTTTAAAAGCTCGATCAACAGTCATTTTTACACATTAAAACGAATGACATAACATTCTACGAAGCTTTTTACTCTTTTTCTTCCCAAAAGCCCCCTGCCTGACAGTTAGAATTTATGACTGCCAATTTTGCGCATTTCTGAAAAAACAGTAAAACAGCAAAAATCGAGCAAGAGCTCGCTTGTAAGAATAAAAAAGAAGAAGAAAACGAAGAAGAAGAAGAGGACGAAATTGAAACTCCAGCAACAGATGTCCAGTCACAATTCTTGGATTTTCATTTTAAATTGCACAAGAATTGCGTTTGGACAATCAGCAGCTAGCGTTTCTCGATGTCGAATTTAAATGGAATACATGTAATTTTTTTTATTAGGATGCAAATGAAAATGCTGAAATATTACAATAAAATAGACCAGAGTGTAAAATGAATTTATCTATCTACATATCTGCCTTAAAGTGTCTCTCTCATATAGTGCCTTTCTATCATTGTAATGACTTTCTCAGCTCTCTCCACTTTCCACATCACATACTTTGCTGTGTATGCAGGTCTCGGTTAAAATTTTAAACAGCATCGAGTCATACAGACGCCTTAATAAATAACGCACCTCCTTACATGTGCCAGTCGTACTAACGAACATGTAACAATGATGCCAATGCACATCTCTACAGCGAACACACAGTCGCGCTCTTCTAATGTGGTTACACAGGTTAAGTTCGTTTTTTCCTATAGTTGTAATGCTGCAACTGTACACTTTTTTATTACAAGCAGCTCAATTGTGTGAGCACAGAAGCTCAATTTCTGCCACACTACTCGCTCAAGGAAATTTAAACTACTGGCCCACTGATTCACTACCTAGCCATGAAAAGGTAACATTTCCGAAAAAAAAGAATAATAAAAATTGCATAACCTCCAAACTTTCCTTTTTCCCCTCTGACTATAATATTAACATTGTACAATTTTCGAATTCCCTTCCGAGGTAAACAGCTGTGCTATTTCTAATTTTACAAATAAATAAATCTATTTTACACTCCCCGGGCTCATCGTCATACCGTTACAAGCAGGAGGCGTTTAAAGCACAAGAAGAAGCCGCGGTCGTTCTAGCAACAAAACGACTAAAGTTCTCTCCTGAAACATTCGCGAGTGGTGGTCTCCTTTTTCTCAGTACCTTTTCACATTTTGTTTCTGCAGTGCCAATCAGTGAAGAGCACTTTCGAAAGCTCTTGAAAGCACATGTGAGATTCGGAAAGTCCGGCTTCTTCACTGCCCTTCGCCATGTCTGCACCTGACCTGTACCAAAATAGATTTGTGTCCCCCTTGGAAGAGGCATGCAAAATCGAGACAAACAGGTAGAAATACTCCCTGATTAAAAACAAATTAATAGATACCCTATGGCCATAAAGAAGTGTTTCTGGAAGGTGCGTAAAAAATTAGATTTTTTTTTTTCTGTTTAAAAAAAAAGACCATCGCAAGAATGATCTCATCGCTTGATACGCTGCCTTATCCTTTCATTTTGACTCCTCTTCTCTTTGTCCACCATGCACTGTATCCTCTTGTTGCGGGGTCCACAGAAACGCACACGGGGAGATCGGAAACAGACGCAGATTTGGAGGGAGAGACGGTAGAAAGCGGCGAATCTGGCGCGGCGGAGGCTGGTGCCGAGTTGATGGGACGCCTATTTTGGAATAGATCTCCTCCAGGAGGGGTTTTTCTTGAGCCTCGCTAACAATAACGGTGTTGCTGAGGAGGATGGTGAGAGGCAATGGGGATGGTCTTCAATTGGTACTGAATTTGAATAACACCACAGGGTGATAAATGTCCATTGTGCTTTAGAAGTAATGAATCTCCACTGTCTCCTATAGCACACAAGCCAGCAGCTGCAAACGACGAAACAACCGCTTCTTAAAGATACAACACTCCTATTTGGAAAACACACGAACAATTCGTACACTGTTTATTTTTGGAGTAAAACTACGTGACCGCACAACACTTCTCAATGTTTATTGCTATAGAACGGTGTGATGTGTGGCAACCAATCATATAGAAATCTTAAAAAAAAAACAAAAGAAAAAAAAAACAAATGAGCCGTGGATTAAAGCCCCCCATTGCATTTACATTTATTCGCGTTCACATTTCCATGCACGCGCACCACCGCAATAATCGTTTTTGTTTATTCCGCGTCGGTTAATAACTTTTAAACTGTCAGGACTGATTCGTCTATTGAGTAACGGACAGCAGAATATATTGTACTCGGGGCTTTTTTTTTTAATTTTATGTTATAGTTGAAAACAGCCAGGATGATATAGCGCCCATCACTGTTTTGTAATACAGATTCATATACTTTGTATTTTTTAAAATATGTAATTTACCAAAGCGTACAGGCGTCCAAACGCCAATATTTCTTGCCGAGTTTGAAACTGGTACTGCACTGTGTGTCAATCGACCGGCAGAAACCAGAAGATGAAGATTGTTGACAACACAAATATGTGAGAAGAGGCTATTAATGAACGCTTGGTGTCCCGTCCAGGACTGGTTCTACCTCCGCTCTCAAGAATCACGGTACTTTAATGGAACTTCACTTGGTTGTGTTCCTAGTTGTAGAACCATTTCATTGTAGGAAGGCGTCTTTGCTTGTCATTTTTTTTTCTCTGGCCTTTGACAGGGTTCCTAATTTGTGGACAAAACCATTTTTAATGTATAGTAGGCTAAACAGATCGAGAAAGCCCAAACTTAGCCTGCGTTACTGCACTAAGAGTTCTTTCAAATTAGGAAGTCAGAGGTATTTCATAAATGCGTTGTTATCCATGGAAATTCTACGGACCTTGTTATGGAATTCAAGATAAATATTCTTTCTGCAACCTGGCTCCTCGATGTCATCGTTCTGAAGAACCTTTTTTTGGCACCGTTGTATTTAAAAGTGAATCGTCCCAGCGTCCCTGCAACTGACCCACCTTCAGTTGATTTCATTTATAACTGGATTAAAGTGTGATGTGCCTTTTCTAGCAAAGAAATTCAACTCATAAACGCCTAGCGGGTTAATATACTTAGATTAGCTCTTTGTAGCGATCTACCAAAAAGCCGCTATTCTGTCATTTGAACATATTCTAGGTTTTATTCTTGTGGTTGTGCTCAGATCAACCTCATTTGTAAGACGCTTTGGATAAAAGAGTCTGTTATGCGAATAAATGTAAATGTGCGCCCCAATATGTTTCGTTATTACACGGCCGGCGCCCCGTCCAGGGTTGGCTCCTGTAAGCGGGTCTGAAAATGGCTGCTTGGCATAGCGCGTTTAGTCTACAGCACCAAATTCTTATTCCTTATTATTTATTTCAGAAACTATTTTTGCCCTCAAGTAAAATCACGGTATTACTTAATAATCGATACTTGTATTGTGCTTCGCTCTTTAAAATAACGGCACTTTACTGGGTTGTGCAGTTCCTCGTCGAACCATTGCTTGACAAAGAACCGTTTCATTCTCCGAAGGGGTATTTGCTTTTGAAACTGGGTCTTTGGGCTTTGAAAAGGTTCCTAATATGTGGATAAAACAGGCACCTTTAATCTATAGTAGGCTGTAGAGAAGGATACAGCAGATCAAGAAAACTTGAACTGAGCCAGCGTTATTGTATGCCGCTCTGTCATTTGCACATGCTGTGGGTTTCGCTCTTTTTAATAGCCTGTGATTGTGATCATGTTGCTGCATTTTGTACGTTGCTTTGGACTCAATTGTCTGCCCTGTGCAGTAGTGTACATGTAGATGTGCTCTGCTGCATGTTTGGCGCCCAGTCCGGGGTTTGTTTCTGCAACACGGAGCTGATAATGGCGGCTTAGCAGGCTTGCGAAGCGCAACTCGTCAGCGATATACAGTACTTCCAAGTTTTCTTCTTCGTCCTTATTTTTAGAACATATATTATAATTTTGTTAATGCCTTTATACACTAACATTATTTGTGATTCAATTGATTCTTTTTTGTTTGTTTGGAGCACAGACAGGTGAATTGACCTGCTCATGGACACACAGTGTCAGTGGGATTTGAACCTACAACCTCAGGGTCTGAAATCCATAACCCTGCCCACTACACCATACTGTCTGCAAAACGCCTAGTGTTTGCCAAACAAGTACTATCAGGGTGTTAGTTCATAATCGATATTTACATTGAACTACGAGTGTATCTCATCGAGTTTTTATCAATTTCAAATTTTACTGTTACCGAACAGCGATTTATTTGCTATTTTCTTTTACTGTTGGATGATTATTATACTTGGAACGGAAATTCTGTTAAATTTCTTGCGCGCATTCAGAAGAAACTTTTTATAACTGAATTTTTAATATTAAAATAGACTGACCTCAGATAAATTTCTAAGTCATCAAAGTTTTTAAGTATTTTTGCATTGCAATATAAATTAATATTTATATTTATTTGCTTAGCTTTATCCAAGCGACTTACAAAAAAGGCAAAGCGACTTACACCAGAAATCATTCATCTTAAAATCTGGAAGCCAAACTGGGTTTCAAAAACAAGTTGGTGTTTCAAATAATAGCGATAAACAGTTAAGAGATTGGGTGGGAAATTACAAACAATTGAAATAAGTCAGCCCCCATACATAACTTTGAATGGATTTGGAATAATTCAGAACTGAACGACAACAAAACATTATGGGCTACTTACTTGTATAACAATACACTACACAAATAAATAAACTAACAAACGAGCCTTTACTATCACTGATGGCATAGGCTATAAAGACGTAAACGAAATTTAACTTAACGTGCACATGGGCTTCTCTGCGACCCTGCCCTGCATAAGCGGGCTAAGAAGATGGAGGCATGGACTTCAAACCCTGAGGTTGTGGGTTCAAATCCCACTACTGACACTGTGACCGTGAGCAGGTCACTTCACCTGTCTGTGCTTCAACTGGGACAAAAATGTAACGGATTGTGTCACTATAATGTTTTAGGTCGCTTTGATAAAGGCGTCTGCCAATTAACAATGCACAGACTTTCAGTGTTTACGAACTGAACAGATTTCCATTTATCCTATTATTCATGTTTCAGTTTATTGACCGAGGAGCCACAGCCTTCCCCGTCAGCATTAAAAGGTTGGAGCCATCCTTAGACAGGACGATAGTTCATCACAGGTGCATATTTACTCCATCTATTAGAGGATAAACGTAATCCCGTCCAGGGCCGGGAAAACCGGATTAGCATCGGGTTCAACGTAGGAACCTGACAGGAACAGAGCGCCAGTCCATTAAAAACTGTAATGCTTAAACATTCCACGACTGGAAAAACCCCGTTTATAATTCATAATAAAACACAACCCAATGACTTGGCCTGGTACTTTGCAACATGCCCACAGCATCAATTATATCTGGTTAAAAGTCTTACTCTAGCCAATCAATTCAATAATTACTATAATGTATGCGGCGGCTGCTGCTTTGAGGAGTTTTATGCGCTTTCCAAGATGGGCTGCCACCTCCACCCTTACACAAGTAATAAACTGTAACGCCTGACAAAAAAGAGGACCTAAGGTGAAATAAACAATGCATGAGCGATACACTTCGAATCTAAGATAACAAAGTGATAAGAAAATGTGTGCGTATTTGTAAAACGTTTTCCGAACCCGATTCTGAGGAGCCCGTTCTTATCACCGTTGAAAACCCACATGTAGTGCCCACTAATATGCACTTGTACTCCAGACAGGTCGATCCAGCTGCCACTGGAAAAAAAGAAAATGAAAAAAGGCAGGCGACTTCAGTTGCATTTGTTGTGACACCCTGCTGCTAATTTTTAAACTGTAGTGTTTCAATGTTCTTCATACGGAAAGGCTCAGCAGTATCGTGGAGGATCCGTGTGAATGACGATGCTGCTAAAAGGCTGTTCAGGTAGCCAACAAGCAGAGGCTGAAATAGTAGAGTCTGCAGGTGCCTTAGTCTGCCATTGTTAACATCTAAGTAAGCATGGGCTTATCTGAGTCTGCAAGTATAGCACACTATAAAAGGCGCTATATAAAATAAAGCCACGGCGTGCGTGAGTGTTAAAAACACGTCTTGGCGTCTGTTACCCTGACGTCGAGAAGTAAAACTGATACACATGACATTACATTTGTATGACGTGTTCTCCTTAAGTATGCTGTATTTAAAGAGATGCATAATATAAAATCAATAATTGTTTACATTAATAGTGCCCAATATAATTAAAGCATTCGAAATCACGACATGTGCGCGGCGCAGCCTTACAATGGAAATGCCGACTTCTTTCCCGTTTTTCTCAAAAAGCTCATAATTACCCATATTAATAATAATATAATTAGCAGCGCTGATCGCGAATCCCGGTCAGCAGCGTGAAAAAGCCAATAGTGGCAAACCCAACCCCCACGCACACCTCAGCATAGCGATGACCCCGCCTTCTCCGTTCAGGCACCGCCCACTAAGGGTTGCCTCGCCTCCGTTAATGAGACTTCATTACCCTTCTGAAGAGGAAGGCCATTTAATTCTTGAAGCGTGTCACGCGAAGTCCATTCTAACCTGGGCGAGTGCTGTCCACGCTGCGGTATTTTGATTGAGAGCGAGCGGCCACTTCGGAAGTGCCAGCCGCTCAGTCAGTGCTTGCCAGCCTGCAAAGCGTTCGTTAAAGAAGATGGCTTGAAACGAGGCCAAAATGGCGCCGCAAGAACTCTTCACCACGTTTTCACTGGCGTAGTTGACGATTGTATTAAATGGAAAAGATCCCGCCTACCCTCCCCGACACCTCCCCATTACAGTAACAGTGTGCCGATAACGAAAAGTAACGAAGCGCGTTTAAATTCGTACATACCACAGCAGATATTTAAATCGGCTGAAGTGTTGCAGTTCTCGAGGTTACGAGCGGCAGTCAGATTGGCTAACAGTGGCGCTGTGACATTTCCACGCACACCAAGTTTTTAATCTGTTTTGAAAACTACTTGAATCCCTCACTGACACCAATGTAACAAAACTGCAATCGAGATATGTTAATTCTGAGAACCGTTTTAGTAAGACATTGGCAAAGGACGACCCGCGAACGAATGCCATGCACATGCGGATAAAATGAACGTTTGGCAGGGCTTCGAGTTTATTGCACCTTTTGTTTTTTTGTTAGACAAGATGAGAGCGCCATAAATGGAAGGCTTTTAGATGCTTTTCCAATGTAGAACTCGGCAGTTTTATAATCGGGGAGCTTTAAAGCGCACTGTGTTTGAACCGTTCCTCGCTAATATGCGTTATTCGTTTAGTTTTAAAATGAAAAGCCCTTTCACATAATAGATGATTAATATCTACCAACGCACAAGCCAACTGAAGGTTATATCGGCAATAACTGGCAGAATTCTGATGTAAACTGAACTCCAGACCATCGCAGTGCACATGGAACCGCAAAAACAACCAACACGAAGCACCAGTTCACTCAGAAGTACGTTTTGGACTGTGAGTAGGAACCCAGGCAAATATATGAATGGTTTGACTGTAAACCTCCAAATCTGTTTTTTCGTTGCATGAGCAGAAGTATGGTTATCCCAACTCCACGACTTAAACTGCAGCTTCTTTTCCAGTGGCAGCTTCAAAAAATACCATAACGTCCTTTCACTTCTGTACCACCAAAAATTTTGAGTGGAGATGCACCTGAGGAACATAGTGGTGGTGAAAAATAGAGAGGCTGAATTGGCCATTGACATTCCCAATGAATTCATGTTTATTTACTGCAGACTGGATTATAAACATGCTGAACAACCTGTAGTCATATAAATTACATTTACTTGTTTGACATACACCATTATACAAGACGACTTACAACATTTAATATACAATTAATTACATTTTTTCCAGTTGCCGAACAGGCAGATGAAATAACTTGCTTATGGTCACACCATGTCATTGGCGGAATTTGAACGTTTTCTGACATTTGAAGGTGTTTTGACAAAATGTTTTTGTTTGTTTTCTACAAAACAGATGATTTTTAGAATAAGAATGAATAGTAAAACCAGTGGCGTGTTAAATATCTATATAATGATTTTTATATTTTTTTGTCATATTGCACCTAGGTCTCTTAAACTTTAAAATGTGTTTAATATATATTACATATACTATATATATTATCTTCTTCATATATAATGCATTATATATATGTATATTACATATTTATTGTATATACTATATACAAAATTCAATTAAAAATAATGGCTCAACTTGTTTAGAAAGAGAAAATAAAATGCCCAGAAACTTCACACAGAAAATGAAATATAAAATTATGAGAAAGAATATGGGAGAGAATGAGAAATCATTTATACTAGGGGCCTTTTAACAGTTTTAAGTTCAGTAACGAAACTAAGCAATTGATTGCCATTTTTCATGCTCAGAGATTGCAGATATAAAGAGAACTGAAACAGTTCCTTATTAAAGGCAATAAAGGGTGGTGTAACTTTCAGAAATCTGGCTCTGTCTAGAGGTCCAATCTGAGCAGAATAGACCACATCTCACTGCCATCCACAAGCCTGTTGCTGACTTCAACACCACTCTGCTATCCAAGTCAGAAGTTGTTATGTGTGTTTGGGGGCTTTTTGTTTGTATTCTGAAAAATTTTAATTTCCATTTTGGGACAACGTATCTATCTATCTATCTATCTATCTATCTATCTATCTATCATTATTTTAAAAGAATGTTCCCAACATATTGATTGTATTAGTGAGTAATATGACTTTATGGTATTTCATAATAATACAAACAATGCTGTTCTCTCTTCCAAATTGTTTCAAATCAAAAATCTTTGGGAATCACCAATAATGTACACTGAAAAAAATAAAATGTTGGGACTACTTAATCTAGTTATGTCAAAAAGGTCCATGTAACTAGTTGAATTAATTTGTAAGAAACCTTTTGTTGCAGTTTTACACATAAACTTAAAATATTCTAAGTTTGTAGTGTAGTGCACCCACAGAATGGTTTGATTTACTCAGTCCATGGAGCATGGATATTCTAAATTAGATGAATTTGTTCGTGTTAAAGCACTTAAACAGAGCCATTAAAAATGACACATATGTTTCATCAACACAGAAAATAAAAAATAACTTTTATTAAAACTCTTTTACGGTTCACACATCATTGTTTAAGATGATTGCACCTTTTGTGTAATCCTACCATTAATTGTCATATTGTATTGGAAAAGAAGATAAAGATGCTTTTGTGATGTAGGGTGGGAGACAAGCTTGCCTGTGTACCAAAAAAAAGTATGAGAAATCAGTTTCCACAACCACAGAAAGTCATAGGCATTGGGAAAACATCCGTTTGTTGTCTTTCATTTTCATTCTGTCTGTGCAACGGTATTGACCACTGTGTAACAAAAGGGACATTTTTATGCAAAATATACTTTATGCAAATAGCAGATAGCCATGTATATATAACTTGTTTATTTTAAGTTAAATCAATGCAACTGTTTGAAGTGAAAATAGGCAGACCATGTGTTGAGTAAAAATGTGTCAGTTTTGAGTTAGATTAACATAAAACAGGTGAGTAATAACACCAATTCCCGAGGAGGAGGATGCCTCTGTTTAAAAGAAAATAATCTGACGGCTTTGTTTCAACTTCAGTTATTGTGTTCATTTGACACTTGAGAGATTTATGTCACTATGACTAGAACCAGCTATGTAATACCAGCAAACCTGATCATGTGCAGTTAAATTAACCTGAATTACATATAAAAAGTAAACTCCCCCGTTCATTTTTTCAGTCTAGATTTTCGTAAACTTTCATGCATAAAACAAATGATTTTTTGTTTTGATTTCTTTATTACAAAAACTACAAACATTACCATCCAGCCCAAATCTTAATGATTCTCTCAAAGGTTATATCCCCAATTTTGAAATACATTTCCTTAACGTTTGGTGATATGCAAAATTTGATATTACATGTTCTTAGTTTTTCTATGTCAGCTTTTTTAAAAATCTGGGAAATTAAATTTCAGTTTTATTGAAAAGGAAATCATCAATAAATAAACAAATGTTCCAAATTATGATATTTGAGAGTTTTAAGGCCAGTGAAGTTGTGCCCATCTACTAAAACCTTAAGAAGACATGGTGCTGAACTGGAAGCATTTTGTGATGCTTTATACTGTTGACTGGCGAGTTGCTTTAATGACATCATTGAATTGTTTATGATCAACTGATATGTGAAATTTCAAATCGAATTCTTCATTTTACTGATGATCTTCTGATCTAGAAAGGGCATCACATTCCATATTCTCTTTTCCAACATATTTTTACTAAGCAGTGATTTATTTCTAATTAACACATAAAGGCTAATAATAATAGGCTAATAAGGACTGAAATTAGTTTTGTAGTTTATTTTCCAATATGATGATGCTTGTTGATGAAATTGTGATAATTTGACCGGCAATCATTTAAAATCAAAGTCTTCCTTCTTAGAAGGAAGTCTATACTTCCTAGATTTAAAATATTTAATTTGGAATTTGATAGCACATAACTATTTTGATTCTCTTAGCCAGTTTATCTTGTTAGCGCCGTTAGCACATGGCTGTGTTATCTATGGCTTGTAATCCTCCTTCTTTGTATTCTGTAACAGGTTCGGCTTTCCTAGTGCCTTGTTTTTTTTTGATTCACATCTAATCAAAATCAGCTCAGTTTAAACCCACACAAATATTAGGAGAACACTTGCCTGAAAGGCTCCAGTCTGAATGCTGTGCGGCTGTGTGGTCTTCACATGTTGACAAATATTTCAAATGTTCCCTTTTAAAAGGAGAATGTGTTTAGTTATAATCCAAATAACATGTTCAAAATAAAAATATCAAAGTAAATGCAGATATAAGCATCGAGTGACTTTTTTAAAGACATTAAGCTTACCCACAAAATGGTAGATTTCAACATCAACATTTCTAGAAATGTTCATATTCAGGGCTGTTTTAGAGTTGGGAGCTGCCATTCTTTTGTCGAAGGGCCATGACATCTGCATCCAAGATGTTTGTATTGTGCATTTATGTCATATTTGAGTCACATTTGTCCACTAGTCCATCACGGAGCAGCCTCTTTCACACGGTCACTCTCACCTGCTGTGGCAGGACATGCCTTCTATGTGCCTCTTTTTGAGTTTTCAGAATATCTTGAGCAGTATACTGTGGCGTTGCCTCAAACAAAGCTTCAATTGAGAGTTGTAAATCAACCCACCCGGCATATTGTTTTGGAGTGTGGGAGACAACCCACAGGAACATGCAGAGAACATGCAGTGTGCACACAAACAGGGTCCAGGCCAGATATGAACTCTACTAGCATTTGTGTCATAATGCCACCCTTATTTATTTAGCGTGTGGTTTTATCCAAAACATAATTCCTAATTACAAGGGTGCATGTTTTTACATGTCTGGCTGGGTAAGGGACTTGATGAGAACCACGTTGGAGATCAATTGTGATTTATGGTTACGTTCAGTAACCATTAGGGCTCACAGTGATGCTAAGTGAATCTTGTGACCCTAAATGTGCTCCAGCTGTAAGAAGATGTGGTATTATAATAATGACAATTAAGTACATTTATTTGATAGTTTGTTCTAACCTACTCAGAGCTCTTTACATAGACCATGGAGAATCACTTCAGCCACCACCAATGTGCAGCATCTGCCTGGAGATATGATGGCAACCATTTTTTCGCCAGTACATTCACTGGTGGTGCTGGGGTGAGAGTTAATTAGGGGACAGGGGATGAGTAGGGGTCTCGAATGTTCTACTATAGCTGTGTTGGGCAGTTTACCCAGGACATCAAGGATAGCCAGAGACCTTTTATTACCACAGATAGTCAAGTCCTTGATTTTGCATCTCATCCAAAGGATGGCACTGGTTTATATGGCACAATGTCCCTCTCACTGCACTGGGGCATTGGGATCCTCATTCAGGCCACAGGGTAAGTGCCCCTGATGGCCTCACCCAACACCCCTTCCAGCAGTTTTCCTGTACACCACACAGGCAGTGGTTTAGTGATTAAGGCTTTGGACTTCAGGCTCTGAGGTTTTGGGGTCAAATCAGCTACTGATGCTGTGTGACCCTGAGCAAGTCATGTGACCTGCCTGTGACCCAACTGGAAAACTAAAAGAAATGTAACCCAATTGTATCAAAAATGTTGTAAGTTGCCTTGCACAAAGGTGTCAGCCAACTACCTAAATGAAAATTTGTGTGCTTGTAATGTGGACTAACGGACGCCTTGTTATTAGCCTACTATGCCATGCCATGACTTTCACAGTGAAGCGCCACCTCCATACCCTTTTTTGTACATTTAATTTCAGTGAAGTCATTACTTCATTAGACATCTTTGTTTCCTCCTTCTGCTCTCAGGCTCTGGACGTGTGCTATGCTGTTGCTCTGACATTTAGTCCATATACCGTATGACAGCATTCACTCTACAACATGCTGATTAATATTTTATGATTATTATCATTTTCTAAATGGCATTTAAAATGCTGCCAATTTAGAGGGTTTGGTGGGAGTAGCAGTATAAAACAGTTCTTCCACTGGATATCGTTATTGTGTTAATGCAGTAACATTGGAGGAGGCAGAAGGAGCTTTTAAGGAGACAAAGAAGTCCGTCCTGACAATTCAAGTCTTTGAGCTCACTTTGGATTTATAATGTTTATTTTAAAAAGCCATACGGAGTCTGTATGTTTACTATGCTTTAAATAAAGAAGACACAGAAATAGATGCACTTAAAAAAAAAAGATTTTTGTCAATTCAAAAGATAGCCAATGAAGGACAGGAGACATACACAAGCATTTCAAAAAGCCATCCGTCCCTCAGTAGGTGTTCCAGTTCATTTGCATCTGTCCATTATTGTGTGCCACTCCTTGCATTGCAAAACCATACCAGGTAGGGTAGGCAGTGTAACTTCCAGCTCTCTTGCAGATTGTAACGGTTTTTTCTTACTACTACATTTGCTGTAACCATGGGGTCCTTTGATCCCTTTAAAATAGCCATAGCACTCATGGCAGCGTCTACAGTAACCACTCAGGTTTCGGTGGACAACACAATCTGAACAGACGCCTCCGATTTCCACTCTTTCTTATAGTGAGAAGTTAAGTAAAATGACACCTTTTATTGGTTAACGAGAAAGAATATGCAAGCTTTTGAGGCAACTCAAGCTAATTACATCTTACCTGAAGAAGGGGCCTGGGTTGCCTTGAAAGCTTACATATTGTAGTCTTCCATCCATCCATCCATTTTCTAACCCGCTGAATCCGAATACAGGGTCACGGGGGTCTGCTGGAGCCAATCCCAGCCAACACAGGAACCAATCCTGAGCAGGGTGCCAACCCACCGCAGGACACACACAAACACACCCACACACCAAGCACACACTAGGGCCAATTTAGAATCGCCAATCCACCTAACCTGCATGTCTTTAGATTGTGGGAGGAAACCGGAGCGCCCGGAGGAAACCCACGCAGACACGGGGAGAACATGCAAACTCCACGCAGGGAGGACCTGGGAAGCGAACCCGGGTCTCCTAACTGCGAGGCAGCAGCGCTACCACTGCACCACCGTGCCGCCCGTAGTCTTTCTAGTTAGCCAATAAAATGTGTCATTTTGCTTAACTTCTCACTACATCCATAATGGCTAACATGATACAACACCCTAGTACTACTCTCTTTCTTATATAATGGATGTTGCTGTAGTTTAGCAGATCTCCAATGCCTTGGATGTGTTGCTTTATCTTTCCCCTGGTTGAGACTTTTCAGAAACTTTTCTTCAATTTGCTTTGAAAGAGTCTTTGCCTACAAAGTATATTTTTATCTCGGTGGCCAAGCTAGCCAACAGGAAAGCTTCTCAAAGATTACATATTTTATCTGAAATCATGGGAGCCACCCTCATTACACAGAGATGGATGCCACCAGTGAACCTAGGGATTCATCAAAAAAATAAATGTTGCCAAAGCCTGTATGTGTCGCCATAATGCGAGGAAGAGCTGCTTGCTCTTTTTTTTCTTTAATTAAACTTTTATCTAGAATTTTGTTTTTATTTTGACACAATAATATCTATCTACTTTTGAGAAACAAACTTCTACCAGCATGTTTCATGTGTGGACACAACAATCTGAACCTGCTCCGTCCAAATGTCATGTCATTTTCTAACCACTTAATTCAGACCGGGGTGATACACACTGAGACTTCACAAAGGGAGGACCAGGGATGCAAACATCAGTCTCCATAGTGTGAGGCAGGAGCACTACCACTGTGCCACAATGTCCAAATGTTACTGTGTTTAACTGTAAAAATGTGGTACAACTGGACAGATCTGAGCACATGTTACTGCTGTCTACAAGCCTGTTATCTGAGAGCAACAGCTCTCTTATTATCCAAGGCAGAAGTTCTTGTGTGTGTTTCAGGGGCTTGTGCTTTGTTATAATATTTATATTCCTCTTGAGCTTCTGTAAAGTTTTAATTTTCCAGCAGGGACAAATTAAGTATTATCTATCTATCTATCTATCTATCTATCTATCTATCTATCTATCTATCTATCATGTAGTAGTCATTGTCAGTTTAGCAGTCTCTGAGGATTATAACACCATTTGCTTAGTATATTAAATATATACTGTATATAATAATAATAATATATTTTATTTATTCAAAGGTGCCTTTCTAAGCACTCAAGGACACCAAACAAACAATAAATAAAAAGCACATTATAAACAGAACTAAAAGTACCAGAAAATGCATAAAATATAAGAAGCTGAAACCAAACAAAGCCATTGTAAGCAGAGAAAAAGCCAATTTAAACAGATGGGTTTTAAGTTTATATTTGAAGGTTGAAAATGATTTGATATTTTTAAGCTCAGTAGGTAGTGAGTTCCAGATTTTGGGAGCAGAACAGCTGAATGCTATGCTCCCCATGGTTAGAGGGGCAAGAGGGACGGTCAGGTGGATGGAGGATACGGGAAGGAAAGGCATCATGAAGAAGATCGGACAGAGTTATGAATGGCCTTAAATGTTAACAGAAGAATTTTAAAATCAATTTGAAATTTAATCAGGAGCCAATGAAGCTGCTGCAAGACCGGAGTAATATGGTTAATAGATGGGGTTCGAGTAATGATGCGGGCAGCAGAATTCTGGACTAGCTGAAGCTTATGGAGAGATCTATTAGAGAGACCAAAGAGGAGTGAATTGCAATAGTTCAGATGAACAGTAACAAGACTGTGAACAAGGATGGCACTGGTATGGAGGGTGAGGGAGGGGCGATTAATATTACGTAGGTGGAAGTAGGCAGACTGGGTGATGTTATTCATGTGAGATTGGAAAGATGGAGTACAGTCAAGGATTACACCCAGATTCTTGACCTGAGGTGAAGGGGGAACAAAGGAGTTATCAATAGCAAGTGAAAGATTATCGGCTACATTAGGGATAGACATAATATACTATTGAATTTTAAGTGTGTGATTGACTGTAACATCTTAGCCTTCCTACAATGGTATCGTATTCTAAGTGTTGAATCTCTGGATTTCTGCTGTGTTGGTGGTCATCAACAGTAATTGATGCACAGAGCAAAGCATACAGGGAAGAACTAGGGCCATGGCTAACCAAGTCAGCTCATTGCCTTACAAAAGGCCCACCTCTTCCTCCACCTCCACACCACTCCCATTTCTTCATGAGTCAATAACTTGTGATGTTCTCCATATGTTGGCATCAGTGGCGGCTGGCCAATAGAGGGCGCTAGGGCGCCGCCCTCCCTGAACCACACACACAAAATAATAATTATATAAATTATTTAAATGTATAATTATATGATGTGATATATTAGAAAATCTTCTGTAAAAATAAATGTTTTCACCATCACCATATAACTTCTCTGCCTGTCAGCACGTCTCAATTTCAGCTGAGGGGCGATCGAGATATCGCCCAAAGGAGGCGGGTCTTTGTAGAATTTAGTCAAATGCTGATTCAAGATATAAATATATTCAAGATGTGACATAAAATTTAGCCAATCAGCGTCCTCAAATCTTAACTGAAATGGGCGATTTTTCTGTCGCCCCAAGCAGCTAAAATCAAGGATGGTCTGTAGTGGCGCAATTTTCAATTAACATTACGTGACAATGGTGGACTCAGGTGTTGTTAATTCGGACACGAACCCAACTCTGTTCAATCTCTACTCCAATATCCGTTTGAGAAGAGAACTTTGGCAGAAAAACTGAAGGTAAAGGAGCTGGGTCCAGATCAGCCTAACCTCTTAATCAGACAGCAGATAAGCGAAAAGGGAAGAAGTACACGAAGCTACTCTTCCAGTTGGTACACCAAAAGGCCTGGCTATGTGGATGCGTTTCTGCTAATGCCTTATTTTGTTTCCGTGCTTGTTGTTTAAAGCAACTGGGACAGATCCTGCTTGGACAGTTACGGGAGTGAGAGATATGAAGCACCTGTCCGAGAAAGTAAGAAAACATGAGAACACCAGGACACACATGGATAATTCCGTCAAACTAGCCATTTTGGGAAGAGTAAACATCGCTACTCAGTTAGACGACGGTCACAGGATTGCGATAAGAAAACACAACGAGGAGGTAGATAAAAATCGGTATATTTTATCCAAGATAATTGATTGTGTTAAATTTTGTGGGGCTTTTGAGTTGGCCTTGCGTGGGCACGATGAGACTGACTCGTCAGACAACCCTGGCATTTTTAAGGGTTTAGTGGATTTTGTTGCCTCGCTAGACAGTGTGCTAGACAGTGTGTTCCTGTACAAATAAGTAAAAAAAAAAGATGCAGTTTTTTTTTCCCACCACAGTTATTTTCCTGTACATGGTTGTCCTCACATTTGTCGTGTGTGTGTATATATATATATATATATATATATATACTGAAATAATTGATCAGACATGATTTAATAATGTTCTTTAACTTTGTCTGCATTGCAATAAATCATATTGCTTTGATTTGTGAAGAATTGTTTGAGAAATTGTTTGCTGTACCACAGCCCCACCTCAAAACATTTTCACCAGCCGCCACTGGTTGGCATCCTGTCTAGAACTGGCATCATCTCACTGTTATTTTAGATTTGTATTAAGCAGGTGGAAGAAATAGCTCTTGATGTAGAACCCTTGCTATGAGTTGTGATAGGCAACGGGGGTTTGGATGTTCATGTATGTATTCATGAGAGCTCCCTATAGTACTCTCTCACACACATGGCAACCTAGAGGCTAATGCCCATTCAGATGGCAAGCAGCATTAGTCTAGGTTCTCACGGAAGGTTTAAATTGGTTGAATCTACAAAGACCAAAGGAGGCCACATGGAGCTGGCACACCAGATCTAGAGAGATGATATAAAGAGCAAAAGTGTGAAACAAAACATGTCCAGTTCATCCTTCAAGAGAAGCCTCATTTTGGGGGAAATTGCTTGTTTCATTTCCGTTTCTTTCTCCTCCATCTCTATCTCATCTGTGACTTCATTTTGAGTCTACCATTAATAACTGATAGTGAAGGTGTTTCTCCATCCACATTCAGATCTCATAAATCTCCTTATTATAGATACTTTGTTACCTCTGATGAAGGCCATGCTGTTCCTCCACTTTTCTCACTCATTTTTCACAGCTCTGTCTTCATCATTCATCTTTGATGCATCACCAATCATGAAGGTGTTTCTCTTTCTTTACCCATTCCTATCTTTGTCTCTACCATTACTATGATAAAAAACATACTTTTCCTTCTATCATTGTCATCTTTTTTTCTTTTCTCGAAGTTTGTCACCTATGAAAAGAGGATGGCTTGTTCTCTTTATCACATTTAACTGTTATATAGTATCTTTCATATGTGCAGGGGCACTGTACAATGACTGACCCTGCACTCTGACCTCCAAAGGTCATGTGAAAAGACAATTTCCCCTTGGAGATTAATGAAGTGTACCAAATAGCAAAAAATATGTATGTAATCTATCTGTCCACCTTGAGACAGTCGTAGATATTTTAGATTGTAGTAGAAGAATTGTCATTTGTACAAAGTACAGTTTTGATTAGTGTGTCCAACCAACATGCAACTTGTCACTACACTGTAGCACTATCATAAACTATCATCGATTTCCTGGTCCCACCTTGTCCACTTTCAGGGTTGGAGGGCACTAGGCAGAATTGTTACCAAGCCGATGCAAGGCCCAGTAACTCTCACACCCACACAAAGAGTCGATTTGTAGTCATCAGCTTAGCTATCATTTTATATGTCGAAGATTTGGGAAAAACCTAAAGTACCATATCTGGAGAGTGAGCCCTGCTGATATGGATGGAATGTGTGAACTCCACAAAAGCTGTAACCGCCACAAGATTTAAACCCAGGAATCTGTAAATCTGAGGCAGCAATGCTAACCACTGAGCCACTGCACTGCCTTATTTATTGATATAGTATCTTGAAAGATGTTTAATTGATTTATAAATGTAACACAGTATCCAATCAGTGCCAACCAAATTTTGACATTTTATGAAATCTTCAATGGATGTTAAATATTTTAATGAAGAAAATATGCAGAGTGCACATTTAGGGTCATTAACATTGAGGTAAAGGATATTCCATTAATAGAAGAGCATTCTGTGTGAGTCGCATTACATTTGCCTTCTGTGTCTATGTGAGCAGATACTGTTTCTTAGCACACATCTGCCCGGCTTCTCCAAATAGTGAACGTGAGATCCTAATTTCGCCTCGCCCTGTTTGTTGTCTTTTTGTTTCCCTGGCAGCCTGTATTCTGAATCCATTTGAAGATGTCAGTGGCCTGCTGAGAGTGTGACAAGTGTGATTGACGTTTGTTTTATTGTATGTGTGGGTAGCAGCCATTCAATAGGGCAGAGATAGACACTCTTAATGTGTTATAACATGGAAGAGACGGATCAACATAATATATTAAATTCAAAATCAACCAAATTGTTCATTTTATAAGGACAAATTCTGCATTTGTGGTGCAGTGGTTGGGCCTGAGGCCTGTATCTGGTCGTTGTTTGTGGTGTCTCTGCGTGTTTTTCCATGTATTCATTTTATGTCTGTACACATCAGGTTAATCTTCCTTATATGAGCTGCCACACTCTGGGCTGTTTCCTGTCTTGAGGCCAATGCTGTTGAGATGAGCTCCAGTTCCTCCATAACCTAAAACTGGATAAGCAGCTTAGGAAATGGATGTACACTCTTCATTTCATATGCTCAGGGGCTGTGTCCTAAATGTAGAGCTAATGCACATCAGTAATACACAAGATAAATATTATAAGTTCAGTAATGACACTAATTTGGTGATGTGATGGAATTTGGGAAAAAATATATTTGTTTTTAAATACTGACCAATATCTGAACAAATTATTGAGACCCAACTTCTGCAAGAACAAAACGGTCAGGCCATCCACTGTGGTTGATATCATTATATATTTTAAATAGACATTCTTCTTTGAAAAAGAAATATCTGATAAAGAGGAATTCCAGTTATTTCAAGCTGGCAGAGGCTCAAGTGGGGACATTTGTTTTCTTTAAAAAAACAACAATTGTGATCTTTTCATGTGTAACAAAAAAGCAATGAAGGCTATTGTGTTGAGAGTAATGCATCTTCCATGGCCTTTAAGAGGCACAGCTGCAGGCTGGGAAGTCATCTCTTAAAGAAACAGCGGTCTTCATTGAGACGCTCCTCTCAAGCCCTATGGCTCTTCTTCTGTGAAGCCACGCTTTAGAGGAACATACAAGAAGTGTCTTTAATCCTATTGCACGCTCGAGACTCTGGCACGGAGATCTGCTGCTGATTTTTAATTTTCTTTGTGTCAGACGTGTAGAAGAATGAAGAGAGCACAGGTCTCAAAGTGTAATCATAGGCAATTAATTATTAATGAGCACACTTGAGTATTACATACAAAAATCCAATTTTAGTAGCAATCAATTGTTGTAATTTTCAACAGGATTAAGCGGGTTCAATAATGGATGGATGGGAGAATTAGAAATAAAATCACAATCAGAAGAGTAATTCTGTTAATCTATCATTCTAACTGCCAATTATCAAAGTGAAACTCCAATGTCTGCCAGCAGAGATGCTGCTGTCCTGTCTGTTGATTCATCATTTTCCAGAGTGCAGTATTCTCTGTTCTTCAGGTGAATTTCTTCCATTCTTATTTTGAGATGTGCTTCTGTTTTTGTTAATTGCTTTGGAGATTTGGTTATTTTCATTCTGCCTTATAATCATATTTTATGTGAATGGCACAAGGCACAGTAAAGGATGTATGAAGAGAGAAGAAAATGAAGTCATGAATGTCCTCTCAACTCTTTAGCCCTCAGAGAATTCACTGTCAACTGCCTGATGCCACCTGGTGGATGTTTTGTGATGGTAGAGTCCTACCAGGGTCTTTTAAAGTCATTATTATGTAAACCTTAACAGAATGGCCCAAATCCTATCCATAGCCATTTTTATGTTTATTCTTACCAGCCTGGTTTCCCTTTTGTTTACATTCTATATCCCCAGTATAATAAATCAAGAGACACAAGACAGGTAAAGAGTTGGAGAGCCTCCCCATATACTGGCCGTGAGTTCCAGTTCAAGGTTGCCACAGTCAAAGTTGCACAATAAACACACATTTGACAACAGAGTATGGATTCTTTGAGTTTTTATAGAGGAGGCTTAATGAAAACAGGAAATAGGTTGACAGAAATGACGGGGTTTGGAGAATGGAGGAAGCTGAAGGTGCAATGAACTTAGTGGAGCGATATGGCATTATTCTTTGTTGAAGATCAGAGCCATTTCTTGCGGTAAGGCTTTTTATTCTGTTGTTTCTCTGTGGGTGTAAAGGAGAAGAGAGCATTAGTGCCGCATTCCACATCCCCGTTTCTTGTTGTTTCATGCGTGATCAGCCACTCGGCTGTCCCCTAGTCGCGCATGTGTGACACCAGGCAACTAAATAGAGTGCCAGAACAGGCAGGAGAAATGTTTATACATTTATTCATGCTTAGGTCAGATTAAATTAAGATTTCTGATTGTGCCCAACTACAGCCAATTCTCATTATCTGTGGGGGTTATGTTCCTGATAAATCCCACAAATACAGAAACATGGATACTGAACCATTGATCCTATAGGAAAAATGGGGTTAGGTTCAACTGCTCAGGGGGAGGACCAGGAGAGGAAGTCCGTGTCAGGCGAACACCCCAGGCCTCTGTTCTCGCCGCTTTACGCTCAGTAATGATCCCACCAAAGGTTTTACATACAAAAAATTTGTTACGACTTTTACTTCCTCTATAGCCAAATATGGTAATCTTCTAGGTGCTCTGCCAGAAGCCACAAGCATCTACAGTAGGGCAGATTTGAGGACCATACAAAACAATCTAACTAGTAGTAGCAACGGGTGTTGTTTGCAAAGGGAAGGGACTTCATCAGTGCACTTTTAGTAGGAATTTCGTATTCATGGGGAACAAGTGCTAGCCTCAGTCCCCATCACGAATTGGATTCAACAGCTTACCCAAACCTCTTGATGCCAATCCACTGATCCACTGTAGTTCACATACAGCCCTGGACGTCTAAGGACATTTCCGGCCTGTTATTGTCCAATTTCTTGGAATTTTTTTCTGCTACACATGGCTGTGAATAGGCGCAAGTAAACTGTCAGTGTCGCAAAATGGGATACGTTTTTATAATTGTGGATTAGGGTATTCTCAGAAACTGGATCCATGGTATCAAGCATGGCGATGGTTTAAAGGCTCTGGTGAATAGTAATTCTTTGCCACTCCAGGGGATGGAATTCTACAGTAATGCCTTCGCTTGCTCTCCCTCTGCAGACCAGAAGATTGATGGTTTTTCTTCCACTGACATCGCTTCAGGTGTCTTTCCACCTGGACCTGCCTCTTTGTGCCAGAAAGAATCATAATTGTGTCAGAAAAACAACCAATAGATATCATAAAGGTTTTGGGGAGCCACCCGTATAATATTCCTTGGCTGCAAAAGGTTGAAAATTGAACAGAGTTGCTCACAATAGAGTCCAAAATAGCACTGATGGTGGAGGAGGAGGTGAAGTCATCTGGGCCAGAATAGGAAGTGACAACTTTATAGGTGCCGGAACTGGAAGTGACATCATCAAAGTTGCCGGAAGTGACAACTTCATATGCGCCAGAACCAGAAGTGACGTTTTCATAGGCGCAGGAACAAGAAGTGGCATCTTTATAGGCGCCAGAACCGGAAGTGATGTCTTCATAGGCCCCAGAACCGGAAGTGATGTCTTCATAGGCACCGGAACCAGGCGGGATTTCCTGAGAATGAGAAAGAGAGAGAGTCAGTGCACCCCGCCGCCCCCTGGTCAGGTGTAGAATTACAATTACTCAGGCCCTATAGCTGCCTCCTACTCGCACGTGTGTGACAATTGGAAGAACCACCATCTTTGGTAGTTGTATCTAGACTCCCATCTGAAAAGACATAATGTAACATTTTGAACTGTGTTTTACTTCTTTATTTTGAGACATCAATTATATGGGGTTTGCCAACAGGTGCCCCAAAACTTCTCACTGTCTTTCCTTTTTATTACAATGAATAATAAGGATTTAGTGTATACGCAAAGTAAAGATGTGAGTGTGATCACCATTCCAGTACCATTACAATCTAAATAGTAATTCATCTTGCGTCCATATGCTTTCTACCTCGGGGCAGTCTGTCTTATTTGTCTCTGGTCCAGCTTGGGCTTTATTCCAGTATGCTGTCCCCACACGGTCAGGCAGCAGGGCCCCCTGAATATGGCAACAGAGAGGGATGGTCTTCTCAGGATGGAAAATGGCAGAAAAAAATAGTTTCTTTGTTGACCTGTCTTTATGTACGGCTAGCTTTCTTGACCTATCTTCCAGATCAATAGGATAGGCCATCTCCCCTACTCAATTCCAGTCCTATTTATGTACGACTCACCTCCCACTGCAGCCCATGTTTATATTTTTTTTTTCTAAAAACATACCCCCTTTCCATAGACTCATGTACTTATCCTATCCCTTCCATTTTAGGATAACCTTGTTGGTGACCTGTTAATGTCCTTTTATCCCAGCCCACCTGTGTTCTCTCAGGCTAGCTGGCCAGTCATTTCCTGTTTTTTTTTTATACCAATCTTTCCTAAGATTGTATTTGTAATAGTTATGATGTGTAGTACGTACAACAATTGGTTTCTAAAGTATTATTGTTTTTTTAAGCATATTTTTACCATAAAGCTATTACACCAGAGCAGCACAGTGATGTGTTTTTGTCTTCATTGTGCAGGTTAGTCCACCATACTAACTTAGTACAAGTTGATCCTTTCACTTACAGGAGCATTTAGCCTGCAATCTATAGAAACCGCAGACAGGTGATCTTAATTGTACTAATTATGGGACTTCTAAAACCAATTTTGACCATGCCAGTGATGATTTAGGTGTGTCATATTAACGAAGATGAATACCAGTGAAACCTAATATTTTCTATGCTATATTTGTAATTAATTTAGACCACTTTGTAGAAATCTGTTTTGTCTTTAACATTAAAGAGTCTTTTACTGTTGATTAGTGTCAAAAAAGCCAAATTAAATTCACCGTGATTCAATGTTGTATAACAAAAAATGCAAAACTTGTAATGGGGTTAGAAACACTGTATATATTATATTACCAGTAATGGCACACTGCATGATAATGTGCATTGAATACACTTGACTTGAGCATTCATAGTTTTCATCCTCATTCTCTGTATGTTTACCATTCATTTGCTCAGAGGTTGATGCGCTTGCTGCTTCCTGAGCAGCTCTTCTTTTCTCCACCCTAGTGGCCCGCTTCTTCTCTTCTTTCATCTGCATCTTTTCGCGTTAAAACTGATTAAGTCAGTGTTTGTGTTGCAATTACTTTGTACATTTTCCTTAATTTTTGTCTTAAGCTGGCACTTAAGTGTTCAATCTGCCTTAAGAATGATTTAAGCTATGAAAAGGTAGGGGAAGTGACGGCGAAGATGGTAGGAATGAGAATGGTGCCCGCACACATGCACCACACGGCCACCCTGCTGGCCACTGCAGAGAGTTGATTCTACAATAAAATAAAAATAAATAGAGGAATAACCTTGGAGGTAAATCATCTCACTGAAAGCGGATAATAGATGTCATGTAGTAAATGTATACCAAATTTCAGGTCAATAGTTCAAATGGTTTGAGAGCTACAGGTGATTTAAAATCCTGGACAGACAAACAGACAGCCACGGTAGCATATTATATTATATCTCTCTATTATAAAAAAAATCCAGGAGAGAAACAGTAGGGCGACGATACGTGATCTTCACGTTAAGATCACAGAAGACACTTAAAAGACTCATGAGACTAGAGAGATTGGCAACAGAGCGTCTCGCGGGGACCTTAAACATGAGACTTTGTGACAAGAGATTAACCCAGGACCGTCTCGCGATGAGGTAGAACATGAGATTCTTGCAAGACACGCCCTGCTTACACATAAATAAGAGAAAGGGCTGCCAGCAAACATACTCAGTCATATTTTGGCTTTGAGCACACACAGATCCAGGGCTCTCAGGGCATATAAAGCGTATAAGGACAATATGTTATAAATGAAACGTAGACGACAAAGTGAAGAAGAAAGCAGTGTGGAGAAAAGAGACTCAAAAGCGTTGGAGAGACAGACAAGAAAAAGAATAATCTAGGTGCAAATTCAGAAAATAAGGGAAGTAATTATCAGCCTGGAACAAGTGGAATTGAAAAAAAAGCACGTCCAATCCGGACTTTGGCACTATACACAAGCAGAGCAGGTTAGAGATTATGAAAGCAGTGGAATTCGATGGAGACCCAGTGCTGCGTGGGGTGTAAAAGTGCTGGTACAATCACTAAACAAATATTGTCCCCAAACCAAACTTTTACTGACTAAACTCACTATAGACAACAACTGTCCATAGCTATGCTAAGCTCCAAAAATGGGAGCAATTCACTGATGAAATGCAGATGTGGCCCCTAATCAGCAGATCTCCATCAGATATCCAATTAGTATGTAAGCATTACAACATGATGTAAGTACATATTTAAGGTAAGGAAGACAGATGATTCAGGGTAAGGTGGCCCTACTCACTAATCATGGTGCTGATGATGTCTTGCATGCTGATTAGCACATGCAAGTAAGGATTTCACTGCACTCTGTACATGTGACAATAATGACCCTACAAACATTTGATTTCCTGATTCCTCACAGACCACAATCATAGCCAGTCTAGATCCTCAGTAGTTAGAGATTTGTCAACATTTACTCACATTTTAAGTTATTACAGTCTGGCCAAATCTTGCTAAACTTGATGTGTCCAAAAATGAGAAAAGTGAACGTGTATTAGTGTAGCCCAGGTAAAACATTAAATATGTGATTCAAGAGGGAGAACGGCCCTCTCCTCACCTGTAGATTATTTAAGCCCCTTTATTAGTCTTTTGCATTTTTTCTAAATCTCTGCCGCAGCTTTAACTCTGCTTATGCACCAATACATTGGTGTGGTGGGTTTGTTCAATTTAGGGTTCACATGTGACACTTGAGCTGTCCACCTCCTCCACTGCCATCAGGAATCTTGTACAATTAATTTTTCTCTTTACTCACAAAAGAAAAAAAACAAAAAACAGAATCCATAAGTGTTGAAATAAAAATCGATTATCTGCTATGACATGTTTGCATTGTCAACCCACAGCTATATGGCTCCATCTTCAGTCCCAGATTACAGTGTCTTCTGAGTAGAATTGTCATGCAGTCCCTGTACATTTCCACTCATTATCTTAGGACCATTTACTTCACTTGCCCTTAGCTGTATATCTGAGTTTTACCCAATTGCACCAACATGATGTCAGGTCTAATTCAATGGAGTGTCCCACTTCCCAGTGGTTGTTCTCCCTGTTTATTTTTCACCTTGACCACACCCCTTTTCTATTAGCATACTACTTCCAGTTGCTAGGCAACACCAATAACAGTACACTCCCAATACAGGCTACTTGCTCCAACCCTAATTAGTATTTGCTACTTAAGAGAGGGATTGAAGTTAGTGCTGTTTTACTCTATCATTGTTCATTTCTCATTCCCCAGCCTTTTCATGCCCCTTTTCATGCCCCTCGCTGTTTCACATATTCCTGACTTTGTGTCTGCTATCCCCCGGACTACAATTCATACAATTGTTTAAGCTTGTTCTTTGTCCTCCCCTTGCCTGTGCGACGACGTCTCTGCTCTCTCCGATAGTTTGTCTTTCTAATATGGATCCAACATTCAAAAATACACTGCTGACTGACTCATTTACTTTAAGCCCAAACATTCACGCAGTGTCAATCTTGCAAAAGATGTCATCCCTTGAGGGCACCTTAGAGCCTCATCATCCTTACCCATCCTTCATCCTACTAACTCACATCTGGCTCATGCATGTTTGGAGCCACATTATGCTCCTTCATCACTATCTTGAGGTAAAGTATGTCTCAAATTCAAGTTTATTGTCATGTATACATAGCACAGTGGAATTCTTGTCAGAAAATCACACGCACAAAATGAAGAAATAAATAAACAAGCACACAACATAGATAAAGTGCAACAAAAAGTATTCACACTCCTTCACTTTCTTGAGTCTAAATTGTGGTCAGGTGCCTCCTGTTTGCTGTACACTCCTTAGTGTTATGTTTACCAGAAGAAAATGAGTCAAAGCCTTGATTTTTTTTTTCAACAATAAAAAATGGCATTATGTGTAACAGAAATATTGAAATACCACAATGTCACAATAAATACAGTAGGAAAGATTAGTGTAGTGCCCACTGCTTTACTGATGCAGATTTAGTTCACGTACTTCATGTGAGATGCTTTGAAACCATGACCAACACACAGCCCCCGTGTTGCAGTTGGGACAGTAGGGATGTGTTTCTTTGCACACTTTTCTTATTAGATTTTTTTTCTCTTGCATTCACCAAACTGGGGTTGAAATGTCGTCAGTGCCTGACACAATCTCCTTGTGTTATTGTAGGATACCACTGAGCAAGGCACAGTGACATCCACATTTACCCTGACATAAACATTGACAGTGGCTGCTTTGTGAACAGTGCTTGGGGGGCTAATGTCTTTCTTGTCATTCTACTTGTCGCAATCATTTTGTCTTTTTGCGCCATGTAGATACCCAGCTGGGGGATTACTCAACTGAAGTCACCATGCATGTTGGCTGTATCGTGCACTATGCACTTAGTGCTGGTGTTTGGTTATTTTGTGCCACAGGCCAAGCTTATTACTGCATAATCCGACTGTTCCATAGCTAATCCGAGCAGCTGGGTTTCCCCCTCAACTTATCATCTGTGTCTGAGGTGAATGCCTAATTTACCCTAATGATGGCACTTACCCTATATACATTATGCCATTTCATTCTCTCAGTCAATATCTGATGACCAATTCACATTATCATCACAATCGTTGGATTCAACTAATGATTCGTTTTCAGTTGGATCTAAAACTGGCTTTACAGCTTCTCGATTACATGCTGTGAACATGGTGAACATAGCCCCAAGTTTACATGGCCGTTCCTCTGAAACCCCCTCTTAAACAGTGATTCAATGGGAAACAAACACAGCGGTTTCATCTCTGCCAGTCTGCTGCTTGCTGCCGTGGCGCGTGATCTGCATCTCGCGCTGGGCTTTGAATATTTAAAAGACCACATTTAGGCTGTCCTAGAGTCTCACTGCCTTGCCTCTCTTCCCCCAGACATCCTCTGGTATGGTTGGCACTCCTGAGCCGCCACACCCCTTTGAGGAGGAAGATTTTGTGTTCTTTTGATCGAGAGGTGGAGCTGTGGCGACCAGTTTGACAGTGTGCCCAGATCACTCCTGAAAGAGACTTGTGTTTGTTCCGCCTGTATTCGAATAAAGTTTCTGTCTCTTGAAAACCCTGAATGAACCTGTGCAACTTTGTGACCCAAGCATGACAAAGTGGTACCAGAAGTGGGGTCATTATGTTTTGGTTGAAGGCTCCGCCCCACTTATGAATATGGATGAGTTACTTTACCATGGCAAAACACATACAACAATTAATGATTTTCTGCAGCATGATGTTATTTCATTTAATAGATGGCTGCAGAATTCAGTCCTGAGAGTTATGCAGGCTTAAAAATGTACAGTAAATCAGTAAATCATTGGTTAACTATAATTACATGGAGTTCTGAACCAGAGTTAACACCAAGGAGGCTAATTATCCTTGCGATATGCAGAGAACTTGATTGGAGTCCACACAAGGCAAAATGAATTTGCTGGACCTTGTTTTGAAAGGCACACACCCGTGTTTATGCATCCAAAGATATTAATATCTCTTGGATGTGAGGTCCAAAATTCATACTGCATATCATGACAAAAACTAAGCCTTGAAAGCCAAAGAACCTTTTGTAAACCTCCATGACCAAGTTGTGGTGAGCCATATATCTGGGCAATGATATAAAGCCCTTTGTAAAGCTGTAAGTGTCCCCAGGAACACAGTGCCCTCAATAATTGTGAAACAGAAGGAGTTTGGAGCAACCAGGACTCTTCCTAGAGTTTGGTATCCAGCCAAACTGAGCAACCAGACAAAAAAAAGGCCTTGGTAAAGGAGGTGACAGAGAACCCAAAGTTCACTTCAACAGAGTTTCAAAAGTTCTTTGCTGAAATGGGAAAACCTGTCGGAAGGATGACCATCTCAGCAGCACTTCATCAATCAGGGCATTTGTGGTAGGCTGACCAGATTAAAGTCACTTTTGAGTAAATGATAGTTTAAAGGGCTATGAAAACATGAGGGTAATGATTCTCTGGTCTGATGAAACCGAAATTGTACTCTTTGGGCAGAACCCTAAGCATTTTGTCTGATGAAGACCAGGCAATGCTCATCAACTGCCTAATACCATACTTTCACTGAAGCCTGGTGGTGGTGGTGGTGGCAACATTGTGCTATGGGGGTGCTTCTCAGTATCAGTATCAGGATCAGGGACACTGGGCAGAATTGAGAGAATACAGCCAAATACAGAGAGGTCCTTGACAAAAGGTTGCTCCAGAGTACACACAACCTCAGACTGGGCTGACAGTTCACCTTTTAGAAGGATAGTCGATCAATGCATACAACCGAGTCAACACTGGAGTGGCTCTAGGACAAGTCTGTGAGTGGCCCAGCCATAGCTCAGACTAAAACTCTATAGAACAAACATGGAAGACCTGAAGATGGCGGGTTACAGATGCTTCCCATCCAATCTGACGAAACGTGAGAGGATCTGCTAGGAAGAATGGGATCAACTGCCCAAATCCAGGTATGCAAAGCCGGTAGTGAATTACCCTAGAAGACTTGACACTGCAATTGCTGCCAAAGAGGCTTCCATGAAGTATTAAATTATGGTCTGAATATTCATATGAATGAGAGATTTTAGTTTTTGATCTTTAAGAAATATGCAAATGTTTCTGAAAACATGTTTTTATGTTATCATTATGAGTTATTGAGTGTACATTTATGGGTATGGTGAGAAGTTAAGCAAAATGGCACTTTTTATTGGCTAACTAGAAAGATTATAATATGCAAGCTTTCAAGGACTCAGGCCTCTTCTTCAGCCAAGATGCGTAACTTCTCACCACATCCATAATGGCTAACACAGTACAACACCCTAGTACTACATTTATTTGTACAAATGGCAGATTTATCCATTTAAAATTAAATCTACAACACAATAAAGTTTGCAGAACATTAAGGGGTGTGAATACTTACCTAATCCACTACGTAACTATATACAGTATACTCTGTATACTGTCATGCACATGAGCATGGTACATCTCTTACAGAGACTGATTTCAGGGTTAAACAGAGAAGGGATTTGTAAGTGACACCATCTGTATTCTGTCTTCTGCTTCCATCCTCAGCCTCAACAAGCCCACCCATGAAGATGTCTAATGACATTGTTCTTGAATAGTGATAAATGAAATGATTCATATGAAATTAAGCTCTCAGTGAATATCAGTGTTTCACTTTACAAAACAATTCACAAAATAAATTGCATTTTTACTTACAAAATTTGTGCCATTAATTTATTTTGTCCCATAGCAAATGCACATATAACAGAGACATGGTGGACTGCAAATGTTAACGCTGAGGTTCTACTTCACTGCTTTTATTTCCACTCACCTTAGTTAGTAACACGTCTAGTAAAAAAAGAAATGTTTTTTTCATACATTAATTCCATGTGCCTCTGCCTGTCATTTAGTATTTACATAAAATTACCAGAATTGTTCATATCTTCAGCTAGGATAAGGCTGGTGGTTGGCAGCAGTGACTTTCTATGTACTGATATTTTCTGTAGGGAAAAGGCAGTACATGTGCGCATCTTCATGTGGAAAATAGGCAGTACATAACATTTTTAATAAACATGCTGCTCTCTTCCCTGATGATATAAACAAGTGACGTAACTAAAATTGACTTTGCTGGTCTTGTCACTATGTAACACAATTTTTGTTCATGGCTTCCAAGAGTTATATTTCAACTGCTTATGTCTAAAGTCTATGGAAAAACGACTACATTCAGCACAAACTTTGATTTTATGACCACAGCCCAGAAAATTTTGTATTTATATTGACGAAACAAGGGAATTTTTATCTTTTCGTTCATGCGGTCTGATAAAGAACAACGCTTGCATGGTAAATAGACAAAGACAGTCAAAACCACTCAAAAAGGTTCAGAAATGAGTAGGTTTTCTAGATTTGCGACTGTACTGCAAATCGCTTTCTCGAAGAAGCCCCCAAATGTAGTCCCCCATCATGTTTTCGTTATACTGTCCTTGCACGGTTTCATCCAACAAGCTCCACTGCTTGAGCCTGGATGTCAGAAGCTCAGCATTAGACTTGGTAAGACCAAGGTCTCTGATCAGATCGTTGACGTCTTTCTGGTTAGGGAAGTATGGCCTTCTCTCTGCAATATCTTCCTCGCTGTCTGACTTGGTGCTGTCTCCTGAAGATGGCTGATTCTTGCCAGTGCGACGTTTGGTAGGATCTACCATGCAGAAGTAGCAGTTGCTTTAGTGGTCAGTCGGTTGCCGCCAAATTCGCGGGACAGCAAAATTCATGGCTCTCTTTTCTCCCCTGTACCGACCTTCAAGAGTTTTCTTGCAATATTCGCATGTGAAATGAGGTGCCCAGGGCTTGTCTTGATCCCAGACAGGCATGCCGAAGTATGCCTTGTAGGCCTCGCACATCTTACGATATGCTTTCACGGAATACTTTCTCACTCTTGTCTTTATAAATCTACCACAGACGTAGCAAAATGCATCTGCTGGGTGCAAGCAACCTCTTGATGCCATCTAAATCAAATCAAAAAAATAACATAAACCGAAATGTTGGTTCGAGTCACCTGTGCTTTTATACTTGTATGACTACTATTGGACAGTCCGAGGACGTTCTAAAAGTTTCTTGAAGGTTCTAGATAATTCTGGAAAATTCTAGAAACTTCTGGACAATTCTAACAGTTCAAGAATATTCTAGAAGACTACTCAGTATTGAATGTGAATCGAGAATTTTCTTGAAAACAGACAAATTTCAAAATATCATTGTCCTGATCACAAAAGCAAAGTTTTTGTGGAACAACAGCTATTTTCTTTTTTTTTAGGCATAATGGGTTAGGAAAACACACTTTGTACCCAGGAACAAAATAAAAATAAAAATTTGTTACATAGTGATATAGTACATCTATATGCAGCTGCTGAAAAGAACAAAGGTAAACACATGAGGGTGAAAGAGGCTTTATGGATCAGAATTCCTTGCTATCCACTAAAGAAAACACCTTAAAAATTACTTTAGTGAGCTTTGAATTTTGCAATTACAAAATTACCTGCAAAATCAATTTTATGATCAGTTTCACATGCTCTAACTGTACGAGTATCAGAACTTGGCTGTTTCACTTGTCACTACTCTTGAACTACCTTCAGTTGCGCTCTCGTCCTCTGCCAGCAGATAAAACTCAAAACTAACATCATGTCTGTGTCATTTTGAAGACCAGGTAGACATATCAGTGTTATCAGCACAATTTATTTTACATTCTTTCAGTTATTCTATGCTGTTGCTGTTGTTTTTTATTTTTGTCTATGTTAAGCAAATTAAATAGAATTACCCAACATCATGGATCCCCCTTATGCGGTCTCTTTTCTTTTTTACCACTGCCATACACATGCGCATGGGAGGCAGCTGAAGGGCCTGAACAAGAGTAATTCCACACCAGACCAGGGGGTGGCAGAGTGCGCTGTCACTTTTTCTCACTTTCCTGCAGACCATTCATGGAAAATTCCGCCAGGCCTCAATGACAACACTTCCGGTTTCAGGCCCTTTGATGATGTCACTTCCGGGCCTGAACCTATGGATGAAGACCCTTCTGGCCCTTTGGATGACGTTGCGTCTGGGTCTGAGCCTATGGACGAGGACCCTTCCCGTTCCACCCTAGATAACTTAATTTCCTTTGCTGGCCTTTAAAGTTGCCATCTTTCATCTATAGTATCAGTTTTGTCTTGAACTCTGATCTGTGCTATAATTCATAACCTTTTGCAGCCAGGGAACAATATATGAGTGGCTGCCCCAAACCTTTTTATGACTCTTTGGTCTACTTTGTGTGACACCATATATACAAGAACAAGTACATTATTTCTTTGTACAGCTGGCTGTACAGTAACCTTATGACCTGTGAATAGAAACTGTCCCTGTGCTGACTGGTGTAAGTGCTAGTGGTGCTGTGCTGTTTCTCAGAGAAAGTCTCTTTAGTGTTTCTGAATCTTCAGTCCACAGGTCTGCTGATATTTCTGAATTTCCCCTTGGGATCAATAAAGTTATCTAATCTAATTTAATATCTCTGCAGTGTATACATTCAGTTTACTCAGAACAATATTAGTAAAAAGGCCAGAATTTCTTCTAAGAAGGGCAAAGATGACAGTCCATCACGGAGTAAGTAACTTGGCATGCATTATTTTTAAAAGTAATTTTTAAATCTTATTAAAGTAGTGAAACACTTTTTTTCTCACTTAATCTTATGACTGAGACCATTAACATTCCAGCTCACAAAATGTATTGGAATAGCCTTAAGAATCTGCTTTCTTTTTTAGGAGAATTTTCCCATTTTAAGATACAAAGATGGGATTCCTTTGAATTATAAATTTAGCCACTCATAATATACCGAATGTGTGTTTCCAGGCTTCTCTAGATATAAAATAACCAATTGAACCAATAAAAACTAAGAAAAAAGTGGCCAGAAGATGAGAAAAAAAACTTATGGGACTTTACCATACTACTAGCAACATCAATTAAAAATATTTGCTATCTCTTGCCCATTGTGTACCGTTAGCGCCTTTCCTTGGTATCCTTGTGTGTCTGAACCTCTCTTGACTGGTAATGCCTTTCTTGATTACATTCCTATAAACCCTGCTTCTCAAACCTTGTCATTTCAAGGCCCCCTTGCTTCCATCTTTGAAAGCAACTCTCTCAGCATGCCTCCTATGCCTTTACTCTTCCTCGTTTGTATCACACTCGCACTTCCTCTTTCAATCGTGTCACTAAAGTCCAACTGAGAAATCGCAGTAAACCAAAGTGACCAATTAAAATTTTTGTAGGGACCAGTATGTTTGGAGTATGTTGTCTACTGGCTGAACATAACCTTGCTTTGTGCTCTGTAATTGGCCAAGAAAATTCTCAACAGCATGTTTGAGAGCCTTCCATATGATTTAGTCTGGCCCTACTAGCTGATCTTCGAACTGTTTGTCATTGATGAAATGTCTGATTTGTGGACCAACAAAAATGCCTTCTTTTTTCTTGGCATCATGGGAACATTTGTCTCAAGTATAGAAATCCTTCACCTTCCTTCTTCATTACTTTCATGAAATTCTTGATTAGTTCAAGTTTTATATGAAGAGGAGGTAAAAATGTATTGTTGGGTTGACAAGTGGCTTATGTTACCACACTTTTCTGACCTTACTCAGTGGCCAATTCTTTTTAATATAATGACACTCTTTAGGACGGCTGTCCCATTTGCAGTACTTGGTGCATCTGACCTGCATTTCTAGTAGCAGTGCCACTACTTTTAGGTCACCTCAGATGTTTGAGAAGAAATCACGAAAATAGGCAATTGCAATAAAATGGTGAATATTTTAAGGTGTTTTTTGTGATTGAAGACCATAATCCATATGATACACCCATTGTAGTGTAAGTAATGTGTTCATCCTTTAAAGAAATGAAAGAATTTATCGCATGATCAAGCGTTGTGGCTGGTTAAGACACACTTCATATAATGATAATGTTGAACTTTTCAAATGCAGGGAATGGCAGCTGGAGTACCAGAGACTAAAAAAGATGCCATTTTAAGCTGTGCTATACTTGGAGGTGGCAGACACTGAGTAATAGTTCAGGTGCCAGCCTAGGAATCCAGCTGGGCCACTCTTACCTTCACCCTGGAAAGTTCACTGGGAGATTGTATTCATTACTGCCATGCAGATATTTAACAATCAATGCAAAGTGGTCTCCTGTGATTTAAAAATATGCAAACTCCACTCAAAATACTGACCAAGAAGACCAGAGGAATGACAAAGATTTGAAGCTAACTTCATTTCTTGAAAAGGTTAAAGAAAGGTTAGGAAGAGAGGCCATAGAAAAGCATATATTTAAAAAGAAAACAGCACTCTTGGGGATAATCAGCATGTTATACGGAAAGCATGCTCCTGGAAAACACGTCCTATTGATTTCTTGAAAGAGGTCATCAGTATTGATAATGTGATAAGGACACAATATATAGCTTCTTTAGATTTTCAGAAGACATCTGAACAGAGTCGTCTTGAGAGGTTACTAATTAAAACCGGGGCTTCCATTCCTCTTATCACAGCTCACACAATTAATTTGTGGATTGGAAAAGGATGGACGAAAAAGTAAGGAGGTAAGGCCGAGTCTTCTTGCAATTATGTCACCAGTCGTGCCTATGTGAATCAGGGTACAGCCATTTCTCTTGGGAAATGAATCTTAATTTGTTTGGCGACAAATCAGCTTAGTGGGGAGAGGCACTTACTGTGAAGAGTATGGAAGCAATGGCTGCTAACATCAAGACACTTGTCTGTTTCGCTGATGCCATTACACTCAAGTATTTACTCTGTGTGGTTACAAAGACAATAGTGGTCAAATTGTCTTAAAATTCATCGTAGGAGATAAGCATGGTCAGATATGAAAAGGACTGAGTTTGCATGTCCTTTATGCTCTTGACCACCATTAGATATGAATGGGCAGTTAGTCAGACAGGGTTGGATCTTTGTGATCTCAAGGCAGTTAAACTGATGGAACTCATGCAGTCAAACTGCTAGCCCACTTGAGGCCAGTTTGTCAAGCCAGTGTGTTAGAAATAACGGAGAGAAGTCCCAAAGGAACAATACCAGGGGAGTACTGCAAGATCATGAGGACAGCAGTTACCATGTGTATGTCAGGGCTTGGGTCCTCAGTAGATCGACGGGTTACACCTTAGGCAATGAGTTGACAACATGCAGAGGTGGAATACCCTCCATGTTCTCAAAGACTGTTTACATACATTTTGACTATGACTAGAATGGCATTGGACTGAAAAAGCCTGAATTGCACTGCAATGTCAAGGCAGAGGTGGGACTCACCAGCTTCAGTGATGAGTCCTGCTTCTACCTTGGGGCTGTTTTTGAAAATCAAGATGATGTGAACAACATACAGTAGCTGTCTGAACAAAATTCCTGAATGGCACGCCACCAGAATAACCAGGTGCCATGCGGTGGAGACATGGAGCCATGAGAAAGAAATTCTGTTAAAGAAATTCAATGAATGATCTTTTGTACTGTGTCCATTCACAAAAGTATCCTAAAAAAGAAACCTAGCAGCACAGACTGAAATAATGTGACTTAGACATTTTAACATGACAAGAAAACATTCAATCTTAGGTAGACTAGAAAGTGGAATAATACAACGGTAAATCAAAACAGTAAAGTCAATTTGAAAATGAAGCAGTAACTGTAATGGATAAAAGCTGACACAATACAGCACATTTATGATGGCTTATGGGTAGTTTGAAAATGCACAGCATGGCACTCTGCCTTAAGTCTAATTGAAGTCTAATCCAAGATGTCAATGACATTATGGCATCACATAATGGGCATGACTACATCACAGTGTTTTTTGGCTCCTCTAATCCTTGTTAGAAATCCAGACTCTATCATTCTGGTGTTCTTTTTAATGTTTTGTATTATTTTTTAATCTATTTCTGTGAATCTGTTCACCTTTTATGAGAAGGATCTAAGAGTCAGAGTGGACCCATCACTATCTACATAAAGACAGTGTGCAGCATATGTTAGGTAAGATAGTCTGATATGAAGAGTAAAGATAGATAGATAGATAGATAGAGTGAAAGGCACTATATAATAGATAGATAGATAGATAGATAGATAGATAGATAGATAGATAGATAGATAGATAGATAGATAGATGGTAATTTATCTGTTTCCAGGGGGAAATTCAACTTTTTTAAAGTAGCTCTTTAAATAAATAATTACATACATATACAGTATAAATAAATAAATTGATCTACACACACACTATGGTCTGAACACACACCAGAATGACTAAAAAGAAAAAAAATTAAAAAGAGAGAGGCATTATTCAGGAATATTGGAAAGGAGCCCGGTAACGTTTCTTAACACACTTTTGCCGAATGATCTGTTGGCTGAAAGTCCTCAGTGTTATTGTGTCACAGAGAGGATGTGCAGCATTGTTCAGAATGGCACTCAGGTTTGTTTTCATTTTCTCTTTTGTTCAAACCTGCAAGGGGTCCACAATGCATCCAATAACTGAGCCTGCCCTTTTAATTAGCTTATTGATTTGGTGGGCCTCTCTTGAAGTGTAGAAAATGTGAAGGATGTCACTTCAAAACATTAAAGGAATGCAGTCTCCTAAGGAAAAAGAGCGTGCTTTGCCCTTTCTTATATAGTTCCTCTGTGTTATGAGAACAATTCAACCTGTTGTTAATGTGAACCCCCCAAGTACTTGTATCAGTGGACCACCTCCACATCCACTCCTTGAACAGAGACAGGCCATAGATGCTCTTTGGTGTTGTGAAAGTCTATAACCAGTTCCTTGGTTTTGCTGATGTTAAGATGCAGACAGTTTTCTTTGCACCAAGAAACAAAGTTCTCCATCTGACTCCCATCCTCTCTCTCATCCCCCTTATCAATACATCCCATAAGTGCAGAGTCATCTGAGAATTTCTGCAAGTGACATGACCTGCTATTAAATTTAAAGTCGGAGGTGTACAGTATGAAGAGAAAATGAGACAGGACTATTCCTTGTGGTGCTCCAGTGTTGCTCACACAGTCCTTGAGTCTCACAAACTGCATTCTTTCAGACAGATAGTCCATTATCCAGGACACCACAGGCTCACCCACATGCATTTCTCTGAGTTTACCCCTTAACAGAGATGGCTGGATCATATTGAAGGCACCAGAGAAATCAAAAAACATAATCCTCACAGTGCTGCCAACTTTGTTCAGGTGAGAATAAGCCTTGTGGAGCAGAGAATTAATTGCATCCTCCATACCAATCTTTGCTTTCAGTCCAGGTGGTCTTTCACAAAAGGAATTATATAGTCCAGGACCAGCCCCTCAAAGGTCTTCATGATGTGAGATGTAAGTGCCATTGCTTAATTAAATAAGGTCTTAAAGAACAAGTAAGCAAAAACTTTCATTAGATTGTATTATTAATCAGCCTCTAATGTTTGTTATTTAGGCTTTGAGTGTCACATAAAAGGTATGTTTCTTTTAATGATAACCTTTTTTGATTACATTCCTTTTTTCTTATCCTTATTTTATATATGACTAACCAAAGGCCTCAAACCAAGAAAATATGAAACCCACAGAGAACTCTGTACTGTATGATTTTTCGGCCAGTGAACTTTTTGTTGTGCCACCATGCACCCTTTTATCTTTTCTTTTGTAACAACTGAACTGGGATTACCGAGTTGGTAACCCAGCAATTCATACTATTCTGAACTGGTTCCTTACCGCTGGCAACAATGGGAAACCAAATATATCAGACAAAACATACAAACTCCACATGCCCCTAGACACCACGCCAACATGCCACCCATCCACACGTACAATTTCAATCTCCATGTATTCATTCACCCACCTTTCTATTTTGTTTAGCACTTAGTCAGTTCAGGGTCACAGGGAGCCAGTGCCTATCCCAAACACACTGATAGTAAGGCAGGAACCAACTCTGGCTGAGGGCACCCTTACTCCCACCAGACAACTTATAAGTCACCATTCCCTGACTGAAGAAGCCCACACTGACACGGTGAGAATGTGCCAACACCGTCCAGGAAACTCCCCAGCCCAGTTTTTGAACCCAGGACTCTGTAGCCATGAGGCAGGACTGCAATTAACTTCTATCAAAATATGTAAAATCTACAAAAACACGATAATACTCATTATTTAAGAACTGAAAAGCCCTTATTTATAATTTATAAACACGTGTTTTGTGCTATGTATGTAGCTGAAGAAGATACCACAAATGGGAAGTTTTATTTCCTTTATAAAAAAAGACAACCAACACACCAAGGATGACCTTTTATACCCTCAAGTGAGAAGTTAAAGCGAGTGCAATTCCCATTGAGAAATTCTGTGGGAAAGGTTTTGTGCACTCCAGAGAAACCATTTCCTTGGCCAACAGTGGGCTGACCCCCCACGTCCTCTGGCCGTCCTCCTGTCGGGCTCGTCTGCTGCCCTGTGTGGCTAACCTTTGCCCCCGCTATGCAAAGTTATTAGATCACTCTCTGCACTTTTGCCGCCATTCTCCCTGCTGTCCTGGGAAAGTATCCTGCTGTCGTGCGGTTTGATTGAGAAGGCGGTCGAATTAGGGTGGCTGGGATGTTGGTGGCGGGGTCAGGGGGGCATCAGTTCTTTCACACAAGTCCCCCCAGCCTTAGGATGTCACTGATCCCATTGAATTGTGTGCTGAACTCTCTTTACACTCGGACCCCTTAGCCACAGTTCAGTCTTCAGCTATCCTCAACTGGAAGTCATGCATAATAATGGAATTAAATACAATGAATCACGTTGTACACCTGATGTAACAGCATGCAAAATATTTAAGTCAACAAACAAAAATGAAATGAAAAAGGCTATTAAGTCACACCACCTCCGATTTCACTCTCCTCTAACAACACTACATCATTATTGAATTATACAATTATTAACATTCCACAATTATGAATCCACATATTCACTGACATTATTTATTCCAGTCATGCGGTCCAAGAGATTGGGGCCTAACTCAGCAGAATTAGACACAAGACAGGGACCAGCACTGGACCGCCTGAGGACAAATACACACACATATATACATGTGGGGCCAGTGTGGGAAAGGCCCATGTAGACATAAGGAGGCCATGCAAACGAGGACAAGATCTGAGCCAAGGACTCTGCAGCTATGAGGTGGCGGAATTAACCAGTGCATCAAATCCAGTCAACTTTATCATCATGTGTAATCAGTACAAAGTCAGCTGGCCATAAAACAATACAAACAAAAGACTCGCACACACGTAGCATGCAACATCCGTCCATTTTTCTAAACCCACTTTATCCTGAGCAGGATTGCGAGGAAGCTGGAGCCTATCCCAGCTAGCATAGTGAACTAGGCAGGAATAATCTATGGAGAGAGCATCAGCCTATCACACACACACTCCAGGGGACAATTTAACAACGCCAGTTCACCTAACCTGCACGTCTCCGAATCATAGGAGGAGATCAGAGCACTCGTGTCATGTTTCAGCCAGGGTTCCCCCTCTGCCCTCAGTTCAAATCTTCATTTTATGTCCTTTTTCATCATTTTTGATTATTTTCTTTACATTAATATTGCTTGTGTTTATTCTTATTCTTTGTTTTTCATTTTATCTATGTATCAGTACCTTGTGTTTTCTGGATGGAGACCTTAACAGGCAGAGCCACCTGCTGATCACCACCAGGAACTGCCCTCCGCCCTGTAAATCTGGAGGGTCTTCTATAGTTCTTGGCGGTTCATTTCGAATGCGCTGTGGAGTGGAGTGTTTACTTGTGTTTTGCTGTGCTTGGTGCCTATTGTGATTACTGGATTTTTGAACCTGTGCTCTGTTTTTGAATTCTCTATTAGGACTGTGTTTGCCTAGGATTGCCTTGCCTTCTTAAACAATTCCTTTTTGTGCTGCTTGTAGCTTCTTGGGTGACAGAGCATTTTTGTTGAAATAAATCTTTTATTTTATAAAAGTTCTTCAACGCCTTTTTTGTGTCTAGTTGGGATTTTGATGGTAATCCTCCCTCTAGTGGGCAAGTTTGGAAGTATTTATGAGACTTGTGTGTTTTTGGAGCTCCTAGTTTGTTAGCAATCCACAGAGGTAACCTACACGGGGAGAACAATTAGCGTGCAACATGTGTGCTGTATATACAGTGTGCAATTAGAGTGGAGTTCACAAAGTATTCCGGCCCCTTCACTTTTTTCACATTTTACTATGTTGCAGCTTTGTGTCAAGATTTTTTAAATTAACTTTTTCCCCTCATTAAACAACACTCAGTATCAAGAATGACAAAGCTAAAAGAGGATTTACATTTTTTTTTCAAGTTTATTAAAAATAAATAAATGAAATATTGCATATATGCATACAAAGTGTAGCGTGCAACTCAGTGCATGAAGTGTTAACAAAACAGTTGTGCTTGAAAGTTTGTGAATCCTTTAGAATTTTGTATATTTCTGCATAAATATGACCTAAAACATCATCAGATTTTCACTCAAGTCCTAAAAGTAGATAAAGAGAAACCAGTTAAACAAATGAGACAAAAATATTATACTTGGTCATTTATTTATTGAGGAAAATGATCGAATATGACATATTTGTGAGTGGCAAAAGTACGTGAACCTCTAGGATGATCAGTTAGTTTGAAGGTGAAATTCGAGTCAGGTGTTTCAATCAATGGGATGACAATCAGGTGTGAGTGGGCACCCTGTGTTATTTAAAGAACAGGAATCTATCAAAGTCTGCTCTTCACAACACATGTTTGTGGATGTGTATCATGGCACAAACAAAGGAGATTTCTGAGGACCTCAGAAAAAGAGTTGGTGATGCTCATCAGGCTGGAAAAGGTTACAAAACCATCTCTAAAGAGTTTGCACTCCACCAATCCACAGTCAGACAGATTGTGTACAAATGGAGGAAATTCAAGACCATTGTTACCCTCCCCAGGAGTGGTTGACCAACAAAGATCACTTCAAGAGCAAGGCGTGTAATAGTTGGCGAGGTCATAAAGAACCCCAGGTTAACTTCTAAGCAACTGAAGGCCTCTCTCACATTGGCTAATGTTCATGTTCATGAGTCCACCATCAGGAGAACACTGAACAACAATGGTGTGCATGGCAGGGTTGCAAGGAGAAAGCCACTGCTCTCCAAAAAACATTGCTGCTCGTCTGCAGTTTGCTAAAGATCACGTGGACAAACCAGAAGGCTATTGGAAGAATGTTTTGTGGACGGATGAGACCAAAATAGAACTTTTTGGTTTAAATGAAAAGCTTTATGTTTGGAGAAAGGAAAACACTGCATTCCAGCATAAGAACCTTATCCCATCTGTGAAACATGGTGGTGGTAGTATCATGATTTGGGCCTGTTTTGCTGCATCTGGGCCAGGACGCCTTGCCTTAATTGATGGAACAATGAATTCTGAATTATATCAGAGAATTCTAAAGGAAAATGTCAGGACATCTGTCCATGAACTGAATCTCAAGAGAAGGTGGGTCATGCAGCAAGACAACGACACTAAGCACACAAGTCGTTCTACCAAAGAATGGTTAAAGAAGAATAAAGTTAATGTTTTGGAATGGCCAAGTCAAAGTCCTGACCTTAATCCAATCCCAATGTTGTGGAAGGACCTGAAGCGAGCAGTTAATGTGAGGAAACCCACCAACATCCCAGAGCTGAAGCTGTTCTGTATGGAGGAATGGGCTAAAATTTCTCCAAGCCAGTGTGCAGGAATGATCAAAAGTTACGGAAAGCGTTTAGTTGCAGTTATTGCTGCAAAGGGGGGTCACACCAGATACTGAAAGCAAAGGTTCACATACTTTTGCCACTCAGAAATATGTCATATTCGATTATTTTCCTTAATAAATAAATGACCAAGTATAATATTTTTGTCTCATTTGTTTAACTGGTTTCTCTTTATCTACTTTTAGGACTTGAGTGAAAATCTGATGATGTTTTAGGTCATATTTATGCAGAAATATAGGAAATTCTAAAGGGTTCACAAACTTTCAAGCACAACTTTATGTGAACAGCATTTACAAGACCCTGGGAGGCCTGGTGGGATGAAACTAACCATTTGTGAGCTTGATGGCTTAGATCACCCATGACTCATCTTAGAGCTGGCTGCCTGGTCCAGCTAGGGAAAAGGGCCTTGGTAAGAGAGGTGACCATAAGAGCAGTGACAGAGAACCCAATGGTAACTCTAGCTGAACTCTAGAGAACCTGTGCAGAGATGTGGAAAACTGCCAGATGGACAAGCATCACTACAACATTCCACTGATTTGGACTTTATGACAGACAGATGCCTATCCTCATTAAAAGACACAAGAAAGTATTCTTGGAGTTTGCAAAAAAGGCAGGGAATCTCAGATTGTGAGAAACAAAATCCTCTGGCCTGATGAAACCAAAATTAGAGTCATGTCTTGATGAAACCAGGCACCGCTCCTCACTTGTACAATGCTATCCCAGCAGTGAATTTTGGTGGTGGAAGCATCAAGCTGTGGGGTTGTCTATCAACAGCAGGGACTGAGAAACTAGACAAGATTGAGGGAAAGCTGAATTAAGCAAAGTATAGAGATAGCCTGTGCTTCAGATCACTCTGGGTCTCAAACTGGGCTGAAGGTTCACCTTCCAACAGTTTAATAAGCCAAAGCACAAAGCAAAGAAAGACAACACAAGAGGGGCTTAGGGTCATCTCTGAGAATGTCCTTGAGTTGTTCAGCCAGAACCTAGGCTTAAACCCAATAGACCATCGCTGGAGAAACCTGAAAATAGCTGTCCACTGATGCTCTCCATCCAGCCTTACAGAGCTTGAGAGGTTCGACAGATACAAATGTCAGAAAATCTTCAAATCCAGATGTGTGAAGTTTGTCACATCAGACCCGAGAAGACTCCCGGCTGTAACTGCTGCCAGTGGGGCTTCAATGAAGTACTGAGTAAAGGGTCCAAAAATTTCAGGTTTTTTTAAATAAATCTGCAAAAATATCTAAAATCCCGTTTTTGCTTTGTCACTCCTTGCTATTGAGTGTTGCTTGGTATGGGGAGAAAGGAATTGAAATGATTTTAGCACAAGGCTTCAAAATAATAAGATGTGAATAAAGTGAAGGGTCCTAAATTCTTTCATAATCTACCGTGTATACAATTTGTATTTGTAAGTGTTATGTAAGTCCCGTATATGCACACACAAACTGTTAGGTCTCACTGTTGGAATATGACACATTAACGCTTGGAGTCAGGTTTGACTAGTACCTCATTGGTCTTCTGTGTAGAGTTTGTGTGTTATTCCTGTCTTTGTGTGGGATTGTTCCTTGTCTCTGACATCAAATATTGTAGTGGAATCTCAGAAGAGTCTACATTCACAAGGTGAGCATATGGCTCCATGACTTGCACACTTTGCTTTCTCCTCACAATGGATTATATACATTTTTAATATTTCGTGTTACTGTAGATTGGGCAGTGATCCACATGAACCCAGAGACTGCAAACACTTCACAATAAGGCAAGAGGAATGAAACCATGTGGAGTGGTAGCAACACTGAGCCATCATGCAGCCAAGTGTATTAATCAGAGGCGACTGTGTGAAGAGGGTACAGACCTATAAATACCTGGGAGTGCAGCTGGATGATAAATTGGACTGGACTGCCAATACTGATGCTCTGTGTAAGAGAGGACAGAGCCGACTAAACTTCCGTAAAAGGCTGGGGTCTTTCAACATCAGAAATAAGATGCTGCAAATGTTTTATCAGACGGTTGTGGCGAGTGCCCTCTTCTACGAGGTGGTGTACTGGGGAGGCAGCATAAAGAAGAAGGACACCTCACGCCTGGACAAACTGGTGAGGAAGGCAGGCTCTATTGTAGGCATGGAGCAGGACAGTTTGACATCCGAGGCAGAGCGACGGGCTGAGCAGGCTCCTGTCAATCATGGATATCCACTGCATCCACTGAACAGGATCATCTCCAGACAGAGGAGTAGCTTCAGCGACAGACTGCTCTCACCGTCCTTCTCCACTGACAGACTGAGGAGGTCGTTCCTCCCCCACATTATGCGACTCTTCAATTCCACCCTGGGGGTTAAACGTTAACATTATACAAAGTTATTGTCTGTTTTACCTGTATTTTTATCAATCTTTAATATTGTTTTTTTATCAGTATGCTGCTGCTGGAGTATGTGAATTTCCCCTTGGGATTAATAAAGTATCTATCTATCTATCTATCTATCTATCTATCTATCTATCTATCTATCTATCTATCTATCTATCTATCTATCTATCTATCTATAAACATCTCTCAGTCTACTTTCTGCACCTTCCGTTCTTAGATCACTGGGATCATGGGGCAGATTCAAGTAGCTTTAGACTAGAGGTGAATGCATCAGAGGTGAAATAATGGAAGAAATTATTAAGGAAAATTTTGAGTGGTGCATGTCAAGAACAGGTAAGTGTGTTAGCAAATGGGTGAAGATGGGGAAGTCATATTTCACTAATATGCTGGAATTTTATAAAGAAGCAATAAAAGCACATAATAAGATAAATGCATATCATAGGATTTTCTGTGTGCTTTCTATAAGGTCATACATGAGATGTTGACTCACTACAAGTTGACTGTATACCACAATCAACTGAATCCCAAGACAGGTGGTCTCCATTGAACTAACTCTGTGACTTCTAAAATCAACTGGCTGCAGCAGCTGTAATTTAGGTGTGTCAAATTATACTTATGCAAATGACCGTTTTAAGCTTTAGATTTGTAATTAATTTAGACCACTTTGCAAAGATCTGTTTTCACTTTGATATTAAAGAGTCAAAATCAGTTGACCAGTTGTCAAAAAAGACATATGTATAACAATAAAATGTGAAGAACTTCCAAAGGAGCAATTATTTTTTATAGGGACTGTATAGGAAAATGGGTGGGCTTCAATGAAAATTTAGTAATTAGCCCACTAATAGATACTCAGATTTTCAAAACCCAACTTGCTCATCATGGTGTCTGTGAATGCTTATGTGTTCCATATTGGTAGAAACTGTAAGTAAGAATTTCACTGTGCTCTGCATATGTGACAGCATGACTGCTGCTTAACCATTCTGCCGTCCCATGGATTATAACAGCGTTTCTCAGCCTTTAAGTATTTGTGACCCGAGTTTTTATAACAGTTTTAATCGCGCCCCCCCTAACATTTGTTTGAAATGTAGATGTATATTTTATTCTACCTACTTAACTTTTATCGACATTTATCTAACTCTATATTTATTGTTCTAGTATCAGAATGTAGTTTAAGTTAATTTTTTTAGTTTCAACAGATGTTTTTTTCATATTTTTGATTCTTGTTTTCTTTTTTTCCTATCTTCGTGCCCCCCAAGGGGGGCCTGCCCCACAGGTTGAGAACCACTGGATTATAACATAAGATATAAGACGTTACAAATTGACATAGTGCCTTAGAAATATTTTCATTCAGTCTGGTATTATAGGCTGCTGACGACGCTTGTGTTATAAAATTTCCTTTCACAGAGGTGGCATTTATTCCATAAGGTCCTTTCATTAGAAAATGGCGTCAGCTAATTTGTTAGAGTGTTCACGTATCGATCTAAAAAATCCCATTTTGAATTAGAAACCAGGAATGTTAGGATCACTGAGCTTTACACTCACTCAGCAGAATCTTAGGAACATTCTACTAATTCCACATGGGGCCTCCTTTTGCATGTAAAACAGCCTCAGTTCTTGGGGGCATATTGGACACATTCCTTTGAGATTCTGGTCCATGCTGACACAACTGCATCACTCAATTTCTGCAGGTTTGTCAACTGCACATTCATGGCGTGTCTCTCCTGTTCTACCACAACCCAAATGTGGGAAGGCCACTGAGGAACACTGAACTCATTGTCATGTTCATGAAGTTAGTTTGAGATGATGTTTACTTTGTGTCCTGGTGCATTATCATGCTGGAAGCTGCCATTAGAAGATGAGTAAATTGTGGCCGTGAATGGAAGCACATGGGCAGCAACAACATTCAGAGAGCTTGTGGCATTCAGGTGATGATTGATTGGTATTGACAAGCCCAAAGTGTGCCTAAAAAAACATTGCTCGTATCATCACACCACCACCAGCAGCCTGGACTGTTGGCACAAAACAGGTTTGGTGCGTGGATTCACGCTGTTGGTGCCAAACTCTGACCCTACCATTTGTGTGCCTCAGCAGAAATCGAGATTCATCTGACCAGGCTAAGTTTTCCAGTCTTCAGGTGTCCAGTTTTGTTGAGCCTGTGCCCACTAGAGCCTCAAGCGTCTGTTCTTGGCCAACAGGAGTGGAACCCAATGTGGTTTCCAACAGTTGTAGCCCACCCGCCTCTCTAGGTTTGACATTTTGTGTACTATGAGATGCTCCTCTGCTCACCCTAGTTGTACAGTATGGTAATCTGACTTACCGTGGCTTATTCGTTAATTTGAACCATCAGGCCATTCTCCTCTATCCTCTGTCATCAACAAGGTGTTTCTGTCCACACAACTGCCACTCACTGAAGTTTTTTTTTTATGCCACTCTGAGTAAACACCCAAGGCTGTTGTCTGTGAAATTCCCATGAGCCTAAAGTGTGGCATTTCATGTTGACCTGTAAATGGGACACATTTAAGGGTGAAGCCTCTACAAAGCATTAGAATAAATTCACAATGTAATATAACTTGCTGCCTGTTTTTATTAGTGATTAGCAACTTCACTAAAATTATTTTTTTGCCTGCAATTTCACAATCAGAAAAGGTGAAACTCACTGCAGAGGTTATCTGGAGTTTTTAAAGGTTTTTTTGGGGTGGAAATTGAGTATAATATTGGTTTGGGCAATACCTTGAACCCCTTTTGGAAACGTACACTTTTCAGAAAAAACATTTAGATGAAAATTAAGAAGGGAAAATAATGTTTTATGGAATTGTGACATGGCTAGCACAAAATTTTGGTGCCGCTATTAGCCAATTTCATGTTTTGGGAAGTGTTAATTGGGGGTGGGGAGGCATACATGTGGTGGTCTCACGCCTGTGTCTAGGCCCCCAGAGCAGTGTGACTCCAGAGGAGAGCGACTAGGCTGATTCCAGGACTGCAGGGGATGAATTATGAGGAAAGATTACGTAAAAGAGCTGAGCCTATACAGTTTAAGCAAAAGGAGATTTGGAGGTGCCATGATTGAAGTGTTTAAAATTAGGAAGGGAATTAATACAGTGGATCGAGACTGTTATTTTCAAATGAGTTCATCAAGAACAGAGGGACACAGTTGGGAACTTGTCAAGGGTAAATTTTGCAGCCATGTTAGGTAGTTTCTCTTTACACAGAGAACCATTGACACTAGGAATAAACTACCAAGTAGTGTGGTAGACAGTTAAGACATTAGGGACCTTCAAAACTCGACTTGATGTCATTTTGGAAGAGTTAAGGTGGGTAGGACTGTCCAGCTTGGTGGAATGAAAGGCCTGTTCTCATCCAAATCGTTCTACATGTTCTAATGTTCTAATGCACAAATGATTGTTTAAAGCCAATATCATGTGGCATTGCCTTTTTGCAGAGAGGGGTGTGGCCATACCCACCTCACCCTCGCTGACTGGAAGGAGCCTTGAGATGTCATCTTTCTTGCAAAGCATCCTGGGAATGCTTCCCAATTAAAGTAAATATCTCTCTTCCTGTGTCAATGGCACAAAATTCACCACTTGCAAAACTCTACAGTTCCATGAATGTTTTTGGTGAAGTGAAGCTTTGAGTTTTGCTGCAAATTTAATTTCATATACACTGCTGGCTCATTGCTAATTATTATAATTCATGTTATTTGAATGTGTTAGAATGTAAAACAAAATGGTGACCAATTCCAACAGATCTTTTATTCGCAATTGTCATTAGAATTGTTTGTTATTCTGTACAGCAGAGGTGCACAGCTGCAGGGTCCGGCATTCAGTTGTCGGCCTGCTCAATCCTTTTGTGGAGTTTGAATGTATGTGTGTGCCCACCTTGAACCATCTCTAGTTAGGACGAGTGTCCATCCATCTCAAAACAGGAGCAAAATAACACACAGATCTTTGAGATGTGGGAGAAAACCAGAAGCACCCACATGGACGTAGAAAACAGGCCAACTCCTCTCAGGGAGTTGAGCCAGGACCCCTGAACTAGCCGGAGTGCCAGGGCTCTGTCTCTTCTTTCAATATGTCTGACTTTCAGGTTAGACTTTGTGGACCCTGCTAGGACTTTGGACTAGAAACTGGGAGGAAATTAATGTGGACAAGCGTGTGAGACTAAAGGGGATCTGTCCTAAAGTTAAACAGGCACCTCAGAGTACCTAGATTGGCCATCTCCTAAAATCTGAGTCCAGGGGAGGTTATTCTTTTAGCATGAAAATACAGCAAAGTGTGAGCATCTAAGAAAAATAAGATACCGTATATACCCATGGATAAGTCAGGACTTGATTGTACTGTATAATTTCTGGTATTTTATAATGTCGGTCATATAAGTCGAATGTGTAAAACTCACACTATTGGTCCAAGAGATTATGATATGCTAACGCACACCTGAGACAGTAACCATGGAGCCCACTGCCTTTTTTCTATGTGGGTGTGGCAATGCGCTGTATCAACATCTGCTCCTAACCTCTCTCTCTCTCTCTCTAGTGTGCCTATGTGACCACACAGTGATACCCAAACTATTCCGAAGCAACGTTTGCACTGTTTTGTGTTTTTTGTATCTCACACCCTCATACACCTTTATCGTAAGAGCATCCCATATCTGCGATGGAACATTCGATCATAAGAAAATATGAAGCTGGTTTTAAATTAAACGTTGTTGAAGTAGCGAAAGAAATTGGTAACTGCACTGCTGCAACAAAATTCAAAGTGTCTGAGAAACTGTTGCAGGATTAGAGGAGGCAAGAAGATGTAAAAAAAAAAAGTGTTGCATTTTTGAACAGGCGTATAAGTTGGGGTCTGAGCTTAGAAAATGGACTGTAAAACAGCAGGACCCCCCCCCCAGATTCAAAGCCTACCATTTCTTAATGACAGGCCCTGAGCGAGTCACTGAATCTGCCAACGCTCACCAAGTAAAAACTTGGGACAATTTAGGATCACCAATGCACTTAACCTTCATGCCAAGAAATGTGTGTTTACAAAATAGGTACGTGTTTATTTAAATATATCTAATTTTACATATTTAATAAATAAATATATTGTATCTGTCCGTTTATATAATAATTGTATCTACTCAAATGTCTAACATAAAGGAAAATCGCATTAAAAAACTTTTTTTTTGGTTTAAGTGTTTTGAAATAAATATAGCACACAGAACAAACTTTCAGTGCAGGACTTGTTATTCAATAAAATTACATATTTGGAACTTCACCCCAACACTTTGGTTTCGTCTGTGCGCCTGCGAGGTCCACCAGGAATTAGAAACGGTCACCTGCTGCCATCTACTGGACATTTCCGATTACTTCATCAAACTTACCGGACGCCTTAAGATAAAACGCGTACGAATATAAGTAATTAAACCTTTTTTTTTTTTGTTAAAACTTCGACCTTACAAACGCGTTGTTTAATCTTAATAAGAAATCTTAATCTAATTTTAATAATCCTTACAAAACACCAGCGACAAGGCTTTAGAAAGAGAGACCACCTAAAATGCAGATGTCTATTTGTCAGGTCTCTTTGTGGAGGTGTTAGGACTCGTTTGACGTTCAGAAGGTTATTGTGTCACCCTGCCTTAGAAAAATGGATAACAGAAGTAGATGGACAGGCAAGGCCTTTTAAATATTGCAGGTGAGCAAGCTTGAAAGAAGACCCCAAGCTGGGGGTTTGTGCCAGTAAAGATCTTTCTGTTTGTTGGATTGTGGTGTGTTTGATAACGCCAGATGGCAGCTCATCCAGAGTTCTGAAATTGATTACTGTAGTCTGCTGTAACCGGGCCAGCGCCATCATTAAGGCAATTTAGGCATTTGCTCATCTTCTTCTTCTTCTTTCGGCTGCTCCCATTCAGGGTTGCCATATCGGATCATCTTTTTCAATATCTTTCTGTCCTCTGTTTCTTGTTCTGTTACACCCATCACTTGCATGTCCTCTCTCACCACATCCATAAACCTTCCTCTTTTTCTCTTCCCTGGCAGCTCTATCCTTAACATCCTTCTCCCAATATACCCTGCATCTCTCCTCTGCTCATGTCCAAACCAACGCAATCTCGCCTCTCTGACTTTGTCTCCCAACCATCCGACTTGAGATGATCCTCATTTCTAATCCTATCCATCCTTGTCACACCCAGTGCAAATCTTAGCATCTGTAACTCTGCCATCTCCAGCTCTGTCTCCTGCTTTCTGGTCAGTGCCACCGTCTCCAACCCATATAACATAGCTGGTCTCACTACTGTCCTGTAGACTTTCCCTTTCACTCTTGCTGATACCCGTCTGTCACAAATCACTCCTGACACTCTTTTCCACCCATTCCACCCTGCCTGCACTCTCTTTTTCACCTCTCTTCCACAATCCCCATTACTCTGTAGTGTTGATCCCAAGTATTTAAACTCATCCACCTTCGCCAACTCTACTCCTTGCATCCTCACCATTCAATTGACCTCCCTGTCATTTACACACATGTATTCTGTTGTGTTGTTCCTACTGACCTTCATTCCTCTCCTCTCTAGAGCACATCTCCACCTCTCCAGGGTCTCCTCAACCTGCTCCCTACTATCGCCACAGATCACAATGTCATCAGCAAACATCATAGTCCACGGAGACTCCTGTCTAATCTCATCTTTCAACCTGTCCATCACCATTGCAAATAAGAAAGGGCTCAGAGCCGATCCCTGATGTAATCCCACCTCCACCTTGAATGCATCCGTCACTCCTACCACAGACTTCACCACAGTCACACTTCCCTGGTACATATCCTGTACAACTCTTACATACTTCTCTGCCACTCCTGACTTCTTCATACAATACCACAGCTCCTCTCGAACCAAGGCACCCTGTCATATGCTTTCTCCAGGTCCACAAAGATGGAAAAACACAGCTGCACGGGTTACCTACCGAATAGTTGGTGGGTGCACTAATAAGTTTGGCCTAGGGCACAAAATAACCTAGCTCTGGCACTGGCTGTAACTGTGTGCAAGTAAAGTAATGATGATCAAGTTAACTTATTGTTTTATAGCAATGTATAGATATGGTATGTCCATCGTAGGATTAAATGTGCATCCCTTGTACTCACTGCTCATTTCTTCTTCTTTAACAGTAACTCAAAATAGTGGTTTGCAATTTAGGAAATACCCGATGCCTGCTGGTCTTCCTTCAGACAGCACTCTTAACCCCTTAAAACTTCCTCTTCATTATGAAAGGTCATAAATTGTTTAGAAACTCTTGCCATTAATTTATATTACAGTGCCTCCCAAAGCCCATATGGAAAGGTCACTTCAGTGCCTGGAGCAAAAACCCCTTAACTTTTATATGGTGCTTCTTGAGTGACAGCACCCTCCTAATGGACTGTCCGGTTCTGCCCAACAGAAGCAGAGGCATTTTCACTTCTGAACTGAAAAAATAAAACTATTGAATACAGTAAAAGGACAGACACATCTAATGTTATATTTTCCTTAGATCTTCCCAATCCTTCATTTCAGGGGCTCAGAAGTAATTGGACAATTGACTCAAAGGCTATTTCATGGGCAGGTGTGTTCAAGTCCGTCGTTATGTCTTATCAATTAAGCAGATAAAAGGCCTGGAGTTGATTTGAGGTGTGGTGCTTACATGTGGAAGATTTTGCTGTGAACAGACAACATGCGGTCAAAGGAGCTCTCCATGCAGGTGAAAGAAGCCATCCTTAAGCTGCAAAAACAGAAAAAACCCATCTGAGAAATTGCTACAATATTATGAGTGGCAAAATCTACAGTTTGGTACGTCCTGAGAAAGAAAGCAAGCACTGGTGAACTCGGCACGCAAAAAGACCTGGACGTCCATGGAAGACAACAGTGGTGGATGATCGTAGAATCATTTCCATGGTGAAGAGAAACCCCTTCACAACAGCCAACCAAGTGAACAACACTCTCCAGGGCTTGGTAGGCATATCGATATCCAAGTCTACCATAAAGAGAAGACTGCATGAAAGTAAATCCAGAGGGTGCACTGCAAGGTGCAGCCACTCATAAGCCTCAAGAATAGAAAGGCTACATTGGACTTTGCTAAAGAACATCTATAAAAGCCAGCACAGTTCTGGAAAAACGTTTTTTGGACAGATGAAACCAAGATCAACCTCTACCAGAATGATGGCAAGAAAAAAGTATGGAGAAGGCGTGGAACAGCTCATTATCCAAAGCATAGCACATCATCTGTAAAACACGGTGGAGTCAGGCAGTGTGATGGCTTGGGCGTGCATGGCTGCCAGTGGCACTGGGACACTAGTGTTTATTGATGATGTGACACAGGACAGAAGCAGCCGAATGAATTCTGAGGTGTTCAGAGACATACTGTCTGCTCAAATCCAGCTAAATGCAGTCAAACTGATTGGGTGGCGTTTCATGATACAGATGGACAATGACCCAAAACATACAGCCAAAGCAACCCAGGAGTTTATTAAAGCAAAGAAGTGGAAAATTCTTGAATGGCCAAGTCAGTCACCTGATCTTAACCCAATTGAGCAGGCATTTCACTTGTTGAAGACTAAACTTCGGACAGAAAGGCCCACAAACAAACAGCAACTGAAAGCCGCTGCAGTAAAGGCCTGGCAGAGCATTAAAAAGGAGGAAACCCAGCATCTGGTGATGTCCAGGAGTTCAAGACTTCATGCTGTCATTGTCAGCAAAGGGTTTTCAACCAAGTATTAGAAATGAACATTTTATTTCCAGTTGTTTTATTTGTCCAATTGCTTTTGAGCCCCTGAAATAAAGAGATTGTGTTAAAAAAAATGCTTTAGTTGCCTCACATTTTTATGCAATCTTTTTGTTCAACCCACTGAAATAAAGCTGAAAGTCTGCACTTCAACTGCATCTGAGTTGTTTCATTTAAAATTCATTGTGGTAATATACAGAACCAAAATTAGAAAGAAAATGTCTCTGTCTAAATATTTATGAACCTAACTGTATAATAGATAGAGAGATATGAAATGCACTAAATTTTAGATAGATAGTTAGATAGATATATAAGAAATGCACTATATAACAGATAGATAGATAGATAGATAGATAGATAGATAGATAGATAGATAGATAGATAGATAGATAGATAGATAGATAGATAGATAGATAGGCTCTCTAAAGAAAGCTAGCACAGAATGGAAAAGAGAAAGAGATGCAATGCAATACAATACAATTTATTTTTTGTATAGCCCAAAATCACACAGGAAGTGCCGCAATGGGCTTTAACAGACCCTGCCTCTTGACAAACCCCCAGCCTTGACTCTCTAAGAAGATGACAAGGATAAACTCCCAAAAAACACCCTTGTGGGGAAAAAATAGAAGAAGCCTTGGGAAAGGCAGTTCAAAGAGAGACCCCTTTCCAGGTAGGTTGGGTAGAACAGAGGATTCCACAGGGGGAAATTTGGCTTTTTGCAGAAGCTCTTCTGTATTATACATGCATGATACATCATAGAATGATGAAATAAAATACAGAAAAGACCACCATCAATATACAGTAATCTTATTTTAGACGCCTTTGAGAAATAAATAAAAAGTTACTGGAGTGTTTTCTTTTAAAATCACTGCAAGATGAGAAATGTTTTCATTTTTTCGCTTCTGGCTAGCCTAAGATAAGTAATTTTAATAAAAATTGTAATTTCTGTCATAAATGTTGATAATTATTTTATATTTAATATATTTAGAATGAAACAACCTTAATCTGAAAAGTTTTTCATTTACGGCTAGCCTACATGATGCTTTAATAAACGTAATGTTAATTTAAACTATTATTTTGTATTGAATTACAGTAAACTCTATTCAAGAACCCCTGCTCATCCCCTGAAGGATTACGGGTCATGAAGCTTAAACTTCATCTTTTTCATTGTAGATTAACTCCTATATTTGATTTCTCTTGTTCTACATGTACTGCGGTGGGCTGGTGCCCTGCCTGGGGTTTGTTTCCTGCCTTGCTCCCTGTGTTGGCTGGGATTTGCCCCAGCAGACCCCCGTGACCCTGTAGTTAGGATATAGCAGGTTGGATAATGTATGGATGGATGTTCTACATGTAACTTCAGCGTCTTTCCTCAGTGTTCTCTTGTGTCTGAACCTCTCTTTTCTGGCTTTCCATCTCTGAAGGGCATTCCCATAAAGCCTTCTTCTCAGACTGTCCTTTCAAGGCGCCTTGCTTGCCTCCTGTCCACTTTTATACTTCCTGTCTTTGAAGGCGACTCTCTCAGCATGCCTTCTATGCCATTACTCCTCCTCATGTGTTTCTCACTTGCACTTCCTCTTTCAGTTGCATCATAAAAGCCTTACTAACCAATCACATCAAAGCCAAACTGACCAATCAGATTGCTCAGGGACCGGACACACACACACACACACACACACACACCTTAGTAGATTCCATATTACAATAGTAAGATTTCAGTGTTTAGCCAACAATTTGCACAAATGGGACCACCAATACTACAGATTTTTTTTGACAATAGGATAAGAAAACGTGGGGTAGGTTGAATTTAAGAGTTAAGAGCAGCACAATAAAGTAGAATCAATAGCATAGCTGAATGGCAGTAAGTAAAATAAACATAGAGATAACTGATTTAAACTACAAGGCAGAATTTGAGTCTTTGTGGACAATGAGAACATCGTAGGACCAACTGGTCAAACCTGTTTGTAAAACTGAGTGAGTATTTCTCCAGATGGTGTTTCAACTGATAAACAGACTAGCATGAAGAGCTCTTCACTGGCAAGTATTCAATACTCTTAGAGCATATATGTTGCTAATTCCCCATTTAAGCACCTTAATCTTGGATGTGCGGCACTATTTTTTCCCCACTTTGATCTGATGCCAGGTGAGTTGGCAGCAGCTTGTCTAAACTTAACCATGTCAGATGTCTAACCTGTTTGCCAGATGTTTGTCTACTTCTTTGGATATCTGTAATGAGAAGTTATTTTACTCTCTGTTTTGAATCCTTTTCTTTTGTTCTTTTCAGATGCACTAGCATAGAAACATTGATATCTTTAAGAAGTACTTTGATGAGGTATTGGGACAGCGTACCTAGTAGCTAAACAAACCAGTCTGATGGACTGAATGGTCTCCTCTCATATGTCTAATTTCTTGTGTTCTTATACTAGAGGAATTGGCCATGATCACAGCATCAGCAATTCTTTCCAGCTTTGCAGAGTAAAACTGAGTGTAGATCTCTGTTTGAATGCCCATTTTGAACTTAACTTTCTATCTAGTATTGGTTTCTCCCTTGTGCAGGGTGTTGCTGAAATCTGTTTCCTTAAACACATACAGGCCTTCAGTTTCCATGCGCAGCTTAAGACACTGAAGGCAGGAAAACTACAGACTTGTGGTTGTAGACGAGGTAACACCTCCTGATGTCTAATCCTAGGGGTGTCTGGCAACATCATAGTAACCAAGGTGGACATTAGGCGGTACATCTCACTGCATTTGAGCCTTGAAACCATCAGTGATCTCTATGACATGAAGTTGCTACTGGATTCTGATATGTTACGATGCCTTTCATGAATGTCAACACGGCTCCTCAGTGTCGTAAAGTTGCCCTGTAGGGGGGAAAATACCATCAAAACCCTGACTAGACACCAAAAAGGGTCCTGAAGAATCTTTTTAAAATAAAAGGTTTACTTTATCAAAGGCTCTGAAGAAGATGAAGCTCAGAAGAGCTCAAAGGAATTGCCAGAAAAGGCAAGGTGATCACAGTAAACAAAGTCCCAATACAGAATCCAGAGGTGTAGTCAAAAAACAGAGCACAGGCTCAACAATCCATAACCACATGTTTTGCTGATGACACCTATTGGTTTACTCTTTATCATAACGGTGTAATTTTATGCACAAAATATGGTCCAGAAATGTCCTCAAAATTTTATGTTTTTGTGTTTAGAGGGCCAAAATTGGGAGTCCCCAAAAAGCTCAACATTTTGCACATATAGACATCAAGAGATGTCCTTTTATCCTGTCACTCAAATTATGTCACGCGATAAGCGATTCTGGGTCGTTTCTCCAGAAACATACTGTATAAACCATATGCAGCAGCCATAAGAAAACAAATATGACAACAAAACTGCATTAAGTAACTTTAATAAAACCAAAGAAATATCACAACAAGAAACTAACTCTATAGCTGAAATCTCCATGCGACAGTCCGGGTTGGCTCCATGGCTCCCTTGTTGTCCCGAGATCATTTCCAACACGAAACCGTCGATAGTCATAGACCGAGATGAGTCGGGCAAATGAGGACAGCAAAGGGTAGGTGCGAAAAGTGTCAATCAAATCCAAACATGGTACAAATTAAAGTGCAGTGCAACCAAGTTCTTCTTAATCTAAGCAATAAATAAATAATCCATAAAAAGAGGTTAAAAATCCAGAGACAGTGGTTTTCCTTTTAAAACATGAGCCCTAATACTTCCCTCTAAAACCTGAAATCTCCTCCATTTATCCTGTCTGGACCTTCCATTAATAGTAGCCGCCCTCTGACAAGTGCAGTTAGCCTTTAATTTCTGCTTGGGTTTCCATTGCCAGGCCTGCCGCATCCATGGGGCGCTGCATACCCGTCTACTGGGAGAGACCACCTAACGGGCTACTCCTATTCTCCAGCGTAGTTCAGTAGGAGCGCCTCTTCTTCAGCCCCTGGCACCATGGGCGCCGGCAGGGGGGTGCAAGTAGGTGCACGTGCACCCCCCTAGCTTTTGAAAAAAAAGGAAATGGAGAAAAAAAATAAATCTTTCAATAATAAGAAAAAATGCGAAAAAATAGTTTTTATTTTAAATTTTTAAATTACAATTAGACGTTTACATTTTACAACTATACATAAACAATCATTCACTTTGTTTCTAAAAGAGCATCTCAAGCCTTCTTTTTTGTTGTCCAAACTTGTCTACAACTTTGTCGATAAATTTTGGACAATTATTTATTCTTTTTTTGTGTACACTAAGCATACATAATCCACTTAATCTATCGTCACTCATTGTAGATCGGTTCCAAGTTTTGACGCGCCGTAATGTGCTAAAAGATCTTTCAATACTGCAGGTTGTTGCAGGAAGTGTCATGCCAATCTTGAGTGCCTCGGAAACAGCCGGATAAAACTTCGTAGCCTCTTCAATTAAACTCATGCAATCGGTAATTTCGTTTGCAATGTTTTTATTTTTCCACATCTCATACCATGTGGTAGCATCAGATATAAAGTTTGGAAGAATATCACCATACAGACTGTTAATGTCTTCCAGAACTATTAAAAACGATGATTTATCCAATTTACTCATTTCTTTTGGGTGAAGTTGTAAAAGTGAAAATGCTTTCTCTTGTGTAAAAGAATACCGAATTTGTAAAGATATTATAGAATCCAAATAAGGGATGAAAATGGACCTCCTAAAATATTCTTCTGCGTTTTCAGAAAGTAAATTCGATCTGTGAACTTGCCTTTTATTTAACCGTGGCTGTTTTAATTCAATGTCTAATTCTTCACAAGTCGATTGTGCTTTTTTGAAAATCAATGAAAACTCTTCAGAAACATTGTCTCGATGGGATTGCAGCACATCTATTAATTGAATTATATGAGCAGTTACATCTTTAATGTTCATATTTACTTGCTGCAACTGATTGCACACAGGTTCGAGTTTAGCCGAATAAGTAGCAATTACTAAAAGCGTCAAAATGTAAGTTGGAGTTGTAATAGCAGTGAACAGCAAATGAGCCTTAACCTTTGTGTTTTTGTTCGCACTGTCCTCTGTAAGCTTTTCTAGCGCTTGGACAATTACCAAAAGTTCTCAGAAAATATTCTGATACTTTTATACTTTGCCGACCAACGTGTTTCACAAAACAGAGGAATATTAGGAATCAAAGATCGTCGTAAAGTGCTCTCTCTAAACAGAACAGTACGCTTTAGAGAAAAATATTTATCATAAAAGTTGTAAAACTTATCAATGTCTACAATTTTTATTTGAAATATTTTTCTCTAAAGTGTACTGTTCTCCCAGAAATCGGAACTATTAACCGGCGTAAAAAGAGGTCTAGCTGTATGTAAGTGCTTACAAAATTACATTAAAAACTTAAGGAAAAAGCACTACCTATGCCACTGAATACATCAATAACATTTTTAACTATATTCCAGTGATCATATGATAACAAAAAAAAGTCGATGATTTTTTGTCAGAAAATTAAAAATTAGGTCATGCCTTAAGTGGTTAATCTATCTATGCAAAAACTGACTGCTCTGTACTGTTCAGAGATAGCGACTGTATTGGCAGGTATTTAATGGGCACATACATATACAAAAAAAGTTTTTGTTGCGGGGGGGAGCGTAGAAAGAAAAAAATCTCTTTATGCACCCCCCTGAATTAAATCCTGGCGGCGGTAATGCCTGGCACCTCTGCCTAAGGCTCGCCCCAGACCACCTGCCTCCATCCCTCTGTAACATGGGCTCTCCTTCCTCTGCTTCTCGTTCTTTCTTTCCCTACAAGGATTTTTTTGGGAGTTTATCCTTGTCGTCTTTTTAGAGAGTCAAGGCTGGGGGTTTGTCAAGAGGCAGAGCCTGTTAAAGCCCATTGTGGCACTTCCTGTGTGATTTTGGGCTATACAAAAAATAAATTGTATTGTATTTTATTGCATTGCATCTCTTTCTCTTTTCCCTTCTGTGCTAGCTTTCTTTACACAGCCTATCTATCTATCTATCTATCTATCTATCTATCTATCTATCTATCTATCTATCTATCCATTATATAGTGCCTTTCATATCTATCTATCTATCTATCTATCTATCTATCTATCCATTATATAGTGCCTATCTATCTATCTATCTATCTATTATATAGTGCCTTTCATATCTATCTATCTATCTATCTATCTATAACATTTCCCTAATTTTCAAAAAAACTCAAAAAGAATAAAGTGTAGGGAATTTTTCTTCATATCAGTGACTTTGACATGTGAGATAATCCAGTACAGCAATTTTGTGGAAAATCTGAGATGTAGTGGTCATATTTTTAAAATATTTGTGGAGATCTGTCATGTAACAACCCCACTGATGAAGATCACAGTGGTTACCCAGACCTCATTGCTGGTTACAAAGCAGTCCCCATAACAGTTCAAACTTTAGAGCCCCAAAAATGAAGGTCCGCCACTGATCAAATAATTTTAAATGTATCCAATTATCTGTCTTTTTAACATTGCTAATAATAAATACATTATTTAAATACAACAAATTAGATATGGATAATACTTTCATTTAGAATATGCAGGTCTTAATTAGACAAACTGCATCAAACACATACACGTAATCTATAAACGAAAGCCACAGCGCCTTGTATTTCTGAGCAGCATCAAACAGAATGACCACTTTTTGTGACACATGGACACTTACAGTACACTCTTGAGTGTGTAACTCTAAATGGCTATTTAATCAGTGCATTGAGGTAACTGTATGTCATGACCCAATCTGCTGCTGCGCCAAAAGTGATCTGTCGCGCATGTGTGTCAGAGGGTCATCTTCTATGTTCCTCGCATGCATGTAATACCACTGTGGGCCGAGAGGGGGCACTGCTGCTAATTGTATCATCTGACTATTTTGACTCCACAGTACTGAGAGACTGCCCAGTGAGGGCAACTGACCCCAGCCCTTCTTCCCCCGGACTATAAAAGCCCAGCCGTCTGGAAGGAGGTGTCACTTGTTGCCATGAGAGCAGCTGAGATGGAGTTCCTTCAAGCCATAATAAGAAGTCTTGATAGGCAGCATTTTCTGTTAAGACTGCTAGATGCTGACATTTCTTTTTGTAATTGCACCACCAAGCATAGTTTTCTTTTTGATAATTGACATGAAGTGGGACAGCTGTGTTGGTGCTCCAGCATTTATTGTTGTCATCAATTCCTCATTACAATGGATGACCACACGGTCTATTACTATGATAGTGTGTTTCTTTAAGAACATTTAAATATCTTATTGTGTTGGTTTATTTATAGCTAAAGGAATGTTTGGAACTTTTGTACTGCCACAATAATCAAGAAGACATAAAATGACGGTCTAAGACAACTATTTTTGTGAACTATCTAAAGTGCTTAAGACTTTGTCACAGCGCTGTGCATGTCAACTTGTGAATCAAGTGCTTAACAGTTTAATCTCACTGTAGACAAATGAGAATGGAGTCACTTTACCTTGAATTAATTGTTCAGTTTGTTAGTGTTTACTTTCTATAGAAGACAGAAAAGAGTCTTCATGATGGCAGTACTTATGGTCATTGATTGCAAAGGTATGTCTCTGCTAACAAATCAGATTTAACTTCAGCTGCATGTCTTATAATGTAAAGTCACCCTGCATGATATTTATGGTGCAATTATACTGTAATACGAAATGCATTATAATGCCCCTGGGTCCGGACCTGAGAGGGTGGCCGAGGACATGTCAGAAGGGACGGGGATACCCAGAATAGCCAACCATAAAAGCAACACCTGATAGCATGGATGGCGGTTTACGGGAGCTCAGACATGGCACTCAGAGTATTTTGACCACGTGTCTCTGCTGCTAAAGATCATCGGCCTGAGTGCATGACTACCATGGACCTTGGACCCTGGGTCAGCTCACAGAACTAGGGGATAGTGTGGCACATGGCTTCCCTCTGACAACGGTTAAGTGGAGTGAGGAGGTGACTTCGGTGATGTGTATGCATAGGCAGTGGGATGGAACACATATAGACACTGAAGACCTGTGTGGGGTGGAGGAGAGGCCGAGGAAGGTGGTAGTGGGTACGGCCATTAAAGAAACAAACCAAAAGAGCACAAATACTGGTGGACCCCTTGGGCACACTTAAGAGGGTTTGGCTCAGGCTGGGCAAACCAGTTCACCTCTCATTTTTCAAGCATCCCAGTGAATGCACTTTGCATTGTCTTTGAGGAAGAGGGTTCTGAGAAGAGGGCAGTGTACCGCCCCTGGGAGGGATGCATTTTTCAAGTGGCTGAGGACATGGGGGTGAGAATATCTGGAGAAGCCAGCCATAAAAGCAAGCCTCTTGAAACTAGTTGAGGGGTCCACCAGTGTTAGTATTAAACTGGTCCTCTGGGCTGAACCCACTACTGCCTTCTCCATACTGTTGAGGTCTCCTGTGACTATTAGCTGCTCGGTTCCTTTTCCCTGCACATACACACCGCTGTCCTCACCTTACTCCATTCATCTGGGATCAGAGGCAACCCATATGCCATACTATCCACTAAGCTCCATGAGCCAACCCAGGGCACTGTCGAAGTGTACTTTACGTGGTTTATGAACACTAGTGATGTGCAATGAACAAACTAACTAGGCCCTTTGCACTTGTCTTTGACTCTGAATGATCATACTGGTGCAACAACATTAAAAAACAAATCTTTTTGAGGCATGCACAGTGTGTGCAACGTTTTACTTTGCCTTCCATGACAGTCCGGACCTATTACCTTAACTTCACTTAAATGTCTGATGTCTTTGGGAAACAGCCTATCAGGAAACTGTTTCAGCAAAACAGTTATGATGACAAGTAGCCAATGACCAACTTGGTAGATGACACCAAGCGCCTCCCATTGATCAGTTTACTCTGACGGAGTGACTATGACTGTGGCAGTACTACACTGACTGACTGAATGAACCAGTATGCCCCCTACTGATCTGGAGAACCACTGCAGGCAAGAGACTGGCAGTATAGTACACTAAACTAGTTCACCGAAAGAATCGGATTGTGTACTGAACTGCAGACAAGAGACTCGCAGTACATTGAATCACAGTTCAGTACTCTGATGATATACAGTGCATCCGGAAAGTATTCACAGCGCATCACTTTTTCCACATTTTGTTATGTTACAGCCTTATTCCAAAATGGATTAAATTCATTTTTTCCTCAGAATTCTACACACAACACCCCATAATGACAATGTGAAAAAAGTTTACTTGAGGTTTTTGCAAACTTATTTAAAATTAAAAAAAAACTGAGAATTCACATATTCACAGCCTTTGCTCAATACTTTGTCGATGCACCTTTGGCAGCAATTACAGCCTCAAGTCTTTTTGAATATGATACCACAAGCTTGGCACACCTATCCTTGGCCAGTTTTGCCCATTCCTCTTTGCAGCACCTCTCAAGCTCCATCAGGTTGGATGGGAAGCGTCGGTGCACAGCATTTTTAAGATCTCTTCTGAGATGTTCAATCAGATTCAAGTCTGGGCTCTGGCTGGACCACTCAAGGACATTCACAGAGTTGTCCTGAAGGCACTCCTTTGATATATTGGCTGTGTGCTTAGGGTCGTTGTCCTGCTGAAAGATGAACCGTCACCCCAGTCTGAGGTCAAGAGGGCTCTGGAGCAGGTTTTCATCCAGGATGTCTCTGTACATTTCTGCAGTCATCTTTCCCTTTATCCTGACTAGTTTCCCAGTTCCTGCCACTGAAAAACATCCCCACAGAATGATACTGCCACCACCATGCGTGATGAGTGGTGCCTGGTTTCCTCCAAACATGACGCCTGGCATTCACACCAAAAAGTTCAATCTTTCTCTCATCAGACCAGAGAATTTTGTTTCTCATGGTCTGAGAGTCCTTCAGGTGCCTTTTGGCAAACTCCAGGCGGGCTGCCATGTGCCTTTTACTAAGGAGTGGCTTCCGTCTGGCCACTCTACCATACAGGCCTTATTCGTGGATTGCTGCAGAGATGGTTGTCCTTCTGGAAGGTTCTCCTCTCTCCACAGAAGACCTCTGGAGCTCTGACAGAGTGACCATCGGGTTCTTGGGCACCTACCTGATTAAGGCCCCTCTCCCCTAATCACTCAGTTTAGATGGCCGGCCAGCTCTAGGAAGAGTCCTGGTGGTTTCGAACTTCTTCCATTTACGGATGATGGAGGCCACTGTGCTCATTTGGACCTTCAAAGCAGCAGAAATTTTTCTGCAACCTTCCCCACATTTGTGCCTCGAGACAATTCCTTTGACTTCATGCTTGGTTTGTGCTCTGACATGAACTGTCAACTGTGGGACCTTATATAGACAGGTGTGTGCCTTTCCAAATCATGTCCAATCAACTGAATTTACCACAGGTGGACTCCAATTAAGCTGCAGAAACATCTCAAGGATGATCAGGGGAAACAGGATGCACCTGAGCTCAATTTGGAGCTTCATGGCAAAGGCTGTGAATACTTATGTACGTGTGCTTTCTCAATTTTTTTATTTTTAATAAATATGCAAAAATCTCAAGTAAACTTTTTTCATGATGTCATTATGGGGTGTTGTGTGTAGAATTCTGAGGAAAAAAATGAATTTAATCCATTTTGGAATAAGGCTATAACATAACAAAATGTGGAAAAAGTGATGCGCTCTGAATACTTTCCGGAGGCACTGTATCTATGGCAGATTACATCAGAAAGTTTTATCATGATGTGCGCACTGTTCTAAGGTTATACTTGTATGATTGTTTCCCCTCTATTTGTTGATGAAATTTTAATTATTGTCATAATTCAATAAAGGATTATTATTATTATTATTATTATTATTATTATTATTATTATGTGTAAATTACCTATTTTGGTGCTTGCTTTTTACATTGTTTATATTGTTTGGTGGTTAAAGTAGTTACAGATTTGTAGATTTTAAACGAGAATACATCTTGTTTTTGAAGTGAACGAATCAGTGACTCAAAGATTCATATCATTTTGGTGAACTGAACGAGATGAATCACTTAAAGGAATCGTTTTGCATATTCCTCATTTGCGCCAGCAGCCCCGTGCTCTCAGGAGAGTTTTCTATGGCCGGGCTCGCCAGGTATCCCCGCCCACTCTGATTGTGTCCCTCTCACATCCGGACCCAGGGGCGCTACAATATGTTATGTATAACAAGTCGTAGTATTACTGCTTTATTCTCTTGGTCAATGAAGCTGGGTACTGGTAAACTATTAAGCATTCCAAACTACTTGTGTATAGTAAGTAAAAATCCTGAATGCTCCAATAATGCAATAATTTTCGGATCCGAGCTCCAGCCCCCTAACTCCCCTCTCCTCTGCACCCAAGTGTATCAACAATCAGCACACGCTTGGTTGTTCTCGGCGCATGCGCGCCTGACTTGACTTGTGAAGACGCGCGTGCAGCACTGTAGCCCGCCTCCGGTGTGCCGCGCAGAGGAGGAGTTGCAGAAAACTCCAAATACTCTTTTTTTGGGAAGTGCTGACGCGGACAACCGTTCAGTGCAGCTGTGCTTCAGAGGTTCGGAAAGACGACATGCCAGGGCTCACGTTTTTGCCTTACTTCTGTCTTTTCTGTTTCTTCCTTGAGGTTCGCGCTTACTTTAACGAGGAACAGTTGTACCCGGAATCCATCGTGCAGAATCCGACGGTGGTGATTGCAATTATTGCCCGCAATGCCGCTCACTCTTTGCCTTACTATCTGGGAGCGATCGAGAGGCTCGACTACCCTAAAGACCGCATCTCCATCTGGTAAGGTCCTACGGGACGGGACTGGACCGGGGTGCATGCAGCTGCTGGGAATGCGTTGTCTACTTCAGCTTAGCGCTGATCTCATGTTATGTTTTACTTCACGTCTATGGGTGGAGGGGTTTTGCTTTTTATACATCATGGGTCCACATCATTAATAACTGCCTTGGCCAGGCCGCCTTAATAAGCTTAGTAAGCTTTGTGAACTGCTGTGATTCACTTCATTGTAAAGACTTCTCTAGACAGTAAATTCCTCATTACATATTAATGTGTACGGGTGGCACCAGCGACCCATACCAAAGGACATCTTATCGTATGGGTGCTGGCTGGGGGTCCCAGGAGCATAGGGGCCCACAATGTTTCTGCTGCCTTATGTATGTTTCTGCTTTGCTTTCAAAACAGAGGCGCCAGCACATACTTTGCCCCGATGTCCAGGATGTTGTTAAGACGGCTCTGCCCATGCCATAACCTAGGGGGTATGCTCACTTTTTCAGTGTTTATGTGAATTTTCTTCCTTCCAATTTCCCTCACACATCCCCAAACACATTCATCGTAAGTTAATTGGCGATTCCACATTGGCCCTAAGGTAGTGTGATGTGTGTGTGTGTCTGTGTGTGTGAGTGGACTGGCAGCCTGTTTAGGCATTCTTTCTGACTCATGCCTAGTGCTGCCAACATAGACAGGTTAGATTAAATGAGTTTGAAAATGTTCTGTTATTGCATAGAGGGTAGCAGTGTAGCTTCACAGCTTCAGGAGTACCTGCTCACTGTCTCAGAGCCAGCCCTAGACAATTTCGGTCCAGAAGCAAACTGATACACCCCTGCAGCTAGGGGGTCTGGGGCAGAGCTCCAGCCGCCAAGCGATTTCCTGCATTCTGAGCTGCAGAAATGCGTTTTCCACTTTTTGACGATTTCCGTTTGACACTGACAACCGTAACCGTAACACACTGACAGGAGCCAAATTTGCAGGCTGTCAGTGCAGACTGTTGTACAAGGCCCTGAGTGAAGGGTATGAGTGATGGAGGTCGGAGTGGGCCCGCATAAATGTCTTTAGTGACGATACATTAACAGATAAAGCTACATTTTAGCCAGCTTTTGCTGTTTCCACCAGGCAGCACATGGAGGTAAATAGCTAGGCCAAGCCCATTTTTTTTGCTTTTTATATTTTTGTTATTTTATGAAGATGAGATCCACATTATTTTGTTTTTACATTTTTATTCGGTTTTAAAGCTTGTTTTCATACTTTCGAGATATTCAGATTTCCGTATAAAATAACTTACCAGCAGATATTGAAATCTATTTCACACAAAAGACACTTTTCGAAACTTGGCACTGGCAAACTAATGAATAAGTTCAGAATAATCAAAAGATTCGACTATCTCTTGCTCAATTGACATCAATGCCAGACTATTCAGACGTTCGTGGCTCATGGAGCTTCGCAAGTAATTTTTGATAAGCTTGAGTTTTGAAAAACTCCTCTCCGCTGAAGATACCGTTAGAGGCACACAGCAACATTAGGCATGGCAGTTGCTAACTCCTTCACATACAAATATTCTAGTGCTCGCATGGCCGTTGAATTGGAGTGCCGAGTGGAGATGTCCACGTGGAGTAATTAGGTGATCGAATATGTTGCCGGTGAATATATATATATATATATATATATATATATATATATATATAACAAATTAGTAATAGAGGTTGGAGTGAAGGAGTCAGTTGCTCCATTGGGCCCTCCGCAGCAGCGTCACATCACAGGGAAAAAAAAAACCTTGGCCGCAGTGGGCCCCCTCCAGCTATGGGCCCTAAGCGGTCACTTCGTTCGCTTTGCCCGAAGGCCGGCTCTGACTGTCTCTATCCATTGCCTCTTTTAGGTGGGCTTCCTGCCCTGTGCTATACCATTTAGATCAAGGGGGGTTTGAGAAGTTGAGAGGGATCTTTACTTTAATGAAAGCACATTTGTGTGCTTCCAAAACAGTACTAACACATTAAATAATGATTTTAGGTACTCTGATGGACTGGTACCCTATGTGGTGCTATTTCCCATCTTGTGCTGCTGTTGCACTTGGCCCCAGCTACCCAGTAGGGGATATGTGAGTTTGAATAAATTAACAATTACAGATAAATAAATTGGGGGAAAAAAAGAAACTAAATCTAAGGTCCCAATCCCTGAGAGTCCATCTTTGACGTGCAGCTCATCTGCCTACTCAAATTCCTTAAGTGACGGGCATGAACGTATTCCAGTTTTTCCTCCCCTAAGGCCAGCACAGCAATGCAGTGGTTAAAGCTCATGCCTCGCAGTCCCAAGGACTTAAGCTTGAGTTCTGGCCAGACCAATATTTGAGTTTTCATGTTCTGCAGGTGCTCTGAATTTTGTCCGTATTTTGCTCTTGGGTAACCTGTATGGGTGAATGTAACGGGTGTCCATCGATGGACTCATCAGTGTTTTCTACTTTGTGGCCATTTGGCTCCAAGGTGACTGCAATCCTCATGTGAGCAAAGCAGACTCATGGAATGAATGGATGGATGGATGGATTACTTTCAGTTCCTCTGTCCTGTTGAAATTCGAGAATTAGAGAACTTGTAAATGCAGTGGTGCCATTCTTTTACTTGACAGCAGATAGGGCATCTCTGTCTCCACTTCTTAGCACTTCTAGGTCTTGCACTGCGGATCCTCCAGTCCTTCTTCTGCCGATGTCACATTACACAACTTCTAGCCAGAGGGGATAGGAAACTTGAAGTTGCTGACCTCGTCACCAGAGGATGCCAAAGTACATGACCGGATGTTCCAGGGTATGTCAGATTAGATGACTATTTAATGACTTTACACCACAGTGTCACGCTTAAAGTATTGCAAGCATGCCTCATTTCCTGGCAGCCTGTAACATGCTGCCAAATGTAGCTGGTGCCTGTGCAAAGGCTTTACAAATACAGGGAACTGAGCAGCAATTCTGACCCCTTTTCTCTTTATTTCAATTCTCTTTTGGTTTGTAAAACAGACAACATCAGACAGATGAGTCTTTCTTCAGTTTTCCAGGTCCAAAACGCGCACATTCCTTATTCTTTGTTGCTTCATTATATACATTGTACTGCTGGCAGAGCCCTCATTGGTTGCTAGCCTTTGCTTACACACAGGAACCAACCCTACGACCTAAGACAAAATCTTGATGGGGTGAGTCGCAGACTGGTGGGACTGAGTCATTGGGTTTGTCAGACTACGTGGCCAGGACTCATGGGAGCACACAGTGTCTGCTTCTGACTCGCTAAGACCATGACAATGAAATCTGTGACTGATAATCACTGGAAAAGTCATGGAAAAGTCGTTTAATGTGACACAGCCTTTACATAGGTGGTTTCATTGTGCACACTGAACATGTACTGTATTTATTCTAAATTTAAACAATAATAATAATAATTCCATACATTTATATAGCGTTTTTCTCACTACTCAAAGCGCTCTCTACGCAGGGAGGACCCGGGAAGCGAACCCACAATCTCCTTCCTGCAAAGCAGCAGTCCTACCAGTGTCTTTTGTTCTTTAGGGTTTTGTGCTCTAATTTATATTCCACCATTTGGTTTCCCTGGCCAGACGCTATATCGGTAGTACAGTTCCGAGTAAGTGTTTGGGCGTCGGGTTGGCACTCTTCTGGTTTGCCCTGTGACTGCTGCCTTTTCCCTTCTGTGTGTGATTTTCTTACAGGAGGCATGCAGGTCCAGCATTAAAATATAAGAAACAGGTGGCAGTAGAGTAGCGAGTCCTGGATGCGAGAGTGGAGCTAGGCTAGACTGCAGCTCAGGATATAAAGAAGTGCCAGTTGGTATTTATTTCTGCTGTCTCCAGATTCAAACCTGCCATTTGGTTACCATATTTTAGTTCTGCTACAAATTCCTGCCCTCCCCAGCTAATGTCCGGAGTAACAATGGCATGCTGTCCTCTGCTGCTGTACCATGTCAGCCAATGAGTTCGGCCAAAATACGTTTGTTCTTTTCAAGAACTTGACGTGTTTTTTTTAAATTGTTTAAATTTACATCATTGTTAAAGGTCATTTGGTTTACAGTTGAGATGTTACTGTATTACCTGCTTTTTTGTTCTCGGGTGGATGCAGTGGGTTCAGAAAATATTCAGACTCTTCACTATCTGCACACTTTATTGTATCGTGGATTTAATTTTAAATGGATCAATTTGACATCTCTGCGCATCAGTCCACACTGAGTAAACCGCAGTCGCAAAATGAAAGCATGCTTTCGGAAAGGTTTGCAAATTTATTAAAAATCAGAAACTGAAATCTTATGTTCCTTTCAGTATTCTGATTCTTTTCGGTGGCACTCCAAATTGTGGTCAGGTGCCTCCTGTTTGCTTTAATTCTCCTTTCAGACTTGGCCAACTGGACATCGTTCAGAAAGGCACATACCTGTGTATAGAAGATCCCACAATTCACCCTGCATGTCAGAGATAAAAACAAATCATCCAAGAATCTCTGTAGAATTCTGTGATCAAATTGTGGCAAGGCGCAAATCAGGGCAAGGGGATAAAACCATTTCTAAAGCTTTGAGTGGTCCCAGGAATACAGTGACCTCAATAATTGTGAAATGGAAGAAGTGTACAACCACAAGGACTCTGCCTAGAGTTGGCCAATCAGCCAAACTTAGTTACTGGGCAAAAAGAGCCTTGGTCAGGCATGACCGAAAACCCAATGGTCACTTTCACAGAGCTTCAGAAGTCCTCTTCTGAGATGGGAGAACTTGTTTGAAGGAAAACCATCTCAGCAGCGCTTTGTCAGTCAGATTGGAAGTCCCAGCGTAAAAGGCATATGGCAACCTGCCTGGAGTTTGGCCGAACTGAATTTAAAAGGCTCTGACAGCATTAAGAAAAGATTCTGTGGTCTGGTGCGACAACAATTGAACTCTGTGGGCAGAACTCCATGCACTGTGTCAATGAGGAGCAGTCACTGCTTATCGCCTGCCTAACACCATCCTTGTGGTGAAGCCTGTTGGTGGAATCATCACGCTATTATGGTGTTTCTCAGTGGCAGGGACAGGGAGGCAGGTCAGAATTGAGGGAAGGATGAACGCAGCCAAGTACAGAGTCCCTTGAAGAAAACCTGCTCTGGTGTGTGCACCACTTCAGACTGGGATGATGGTTCACCTTTCTGAATGACAATGACCCAAAGCATACAGCCAAGACAACAATAGAGTGGCTTCAGGACAAGTCCTTGAATGATCCAGACTGAAATCTTGTAGAACATCTGTGGAGACACCCAAAGATGGCAGTTTTATAGATGCTACCCATGGAGTCTAATGGAGATTGAGAGGATCTTAATCCAGGTGTGCAAAGCTTGTAGAGATGTACCCAAGAAGACTCTAAGTGGGAATTGTTGCCAAATGGACTTCCGTAAAGTACTGAATTAAAGATCTGGATACTTACGTAAAAGAGAGATTTCCGGTTTTTATTTTCAATAGCAGACCCCTCGTGACCCTGTGTTAGGATATAGCGGGTTGGTTGGATGATGGATGGATGTTTTAACTTTGTTAAGGTAGGTTATTGAGTGTTGATTGATGTGCAGAAATGGCAGTTATATCCATTTAAAATTACATCTACAACACAATAAAGTATGCAGAAAGTAAAGGGGTCTGAATACTATAGAAATCCACAGTGTGGCTGCATGTTAGATTAATTAGGGATGCTTAACTGAGCCACTGTGAGTGTACCCTGTCATGGGGTGGTGCACCTGTGAGAAGAGATGCCCTGTGGGTAACAACAGGAACAAGCCTATTGTAGCATCAGCAGCCAGGTTCTCTCTTTCTCTTATGTAAGGGTAGGTAACCAGTGCTTTAAGTTTTGGACTTTGGGAAGACTAGTATAGGCTTGACACCTTAAGACCATATGATGCAAAGGACTCTTCTGTGTGTTATGAGACTAGTGTTTAAGGGAAGAACACCACTAGAGGGCATAACCTCAGGCATATAGTACTCACTGAGGAGCTCAGAATCGCCACAGTGGTGAGGCCCCACTATCTGCTAGGTGTTAAACAAAGGCTGGCAGTAGCTCACTGATGTTTGAAGATGTGGAAAGAAAAAGCCATTGTGCCATTAAACAGGCACATGTCTGGTTTCATCAATAACTTCAACATGCAGTAATGCCAGATGTTTTTGCCATCAACTCAGTCCTGGTGCCTTATAAAGATCATGTTCAAATTTCATTTATTTATTCTTCCTCCTTCTAGCTAAAAAAAACTGGCACTTAGTAGTGTGTACCTTTTGAGCTTCCTTGCTGTCAGAGAGCCTTTCCTGCTACGTTAGGGATGGCCAGCCTGGCAGGCTGTGTCAGATTTATTTTTTAGTGAAATCGGATGATTTTTTTTTGCTCACTTTTACTACACTTTTCTTCTAGGGCTGCAACCGATCACAATATCGACAACACCACAGCGGTCCTGAGGGAGTGGCTCACTGTTATGCAGAAGTATTACCATAAAATAGAATGGAGACCCATGGAGGAACCCAAGTGAGTCTATGGTTGTCTGCTTTGAACCCATGCCCGTGATCCCTCACAGTAAAAGTGTGTTTGTTGCTTTTATGTGCTGCATAAACTGAATTACGTCAAACACAATGTTAAGTCTTTCCGGCAGGCAGTTTAGCTTGGTGGCCAGAGCTCTGATGTTTACACCACAAAGCTGGAAGTTTAATCTTTCCTTCTGACACCCTGTGTAGGTCATTAAACTTACTATTATACCAACTACAAAAAAAGTAATGAAGTCATTGTGTTGTAGCCGGACAGCAATGGAAAAGTGACCGGAATTTGTGCGTGACATGCAGGGCACCAATGAAGTGCAAGAGATAGTTCTAAAATTAATCATATCCACACCAGATTGCACATGTATAGTTCATTGCTGTCCTTGTAAAAAGAGTCGATAATCACTAAGCCTACTGTACCAGTCTGACAAAAAGAATTAATTATTTGGGTATCTTTCATAAACCTTGTTAGGATATTGAAAAGCAGATTTCAGATGTCTAAAACTTCCACTTTGAATTCTTGTGTTGCATATTCTCAGACGTCAGATCCATACCTGTGGGGCATGCACATTTTTTTCCCCAAACTCTCTGTTTCTCACAAGTTGTAGGTGTCTTCTTAACTGTGCCTGTAAGAGACCTGCAGAGTACCCCCAGGGTATACATATGACTACAGTGATACAAAATTCCCGGTTTGTCCCATTCTGGAATCCAAAAAAGTTTAAATTCTGAAAGCCACTTGGTCCTAAACACTTCAAATAAGGTAGCGGGAACCTGTTTTTATTAGAGGTATTTGCTGAATCCTGATCTAATGCCTAAATGCAGATGTCCAGCTGACATTTGTCTTGATGTAGCTGCTGTGAAAAAAATAAAATAAAATGCACAACACATGCCACACTGTTTAATGCAGCATGTGATGCAAAATAACAGGTACTGTTACTAGCCTAAGAAATAAATCTGTAACTATTGCTTTACTGTGGAATCCACAGTTGCCTGCTTCTTTCACTGGACACTAAATGGCCCAATGAGAGTGCCTGTCTAGTTCATCTAGCTGCTAAATAACCCAAAATGGCAAAAGAAGGAATAAAAACATACACATACATATAAACTAAAGAATAGCAGAGAAAAAATGTTCAAAAAATGTATGTAAAAACATACATTTGATAAACCAGAGGAGACCAATAGGATGTCACTTCTGTATCTTATTCTGATTCTTTGTAAACGTTGCAAGAGTTCTGCTAAAACTACATAACTCAGTATTGTGTTCCAGATTCCCATGACTCTTTCTCTGAAGACAGTCTTCTTGACCTTTAAGATTGACTTGCTTTAAATTCCACCACTACCCTTAAGCATGTAGTTCACTATTTAATTGAAAGAATTCTGCTGGGTCAGCTTAGTGCTAATGAGAATTTTGAAGATCTGAATTAGCTCACAATGAAACTGTCTGCTCAGGACTAAAGCTGTTTAATTTCTTAGTGTGTCAGAGTAGGATATGCTGTTTACAACAACAACAACAACATTTATTTATATAGCACATTTTCATACAAACAGTAGCTCAAAGTGCTTTACATAATAAAGAATAGAAAAATAAAAGACACAATAAGAAAACAAAATAAGTCAACATTAATTAACATCGAATAAGAGTAAGGTCCAATGGCCAGGGGGGACAGAAAAAACAAAAAAAAAAACTCCAGACGGCTGGAGAAAAATAAAATCTGTAGGGATTCCAGACCATGAGACCGCCCAGTCCCCTCTGGGCATTCTACCTAACATAAATGAAACAGTCCTCTTTGGATTTAGGGTTCTCACGGAAGGACTTGATGATGGTGGTCACGTAGAGTTCTGCCTTTTAATCCATCCATCATTGTTGGAGCATCATGAAGCTTTGAGTAGGTGGTGGTGGCGCAGGCCACCACCACAAAGAAACCGGAAAAAGAAACAAAAAAGAGAGTAGGGGTCAGTACGGATTTTAGAGCCACCATGAATAGTTATTCTGATGAATTGAACATATAGAGTATCAGGATTAAGTTAAATTGAAGTTATAGAAAGGCCATATTAAAGTAATGTTTTCAGCAGTGTTTTAAACTGCTCTACTGTATCAGCCTGGCGAATTCCTATTGGCAGGCTATTCCAGATTTTAGGTGCATAGCAGCAGAAGGCCGCCTCACCACTTCTTTTAAGTTTTGTTCTTGGAATTCTAAGGAGACACTCATTTGAGGATCTGAGGTTACGATTTGGAATATAAGGTGTCAGACATTCCGATATATACGATGGGCGAGATTATTTAAGGCTTTATAAACCATAAGCAGAATTTTAAAGTCAATCCTGAATGACACAGGTAACCAGTGTAGTGACATTAAAACTGGAGAAATGTGTTCGGATTTTCTTTTCCTAGTTAGGATTCTTGCAGCTGCATTCTGCACTCGTTGCAAACGATTTATGTCTTTTTTGGGTAGTCCTGAGAGGAGTGCATTACAGTAATCTAGTCGACTGAAAACAAACGTGTGAACTAATTTCTCAGCATCTTTCAGTGATATAAGAGGTCTAACTTTACTTATGTTTCTTAAGTGAAAAAATGCTGTCCTAATGATCTGATTAATATGCGATTTAAAATTCAGATTACAGTCAACAATCACCCCTAAGCTTTTTACCTCCGTCTTGACTTTTAATCCTAATGTATCCAGTTTATTTCTAATAGCCTCATTGTATCCATTATTGCTAATCACTAAGATTTCAGTTTTCTCTTTATTTAACTTGAGAAAATTACTATTCATCCATTCTGAGATACAAGTCAGACATTGTGTTAGTGAATCAATAGAATCGGGGTCATCAGGTGCTGTTGAGAAGTACAGCTGTGTGTCATCAGCATAGCTGTGGTAGCTCATGTTGTGCCCTGAGATAATCTGACCTAACGGAAGCATGTAGATTGAGTTTAGTTCATTGATGCACTTGGTCCCTGTTTTGTGGATAGTTTTTAGTCTTTTCTGTTTTGTAGCTTATTAGCTAACATGGCACACAGAACTCCAGATGCCATCTTACTATCACATTATAGAGGCTGCATTAATCTACTTTTTTTATTAGTAAGCAAACTTTTTATTTTCCATTTCAATTCATTCTGCGTACTGATTACACACTATAGGCCATGTCAAGTTAGATGCCTTTTCGAGTGATTTTCCATCGTAGCCTTCATTCCATAATCTTACTGAGCTGGAGGCAGTTCATGACGCGCACCTATGAAGCCAGCCGCCTAATGTAACATACCCACTCCAAATAGTCTACAACAAACCCCAGTAAAATCAAACAAGTTTGATTTTGTGTTTAGTTGTAGGGGTAGGTTCTGTGTACTTGAAAGTCGAGAAACAATGAATGCACATCTGGAAGTACAACACAGTGATGGGGAATAAGAAACATAGGGATTTTGGACCTCACAAACAGCAGAGGTGCTTGTTTGTCTGATGTGTTGTGTTTTATGTACAGAATGGAAAAAGAAAACAAAAAAATGACAGAGATTGCAGCTGAACTCTCCGTACCTGTTAATGCTTCGTACAACACTGACAATGACAGACAGCACATTATTAGCTGTCACAAAAATGGGCAAATATGTGCTGTGCTGGAAAGATATCATGCAGTCGCTAAATGTGACATGTCCAGTGGTTTTCAGTTGCGTAAATTGATATGCGCCAGCGACAAGATTACCAATGACATTCCTCAAGTCTGATATACCCAACAACTAAAAGTCATGTAATGTAACATTGGCTTAAGAATGTTGTGCTAACATAAATCCCCTAATTATTTTGAGAGGTTACTTCCTGAAGGTCAGTGTAATCCATGTTGCTTTTATAATTAACACTCCTTTTCCTTTTATTTGCTTGTAATACTTTTCACTTCTGTACATTAAACTGCATTTTTGTAAAGATCATCTTTTTGAAGTGATTTGCTACATGCTCGGTATTTGTTGTCTCCACTTTTAGCGTCTTCTGCAAATCTTACTCACTATATCAGGATCAATGTCATTTATTTAAACTATAAAAGTAAGAGCCATGTCAGATTGAACGTCACTATTCAAAAGTAGTTCAAATGTATTTAAACTCGGTCTTATTTGAAGGCAAACGCTTGTATTAGATTATAAAAGTATTTATTTGTTTTACCTCTACTGATTTTAACATTGCGTTACTCCAGACACGTAATGCAAAACTGCAGTATTTTGCAGATCTATTTTTGCACTTTGCTTCCATGATCAGCTATTTCATCATTTTAAATGGTTAGCTGGTTGTCTTTATCAGAAAAACTTGCAGCCAGAACCTTTCACAGTGTAGTTGTAATTTTTTTTTGTTTCCCCAAGTGTATTTGGAGCAGTTTAACTAAATGCTTTTCTGGTGCCTTGAAAGTGTCCTTTTGTATCTGATTCTGGTTAATTCAGTCCTAAGCCCGATATCCCTGACTGTCATTTATTCCATAATGCTTCTCATTAAAGCAAATGTAAAGTAACCAAATATTCAGATTTTTCTTTTATTACAATTCTTTAAACCCTGTGCTAGAAACTGAAACTTAATTTAAGAAAGAAACGTATCCTCTAGTAGGACAAGTTTGATGAAATCTATTCGAGTCAGAAACCAGGCAGGGGAAAAGCTGTTCATTCATCATCAATTACTATTCAGCAAATGCTTGAACAGAGAGCATTCTTTACAGCAGTCTGTTACAGCATGACGACAGTGGTCTGAGAAACAAAGGATAGAGGTTCATTTTATAAACTTATGAATTTACATAGAGTATCTTTAACCCCTTGGGCTGAGCGACCACCCTTGAAATGTCTGTGTCTGCAACAACTGACCATTCTGGTTGTTTACAGGATATGTGGTGATTTCTTGGTCATCTTTCAGTACACTTTATGTTCTACATCTTTGTCTTTGTTGTTCACTTGACCTTTATCTGGTTTCCTGATAAGCCTGAACAGGTTTCTGACATTTATTAAACCTTTATGCTATTTCTTTAAGATGTATGCTGTATTTTCATATTGAAAGCATATCAGAACACTTTATCCTAAAGGACTATGTGGCCCATAAGTCTAATTTTTCTTTCACAACCCCCCACTTTAAAGAGGCAGCACACTGTGTCCTACAATCAGTCCTTTTAAATGTGGCTACTGTTTGACACCTAATGCCTAAAACAGTGAGTTGTCACTAAAATATTCAGGCTACCTGTATTAAAATACCACTGCATCTGTAAACGACAAAATCAAGTATACAGATTGTGCAGACACTGACTTGATACTGCAATACCTCTGTTAGTCACAAATACCAACAGGCTTGCTGTGATCTTAACTGTACACTGCGGATACCCATTGGACACCCCCAAAATCATAAAACAAGCCCAGCTTCGACCTGCCCGCCTCTTGCCTGCTGTTTTACTACGCTCGTTATTCTCACCCTGTTGTGGTCTTACTAAACATCCCGTATTCCTCCTGATCCTTGTCAGGACAGTGAGCCATAAAAGCAGCCACGAAAAGGAGCTGAAGTCCATACGATCCACATGTGCTGGCACTGCACTCTGTTGCCTCTGCAAATCCCAAAGTGCTTATGACGGTGTTGTGTAGGTCTTTTAGCACTCAGCTGGTATCCCTGCACTGCCAGCGTATTGTGACGTGTATTGAAATAGCAGTTGCCTGAGTACTGCTAGGACTTTTTTTGTACTGCTGGAGCTTGTTCTTTCTGTACCATGAGTGTTAATACAATAATAAAGTAAAAAATAAAGTATTTATAAATGTATATATACAAGGCCCTGAATCAAATATATTTGAATACTTACTCATTTAATTGTAATATTCAGACCTTACTTTTTGGCTAATTTGACAGCCCTAGCCATAACACAAACCCGAGTGACCCCACTGAGGACCTCACCCCACTTGGAGCATTGTCATCTTGTCTATAGCTTATGTCCTCTGGAGTTGCCTGTTTAGTAATCAACTTGACATTCAGTTTTGTAAGTCACATCAGATGCCAAAGGCTACTAGCTTGACATTTAGTATTGGCCCATATCAAATGCTTCTTGAAAGTCAAAGTAAATTATGTGATATGTTTTGCTTCTGTCAAGCACTCCAGTTGCCTTTTTAAAACAGTTTTTATTGGTTTGGCAGGATCTTTCTCTTATAAATCCATGCTGGCTGGTATATAGCATATTATTTTCATGGAAGCAGTCTTCTGATTTATTTATAGTTTCCAAAATGTATACGGGATAGAAGTAAAGCTTATTGGTATATAATTACCAGGACCTATTTTGTTTTTTTTATGCGGAAAGGAGGCACATTTGGCATTTTCCATTCGTCGTGTACGTCTCCCATCCGAAGTGATTGACAAAGTAACTTTAGGTTTATAAATGAAGTCTTTCATTTCTTTCAGCACTACGGGGCATTTATTAGTTTTCTGTGCAAAAATGGCCTGAAGCTCACTTGACTCTTCTATTTTAGTATCTGTAACCTTGGAGTTTATTTATTTTATTTTTTTTTACTTCTGCCTGAAACATTCTATTTATTTCTTCATTTAAAGATACTCGGATAAAGTTTTTTTTTTTTTATTTGCTATCTGCTGCATCTTTTTCAATGAATCTTCTCAGTGCATTTTTAAATCTTTTAAAATTCTTTTAGTATAGTATTTTAACTGGAGTGGTTGTATTGGAATTTTTTTTTTCTGTTTATGATATGCAACAGCACAGAATATGACACTGAATACACGCTACCGACAGCTAACTACAATACTATTTATTTGTATGCCACATTTTCAAGAAAAAAGTGAAGCATAAAGTGCTGTACAAGAGAAAATATGGAATAATATTTATTTGTATAGCATATTTTCACTGCAGTGGGTTGGCACCCTGCCCGGGATTGGTTCCTGCCTTGTGCCCTGTGTTGGCTGGGATTGGCTCCTGCAGACCCCCATGACCCTGTGTTTGGATTCAGCGGGTTGGAAAATGGATGGATGGATGGCATATTTTCATACAAAGAATATATCTGGAGGTGCTTTACAAGAAAAAAATAAAAGAGTAAACAATCAGAAATAATTTAAAATTATAATAAATAAATGACATACTAAAAATAGTACTTGAGAATAAATAAATATGCACTTGCATAACACAGATATACAAGTAACAGAGTCCTTATGTATAGATTTTTTTCATTAGTGTTAACCCCAAAAACTTGGAATTCTGTGAAAAAATGGTTAGTCCCAAGTGTTTCTCATGTTAAGTTGTTTTGATGAGATGTAGAGTGTTAAGACAGACTTGGGACAGTATATTGCTGTCATCTTGTGGATGAAATGGCACCAAACTGCAAAAAAACACTTAATGGTAACTCCTCAATATTCATGAGGGGTGGAGCCTTCAACTAAAACTTACAATGAAAAGCTGTAAATCTGGTTTTAGAACAAACTGACACTAAACCATTAGTTGAATTGAGTGACAGTGTGAATTGGTCGTCAGACGTGGACACAGATAATAAAACTGATATTTATAGCACTGTACGATTGGCATCCTGTCCACAGATTGTTCCTGCCTCCCTCAAGATGCTTGCTGGGGTGCACAAGACTCTGGATGGAATAATTTATTCCAACAGTACTGTGTCAGTTAAATGTACCAACCCTCAATTCCTGTCCTTCTGTTTTGTTTCTTCACATAATCAATTGCCACATAATAAGAGTCTGTAATAAATGTAAAACCAGCTGTAAGCTTATAATGCAGATTCTTCAAAACTTTTAAGGAACATTGAAAAATCTTTGTTATACATGTTTAACTATTCCATCCATCCAGGATTGCGCCAGACCCAGCAAGCATAGAGTGGGAGGCAGGAACAATCCCTAAATGGGGAGCCAGATTATCACTACCATTGTGCCCCCAACATGTTTAATTATTCACAGTATACATTATTTAAATTAAGTTAATTTATCTGTAAAACATAATATACAAACTTTAATGCATTTCATCATAAAAATTATATCCGGTATACATCCTGGTGTTCTAACAGCACACAGTGCTAAGAGGATAGCTCTTAGAAATCTAAATTAACTTAGAAGGCAGTCATCATCATCTGTAAATACATGCCCTCTTCTATTGAATTGAATCATATTCCTTTATTGTCATTGTATGGTACAATGAGGTTCAATATGCAACTCCTCCATAAACTAATTTTCCTGTAAAATGATCAAAAAAGAATAATATTATTAAAAAAAAGAAAAATATACAATCTGAAAGCATAAGTACAATATACATGTACATATAGTGCAGATAGTGCAAATGGTTCATAAAGTGGCTCAGGCTGTACAATATTACAACTGTAGTGCAAGTTTACAGTGAGGTAATTGTACTTATAAGCATAGACAGTTCTACTGGAAGCACTTGATGGACTGAATGAGTGCGATTATAGCTCTTGGGATGAAACTGTTTCTGAACTGCGAGGTCCCTACAGGAAAGGATTTGATGTGTTTGCCGGACGGGAGAAGTTCAAATAGACTGTGTGCATGGCTGAGTGGAATCCATGCACATGCTCCAACTGGCTTTCCTGAAGCACCCTCTGAGCTTTGTAGAGCTTTTCCGATCAGCTGCTATGAAGCTGTGACACCACCCACAAATACAATAACAGGTTAAAATACTCTGAGTGATGCACTGAGAGTAACAACACTAAAGCAGCTATGGCATTTGGAATAGTTTGGCCATTCTGTGCACCATTATATTGTTACAGAATGATTACAATCAAGGGCCTTAAATTCGTAAACGATATACAGTTAACGTTGGTGTATTTGGTAAAGCCCATGTCATGAATGTGAATCTAAAAATGAAAGGGAGACCATACAGAAAAAGTAGCACTACTTTAATGCTGGGTGCTGCCTGTTTGCAAAACCGAGCAGAAAAGTGCGTATGTATGGTGTGAGGCCACAGTAACAATGTGTGTAGCTTTACAGCAAGTTTAGTTTTTATACATCTTGAAGTGAGCATGGAAACAGGCGTACACAACATTTTTATGTGTACACACTGTTTATACATGAGACACCTCTTAGTCTTATCAGGCCCTTCCACTCAGCAGGGTTCCAGGCATATTATCACTTTCTTAGCTGTGTGTATGTGCAGCCTAAATTTTTCAGTTCTACCTTGGGGCTTGAAGGCTAAAGCCATTTTTAAACAATCCATTCGTTACTTAGACTAGTCATTATCATTATTGTGAATTAGGCTGATTACTTACGGTATGTACAATCTAATTTAGCACTTTATCCATTCAACAAAAAATGGAAATTTGTGAACATTCATTTGCACTTCTGCTGTTGGTTTTGAGTATTTGCTATTGATGTTGAGATATCTTTTAATACTGTGATTTAGAGGTTGTATTGTATAACAAAATAATTATAACCTTCATTTTGTGGGTTTTTTTTTTTCTTTTTATGGCCATAATTGCTCATGCTGGTGCTAGTAGCCTAATATATTGTGTGTCTGTCCCTCACTACTTCACATAAGATGATTCACTGCAAGCTGTGAATCCTCGGCTGCCATGGTCTTCTGCATCTCTCCCTGTTGCAGCTACAATGACCTTTTTTCTACTACATCCAACGTCTACATATTCACACTGCTGTTTCTGCTGTTTCATTTGGGAAGCAAGACTTATCAGTGGACTTGTACCCAGGCCAGTGCATTTAAGAAGCAGAGGAGGTCTTGAAGGTGCTGCTGTTTAGCGCCTGATCATCTCTGTCTTTCACTCTGTCTCACATGTACTGTTTGCATGGCTTCCCAGAATGGCGCAGCCCCTTCTGACAACACCTCTCTTTCCCACTCTCTCTGTCTGTCTTTCTCTTTCTGTCTCTCCCAGGTTTGTTTGGCCTCGAACTAGAAATTCCCTTCCAAAAAAGACACAGATTAGATAAATGAGATGTGCGTGTGTGTCATCCAAAAATCAGTATATTTTACTATTCCCAATGTTTGATGTCTAATGAGAAGATAAAGATTATTAAGATTTATTAAGAATTATTAAAATTAGGCTGAATTTTATTAAATGAAGGCACTGTGATCCAGTCAGTATTCCAGTGAAGATAGTGTAAGTTCAAGCAATTGATCAGTTATTCTTTATTTTGGAATTTGTTTTTAATACTGAGTACTTTTATATATTAGTTTACATGTTCTACCTGTGTCTGCGTGGGTTTCCTCCAGGGGCATAGTTCAAAGACATGCACGTTAGGTGAATTGGCGATGCTATATTGTGAGTATGTGTGTGTGTGTGTGTGTTCACCCTGCGATGGACTGGCACCCTGTCCAGGGTTTGTTTCTGCCTTGCGCCCTATGCTAGCTTGGGTGGCTCCAGCAGAACCCTGCAACCTTATTCAGGACTAAGCGGGTTTAAAAATGACTGACTAATTTCTTTTTTGAACCACCTCCTTTCATTTACTGTATACTTTTCAGTGACAATAAAGATATATGAAATAATGCCTTAGGTCTTCCTTGTTTCAGTGTAATACTTGTGCCCCTAGAGAAGAAAATCTATTAGTCCATCTTAATAGCTAAGTCAACCTAATATCATATCATAGAATTCTTAAGAGCTACCGTGTTCTTTGCTGCAGCTACATGATTTGTAGTTTTGTTTCATATTCATGTTTCATTTTTTATCAAGAAGAATTAAAGTTGCACAAGCTGGGTTTCTTTTTTCCAGATCTAATTGCTGCCCCCCCTTTTTTTAATGCAAATCAGCTGCTCTAAGTCCGAGTTTTCTGCACACCCATTTCTTGTGGTCTGTTCAAACTAAACCCGGGGTGGTATAATTTAGTTTATTGTGTAAAAAGTATTGAAACTCATTTAGACAGATTGGATTAATCCTCAGAGGGGTACAGTTGTGATTTTGTCGTCTTTTGAAGCATTCTTTCATGTAACAGCTTTAAAAGAAAAAACAGTCATGGTTTCATATAAATCACCAGACAAGACCGGATTGGTGAGTTCACAGGTCTAGTATTGTTCTTGGGAAAGAACTCCAAAAATACAACAATCAGAGCAGCCATTATTGGTTCAACTGGCTATGTCCACATAGCTGCATGTCGCTTTTCCTACTTTGAGTCAGGCAGGAAGCAGCTTCCAAAGCACAGGTGCAATGCAAGGTACAATTGTGCCTTATTAACTCTTTCAGGGCTGATGTGGACTTTTGTCAAAATTCAGGAGTAGAGGATGGTAATCTTTGCAAGAAATAAAGTTACATAGCTTTGTTGATCTAACCTCGATTCCCTAAGTGTGCCTGAGTAGTGAAGAGCAAACCACCTCTAAAATGGCACCGATATCTGGTGAGAGACCAAAGCAAAGCAAAATACTCCATGGACATTTTACATAATTTCGATGAATAGGAATCGGACTTGTCAGACTCCAAGTTTGATGCAAGTGATCTAGAGATGGATGCCAAAAACAAAAGTGAGGTACCAGCATCATCTGATCAGCCCCCAGCTAATCGTGGTGCTGAACACTTTTGTGTAGCTGATGCGCCTACAGCAGAGTTTGCCTGGGAGGACCACCACTTATGATGACAAGAGGTACAAACCATATTGCTTAACACGGCAACAGCCACCATTACCCACCTGCTATGTGAAGACAGCCAGGCAGCTGACCCTCCGTGCATTCCTGCTGACCATCGAGGTGCCCCCCATGCAGCCACTACCGCCAAAGATGACGAACATGTGCCAACGGCAGCCTCAGCATATAGCAACAGATGTTTTATGTTGACTTATGTGTGAAACCATTGCTTTGTGTGCTTTTCAGAAAACTAAATTTTTTGGAAAAAAATTTAACTCAAAGAGTGAATTCACATTAATACAGATTACATCTCTCTATTATAAAAAAAAAATCCTGGAAGAGAAGAATAGGAGACAGGACATGATCTTCATGTTAAGATCACAGAAGACACTTAAAAGACCCGCAAGACGAAAGAGATTGGCCACGGAGTGTCTCGCGGGGACCTTAAACATGAGACTTTGTGCCAAGAGATTGACCCAGGACCGTCTCACGATGACGTAGAACATGAGATTTTTGCAAGACACGCTCTACTTACAATCAATATCAAATAAGACCATGAGCAGCAAAACATTCAGTCGTGTAAACACTTTGAGCACACACAGATCCAGGGCTCTCGGCGCATATAAAGTGTATAAGGACAATACATTATAAATGAAATGTCGACGACTAAGCGAAGAAGAAAGCAGCGCGGAGAAAAGAGACTCAAAAGTGTTGGAGAGAAAAAAGAGCAAAAAAGAATAATCTAGGTGCAAATTCAGAAAATAAGGAAAGTAATTATCAGCCCGGAACAAGTGGAATTGAAAAAAAGCACGTCCAATTAAGTAGAACTTCTTAAAGATGTTCACAAATGTTGGCGCTATACACATGCAGAGCAAGTTAGAGATTATGAAAGCAGTGGAATTTAAAAGGCTCAAAAAAAAAAACGGCATGATACACGTGGAGAATGTTAAAGAATATGAAGTATGAAATATAGAAAGTATAAAAAAAAAGAAAGTAAAGATCGCAGCAGCGCAAACAATTATCACTCAAAAAAGGGAAAATGATCACCACGGACCAGGGGCCTCATGCATAACGCCGTGCGTAGAATTCGCACTATAACATGACATAAGCACAAAAGCTGAAATGTGCTTACGCACAGAAAAATCCAGATGCAGGAATCTGTGCGTTTGCTAACTTCCGCTACATAAATCCCGGTCAGCATGAAAAGTAACGCTCGTGCACGCGCCTACTGCCACTCCCCAACTCCTCCCAGAATTACGCCTCTTTGAATATGCAAACTAATATAAATAGCCCTTAAGCTCAGCGTTCTGTGAAAAGATAATGGGAAAAGCAAGAGGGGAAATGGAAGAATTTCAGCGAATACCAAGTGGAGGCAAGGAAAAACGGACTATTTGTTGGTTTAAACAGTGGTATAAACAAGAAAAGGAAGCTGATCGAGTGACATAGCGTGTCGGAGAAACTTGAAAGCTCAAGTTCACAAAGTCACACAGTGCTCAAAATAAAAAAGAAGTTGTCAGATATCAAAGTCGCCGTGAAAAGGCGAGTCGTAGCCCACCGTCCGAGTGTCATATGAAAGCTTATTGGGGTACATAGAAAAAAAAAAGTCACACAGTGGGGAAAAAGCACGAAATGTTAACTTCAATCATGAATTTCCACTTTAATCACGTAGTTTATTTTGTCATTAAAGTAGAACATCATAAACTTCATCTTAAAATCGTTTAATTAACTAGTTTTTCAAATCACATCGTAAGTAAAGTAGCACGTTAAATACTTTGTTTTGTATGTGTTCTTCTATGTGCCCTATGTTTGTGAATCACTACGTGCTTCTTAAACCGGCTTTCTCTACCTCTGACGGGACACAGAATCCATGACATTTGTGATATTACAGCTCTCTGAATAACTAAAATACTGAGATGTATACGTGATATCATTTTCATGATGATAGGTGTTAAAGCACATTATTAAACATGGGAACACGGTGGCACAGTGATTGTGCGTGACCTTCGATGAAATAATTTATTGCAGCAGTACTCAGGGGCAGCTCTAAGTTCATGGCGGACCTGAGCAGAGAAAGAATTGGTGGCTCTTTCACCCGCCAATGTCAATATGGTATCTTATGCACGGCAGATGGCCATGTCCGTTGCGGACACTGCATAGCCGCCTCATGCTCATGACACAAGCGTTTAACTTTTGCCAAAATTTGCCGCTGCGTTTTTAGCTGTGTCATTATTTTCTCTTTCTGTTTTATATTCAATATATTTTGGCGTGGCTGCCCCTGGGATTTGGCGGCCCTGTGCAGGTGCACAGTTTGGACATGCCTAAGGCCGCCCCTGCAGTATTGTCTCTTTCAAACGTACTAACCTCCAATTGCTGCCCTTCCTTTTCTTTCTCCAAGTAACCCGATCGCCACACAATCAGCTCTGTAATAGACTTTAAGCCATCTGTAAGCTTATAACGCCGATTCTTCAAAACTTTTAAGGAACATTGAAATATCTTCCTAGTACATGTTTAATTATTCTATCCTTCACGCCAGTTCCAGTGAAGCATAGAGGGCGCTGCAGGAACAATCCGTGAGCAGAGCGCCAGATCCTTGCTAGCGTAGCAACACTGTGTCCTTTAATTATTAACAATATAGATTATTTAAATGAAGCTAAAGTTTCATCTGTATAATATAGTAAATATATTTTGCTGCATTTCATCTTAAAAATGATATTGTCATCATATGTAAATACGTGCTTTATAAAGTGGCTGAGGTTGTGCAATATTATAACTGTATCGCAGGTTTACAGTGAGGTGATTGTACTAATAAGTATAATCAGTTCTACTAGGAGCAGTTGATGGACTGATTGAGTGCGTTTAGAGCTCTTGGGATGAAACTCTTTCTGAACCGCGAGGTCCGTACAGGAAAGGTTTGAAATGTTTGCCGTGTGAGAGCAGTTTAAATAGGAAGCATGGCTGAGGCAGCATGCACTTGATGCTGTATACCGATAATTCTCTTTCCGATCAGCTTCTCCAAGTGGTGCAGTGAGAGTAATATGGAAAAAGATGATCTGCTGTGGCAACTCCTAATGGGAGCAGCTGAAAGAAGAAGAAAAAGAAGGTGCAGTGAGAGTAACAACGCTAAAGCAGCTATGGTATTTAGAATAGTTTGACCATTCTGTGGACCATTATACTGTTACTGGTTAATTACAATCAGATGCATTAAACTAATAAACAATATGCGGTTAATTTCATTGTATTTATAAAGCTGCATCAGGAAAAGAAAGGATAACCACACAGGAACAATAGCACTGCTTTGACGCTGGGTGCCACCAGTCTGCAAAACCGAGTGGAGAACTTGTGTACAACAGGGTATGAGGTACCATGGAAATGTGCATGGCTTTATGCCAAGTTTAGATTTTATACATCGCGATTTGAACGTGGAAATGTTCTTATGCAATATTTTTGTGCGTATGCACCGTTTATACATGAGGCCCCAGGTGTCATTGGGAAAAAAAAACAGGACAAAGCAAGGTCAGAAATAAAAGACAGAGTAGAAAACAAAGTAAAAGTCATAAAGAGGTTAAAAAACAAGGGGGCCAAACACATGCAGAGCAGGTTAGAGATGATTAAAACTGGAATTCATAAGACTGAAAAAAAAAAAAAAACGTAGGCGCTGTGAAGGATGGCCGGCCATATATTCCGGCCCACACCTCAAGCCACCAGATGAAGCCCTCCCAGCAGCACGGAGGTTCCCCGAATTCCAGCAGGGCCTCATGGACCTTGTAGTTTTTATAAACAGCCCTGTTGGATACCATGGGGACCACCAGGAGCTGCTGTAGGGAGGCTTGGGGTGTGCTACGTGCCCTATAACCCGGAAGTACGTCCTGGTCACATGAACAGTAGGAACGACGTGCTTCCAGGGTGAAGAAAAGGACTTTGTATCTGACCCGGAAGTGATAGAGAATCTCATGGACTGTATGGTGGGTTCACTTCCGGGTCAGGAGATATAAAAGAACGATGGGAAAACCAGACGAGTGAGCTGAGCTGGGAGGAAGGGTGGCCAAGTGTCTGGGAGAGGAGGATTGTAGATTAATTAAACTATGGTATAAGTAGTGTGGATTAGTGGGTGCTTGGTGCATGTAATTATTATAATAAAAATAATAATTATTGGACTTTTACCTGGTGTTTGGCGTGGTACCTGAGGGTTCAAGGGAGCAATAGCGCCCTCTACTGCTACAGCGTGAAACACATGCAGAGCAAGATACAGAATATGAAAACCGAAAAAAAACGAAAGTGTCAAAACAAAGAAAGTAAAGATCGCATTAGTGCAAGCAAAGAGAAATTATTACTCGGAGAAATAACGAAAAGGCGAATATAGATTGAATATATGGACATAGGTGATATGTCAGAAGTATGTAAATATTGTAAGGCTTTGAAGTTTAAGTCTGAGAATTTCAAAAGCGTGGTTTACCACACATGCATTTATTGGTTACTTTGCAAAAAAATTATTAACTGCTGATGATGCAGATCGCTTTGTCTGTGCTGAAATTCCAAACAGAGAAACCTATCCTGAATTATGGTACAAAGTCATTAAACACATGTCTCACTGACCTCATTTAAAAAATTCAGCATATTAGGACTCGAAAGATTCCAAATATTGTTTTTAACGAACTTCTGAAATAAAAGTGAAACTAATGAAATAGCAACAATTCAAAGAAAAAAAAAATCTTAAAAGTGTGTATCTGGAAAGCCAAACACGGGGGTTGGCGAGCAAAGTGAGCAGGGGGCAAAGCCCCCTAGTGTTTATAAATCTTCAAGTTTTAAACTGCAGATTGCTTATATTAAATTTTAATATTTTGCTCAAATAAACCAGGTTGAACTAAACTTACAGGGCTCTTAAAATAAATTTGGCTACAGAGACAATTTACACTTAAAGTATTTCTTTCTCATGCATTCTTTCTGTATTGCACTAAATGTTCAGTTTACTAGTACATTTGTTTTAGTTGGTTAATAACTGCATCTATCTCAATTAATTTAATTGTAGATGCCACAGTAGTAGAACCTGTTTTAATTAGTTTAGAACCTGGGAACAGAAAAATACTACAGATACCACAGAACTAGAATCTGTTTCAATTAGTTTATAACCTGGGAAAGGAAGGAAGTGCATGTGTAAGTGTGTAAAAAGATCAAAGAATTTGAGCAGAGTCATTTATTGCAAGAACAAGATAGCCAATCAAACGTGTATAATGTCACATGTCCCAAAACCCCAATGTGTGCATTTCAACATACATATGGCTCATCATAGGGACATAAGAGGGATGCAATGAAAGCGGAATGTCAAACAAAGCGACATCAAAGATCAAGAAACGAATGACCATTTCATCTGGACATCCGAGAACTTAACCTATGAATAACATTGATAGCTAAACCAGAAGTTTCCCAGGACAACATCCACCTATTAATATTTCTGAATTTCATCAAGCTTTTCTAAGAATGTTTATAACCAGACTTTGCTATCTGTTTTATTTTCTATATTCTACCATTTGGTATTCTCATACATTAATAAACACCACATTGCTTTTATATTTTCTATACTTTTTCTTTTATTTAGAGTAATTGAAATAACAAAAGGACACCTAGTGTGTGGAAAGTTGATGCTTTCTTGCCCACACGGTTTGTTAAGGCTATTGAGGTTGCTTCTCAATAATTAGTGCAACTGTGGTAAAAGTAACACATTGTTTGTTGGTAAGTGGCATATAATCAAAAGAGTTGTGCTTCTATGTGTGTCCTGGGGGAACCTGCATGTCTGTTAGTGCCGGTGACAGTGAGTCCTTATGTTGATATTCCTTTGTGGAATATTACTGAGTGAATGGCACATGGCACCACTTGAAACTTTCTCTGGGCAGGATCTCTATACGTATGTGTGTAGCTGTGTCCTATGTGGAGTGACTTGCAATTGGTCTCATGGAAGACTTTGCCCACATAAGATTGCTATGTGTATGGGTGCATGTGTTAATCTTCAAGGGCAGGAGTAGATGAATCTAGTAAACATACCTGGTAAGTCTTACAGAATCCATGATAATACACCATTACATTAGAAATCTGAAAAAATAATGCAAACTATTCATTTCCACACAGTAACATAATACAGTCATCACTCGTTCTTCATTGGGCTGCAGCTTCAAGATTTCCCTGGAAAAACTGAAATCTATGAATATCAGGCAACCCCAACACCCCCCTGTGGAGGAGCAGTTCAGTCCCTACCTGCCCTTGTTTGCAGACCAGAGAAGACCATCAAGTGAAGCAGACAGTATTAAAAGGCCTGGACAACAGCCAAACCCTTCGAAGCAAGTGTTGGACCTTAGTCCAAAAACCCTCTCATCGTGGAGACGAAAAATGGCAGACTGCGTAGATCCAGACTCCCACCTGGATAAAAGTCTTTGTCATATGCTTCCCGTCTGTAATCGCGTCAACCGTCAGTAAATGTAAGCTAAAGTATATTTTTCTCATGTGATTCTTATACCGCCGTAATCACGATGGGAGGGATATCGCCTTTTCTGTCATATTACTATATTGTTTAGTTACTTAATGTGCCGCAATTTCAAAAGAACACAGTTCCGCAAGAACCTTTTAACATGTGCCTTCATGTCACATTGAAAACGGGTTCTTGTCTGGCCTCTTCTCCTCTTTATCTAGGTTCTGTCTGGTGATACTGGGGTTGGTTTGTGGAGAGTGTGGCCTATCCACCTCCATTTCTTCCTTCACTGGCTTTTGTGTTTCTTGCTTCCATACTTCTTGGTTGCCAGTCCTAAGGTCAGCCTATCTGAAGGACCTTCTCAGACAAGTGTTAATAAAGGTCTGAATTTTCCGAGTGGTACCAGTAGTCTTCCAGGTCTCTGCATTGTAGAGTAGGACTGACTTCATGTTGGTATTGCAGAGCCTGATCTGAATTGCGATGGACAGGTCTCTGGAACCCCAGACATTCTTTAATTGAAGGAAGACTGCTCTTGCCTTGCCAGTCCTGACTGCGATGTCAATGTCTGTGCAAACAGTTTGTCAATAATGCTGCCAAGGTAGGTAAAGCCCTCCAACTTCCAGCGCGATAGGGGTTGTGTTGGCAGCATTTACTATTTCTTCTCAGGGTCCTCACGTCCACACTGCAGACATTGTTTAATATGCTTTACTGGCAGAAATGGAGACTTAGAAGAGCAGTGTGCATGTGCACGTCTTGCATTACCCACTCAAAAGAATTCACAAAAACAGGGCAGTGATTGGTAAGTTATACACCAATTTGCCGATTGTGTATCTTGAGCAAAAATCGCCTGGTTCCAATCTGTTGCTGATAAGTCAGTGCATCACAAAGAAGAATTATTGATAATGAATGTCTTTGCTAATTTTAGAGAGCGAGAATAGTACTCTACATAGTGTGCTCTGTTTAAGAGTGTGACCACTAAATTAGAATATTGTGTTAAAACTAGAATATTAGGGAGTTCCAGCCATGCCACCTTATCTAATGAACAGACAAAAAGGTTTTGCGCCTGTGAGTGGTTGCAGTCTTGGAGAAAATGCACAGGAGCGAAGGGATTCCTTACAATTACATCTATAGTTTATAAAAGGCAGTATTAAGACCACACTTCCTAAGCCAAAGGAATTAATTCATATCAACTTATTGTTTGTGTGGGAGGAAGCTTAAGAGCTCAGCAGTGAAGAGAAAGTCACAGGTCAGCCAGTCTGAAATGAATCCAAGATGGGGGAGTAGCTTTTCTGTTGAACTATTTATTAGTCCTGCCGATAACAATTATTCAGTCTGACTGCTTAGGGCTAACTGAGCTCCTAGAAAGCTGAAGCACTCAATTTGTGTGGAATTTCAGGTAAAGTAGTAAGCCGTTTTTTATGTCCCTATTGTTACTGCATATATATTTAGGAGATATACACAAGCTGTGCTGTTCATCATTTAATCACTAGCTGTTCTACCTGTCTAAGTCGGGGTAAAATCAAAGTAATCAATGTGGACCTCAGCATTTACAATTGCAGTACACCATGTCTCCGTTTTATGCAATTAGGTATGGGATTAATAAAAGCAGTGTTAAAGTTTGTGATGCACCATCTGTTGGAATGACAAATGCACTGCATTTTATTACTAATAATGTTTGTGATGTACCATATTTTGGAATGACAGAAACCTAGCAACTGGATGGACACACAGACAGAAGCACAGACTTTTATCTTTTTATTAAGGCAGATTTCTCTGCTTTTTAACCTGGCTATTACAATTTAACTCTCATATTCTGTCATGTAAAAATTTGTGTAATCCATGGATTGTTTTGACTGATAATATGGCACAACTGTTATGTTAGTGTTTATTTATGTTGCCAAGCTCTGTACTTGCCTAAGCCGTAGAGTCCACATTTGCAGATCTTCTCATTGATTGATATCTGTTGTGGTTTGAAAATGAAAATTGAACTAAGGCTGTGGCGACACTACTATGTTTTCATTTTTAAACAAAAATAATTTCCATCCACACTAGCGATTTCACATCATTTACAAAGGTTTTTCCTACAATGTGCATGTGTGCATCTGTGGAAATAGGAAGTGGATGTGTCCTCCATACTAGACATTTACTTGCAGCTTGCGTTTACTCACCGAGAGCAGCTGTGGTGAATATGAAAATATAAAAACATATACAGTAACTGGATGTTTTGCTTGGACTGGCGATGAAGTGGAATTGTTACTGAGAATAACACATGAGTTTAAGGTGAGCAAAGTAGTTGAGAAAATGTCAGCAGGATCCAATCAGGGAATGGTCACCTAATTAGCACAAACCAATCAAAGCAAAATTAGAGTCTGTGTTTTTAAACGTCTCCCGTTTCAACCATTCTGTGATGCAATCTGCCTCTTTAGACATCATATTTGGGCAGAACACTTTGCTTCACAATGCACATTATGTTTTCAAACTGCTTCTCCTAGGATGTTAAGTCTTTTATGGAGGTACTCAACTCTGGCTCTAAAGGTCCTCTGTGGCTGCAGGGTTTTCCTTTATCAATTTTTTAATTAGAACCTATTTATTTACTACTAAAGCAATATATTTGTGTGCTTAGTTTTTGTTAACTCATTTGTTACGATTCATAACCCTTCACTGCATATTTTAGTTTAAAACAGCTGCATTTGGGTTTTAATTGTCTGTTTTCTAAACCAGCTATAGGTTAATAATGAAGTGCAGATGACAAAGGAACCACGAGCTCTCCAACTAACGAGCGTCCATTTAAACCTGTGTACCTGTTAATATAATGTTTAGAAATAAATGAGGGAGAAGGGAAGCATCAAGAGGTACAAATCTGTTCCAGACCACAAAACATATGGATATCCTCAGGAAATGAAAAATCTACAATTTGTTAAAGATTTGTCTTGGAAGAAAATACTCACATGCCCCATAAATAAATACCACGTTTTATTATCTGTTAAGCTTGTCTTCTAATTACAAAACTAGTTGGAACAAAAACTTGCACATACAGTGGACCTCCAGGACCACAGTTCAGTACCCTGATCTATTATTTTGTAAATATTATTGAACTCTTGTTTATACTGCTTTGTTACTGCTGCAGAGTCCTGGGTTCAAATCAGTGACATTTTGGAGGTTGTTGATTCCCAGAGACTCCAGATTTCCATCGACATTCCAAAGCTGGCCCAGTGTGACACTGAGCGACTGCGGATGTATGTGTAAGTGTGCTCTGTGATGAAATGGTGCCCCTCTGAAGGCATGATTCCAGCCTTGTGCTCACCCTTGATTTAGATAGATAAATACTTTATTAATCCCAAGGGGAAATTCACATAAATGGATTCATGGAATATCGTATTTGTAACTTATGTATATTTATAACTAGTGCTTTGTGCCTGCACGTGGTGAGGAGTGCTGTGCAAGAACAACGTTTTGGACAATTATATTGTATTTCTGAGGTGGCAATCATAGATTGGCCATCTATCTCTGTGAAGAGGATTACTTGTGTTCTATTTTGTCTTTTGTAGATAAAACAATTTTGGAATCCATTGCAAGTTCAGTCTATCTAGAAGGGTGTTCTCACTGAATTGCCTTTCCCAAGATTTCTTCCATTTTTTTCCCTATAAGGTTTTTCTTAAGAATTTTTTGTTATCTTCGTAGAGAGTTAAGGCTGGGGTGGCTTTGAAAAAAATGCTAAAGCCCATTGAAGCATTCCCTGTGTGATTGTGGGACTCCTATCTATCTATCTATCTATCTATCTATCTATCTATCTATCTATCTATCTATCTATCTATCTATCGTATAGCATGCTAAGTTTATAAGGGGAATTGACAAACTATTAAATAAAAAAAAATGAAGTTGAACTGGTGGTCAAGCACTGTCATTGTGCTTAATTAGTACAACATGTGTCATATTGTGGCTGGGTACAGGAGTGACCGATCCCAAAAAGTGAAAATTTGGGGTGCCAGGTGGGTCTTCCCATTTAATGTTTAACAATTCAATAAAAACAAATGCTTCTTGGCATACCTGCCCACTAAATATCAGGACTGAAAGTAAATCAAAGCAATCCGCTGGTTAGACACAAGCTTGGGTCAGTTTCTCTGGAGCTGTGTCTGAGGGGTAGCTCTTGGCAAAAAATAAGCCTCCTTCTGGGAAGTCCTAGTTTTTATTAAGAGTGAACAGGAAGGGGCGGAGTCACTTGCTCTCGCTTTGTGGTTCCTCAGCACTGCGGAGAGAGAAGGAGAGAGATGACAATGTTAGCAATAGCACCCCGTCTTGTCCCAGGGTGTTATTACATACCTTGACAGAGCTTGTAAGGAGGTTGTCTGACGTGCATTCATGACACACATTACACATTTCATGGTAAACAGCATTACAAGCCACATGCTGATACATCACAGAGGTACTGTCCAGTACATATTCAAACAAGGGGGGCACAGGCAGGATACCGTAGATAATATACTCAAACTTGGGCGCATATGGAAGTATATTTTGCCTAGACCTTGCAATGTCTGTTACAGAATTGTACTTACATACCCTGATGTTTTTTATATCATTTTTAAAGTACAAATTTAATGTAACTATGTATGTACACTTGTATTTGACTCAGTAATAAATTGTTACACTGTAATTATATAAATTGCAGAATACCAGTTACCACTGAGTACTTAACTATAGTGTTACATTGTATTACACATTAAGTACGGGGTAATAACACATAGTTACACCGTAATTATACAGGTATTGCATAGTAATTACAGCATAATTGCAGACACTTAAGTGTTACCAAATGATTTGTTAAAACAAACTTACCACAAAGCACCAGACAGCATGTGCTTCTGGGAGAAAGTTTTAACTACTCAGAGATAGTGTCATTTGCAATTTGTGCTTGAAAAAAAAGAATGATCTCAAAGGGGTTGTTTTCACTTTTGGACATTTGTGGCACATTTCAGGTCTCAAGTGCTGACTGTGAAAGCAGATTTAGTCTAATAAACAATATAAGAACAAAATCTAGAAATCACTTAAATGCAGAGTATTTGGAAAACGTGATGAAAATTAAACTCTTAATTCTGAGTTTATAACTTATGGCAGACAGAAAAGGTCAAAAGAGAAAGTGCTTGAATATTCAACAAAATTTAGAGTAGAAACAAATGTTTTATTAAAGAAACCCTTAAGATCAGTTCAGTTAATTTTTTGATACTTAACACTAAAGATGGAATACAGTAATGAATTATATTTGTGCTAAATAAAGAAGTACATTGCTAAACCTGGCTGCCCAAAAATTACATGTTTTTAGAACTTGTTGCTCACATGAAGAAAGTTATGCGCGCACCACGCACCCCTTGGAGGGACCCTCTTTTATAAGTGGACAGACACATGAAAGGATGAACTGGTGCCATTTATTTCCCTATGTGCTGCAGCTCCACTGAGTTTCTTTCTGAAATGTGAATTGGCAACCTATCATTTACCTGTATGGATAGCAGAGACGTTAACTGTACACAATAAACCATTAAATCATTTATTTTAATTCAGTCAATGATTGTACTAAAGTGGAAATAAAAAAGCAGCAGGAGGAACATGTTATCTACAGTAGATGAGGTTTGTTATATATCGTCTTATTGTGTATCAGTGTTATTTTGTGGGTGGTTGTTCTGGCAGACTGTGAAGAGATGCGGTTTATCAATGAATACCTTCACAATGATCACATGTTCAGTATTTACTGTTTGTGCACACAGATCATACCCAGGAGAGATGGGTCCCAAGCACTGGACCAATGGAAGATATGAATATGTCATGAAGCTGAAGCAGGTGGCCTTAAACTTTGCTAAAAGACAGTGGGCTGACTACATCCTGGTAAGACATTATAGAGCAGTATCACCACTGTCACTGTTACCTTGGCACTTCTAATGTATACCTGATGGGCAAAAGAGTTCAGCGTGTCACATATTTTCAAAAGTTGATAGCTCATTTTATGTGAGCAAAAGCTGAAAGTTAGTAATTATTTACAGAGGAGTCAAAAATTAGGTATTTCATCAGGTACAATGGAACAAAATCACACTGATATTCTTTGTAGATTATAATAATTGAAAAGTATTACAGTGGTGCAGCAGATAGCTTCCACCACTTCCAAGCTCATTCTTTGATTCTATGCCTGCTGCATTCATTTAAGTTACTCCAGAACACTTTGTTCCCTCCACGGTTGAATGAAGTGCTTACAGTTAGATCCACCTTCCTAACCCTTTTATCCAGGACCGGACAGGGCAGGATAGGATCACAGGACAGTTGGAGCCTATCCCAGCAAGCATCAGACAAAAGGCAGGAGCAATCTCTGAAATGGCAGCCAGTCCATCACAAGGTGAACACACACACACACACACACAGGTCACTTTAATAATGCCAGTCCATCTAACCTACATGTGTTTGAACTGTGGGAAGGAACTGGAGCACCCTGGGAGAGTTCCATGAAGATGTGAACCCCAGTCTCCTTCACTGTGAGACAGCAGCGCTACCACTGCACCACCTTGCTGCTTAATAATATTATTATTGTTATTTTTAATAATTGCTGTCCTCCTTGAGCATGGGAAAGTGCTACATAAATAAAATGTATTATTTTTATGATTATTATGCATTCTTCCATCAATTAATCTATTCATATAATTTTCTCTGCTATAGGAATAATAATTATAAGCCATCTATCTTCCTAAATTGTTTATTCAGGGCATAGTTAGATAGAGCTTATCATTGAGCATCAAGTGCAAGGCAGGTACCTGAACAGAGGGTGTCAGTCTGTCACTGGACAAACACACACACACACACACACACATGCTTCTTTAGTAATGCCATTTCACCAAGTTTAATCAGGTTGAACTTTATTAATTTCAGTACAGCTGTTTTAACATACAGTAGGCACAGTTTTAACTCGGAGTTTTCATTCCTGCCTCACAGTACCAGTTTCTACATTGAGTCTGCAAGTTCTTCCAGTGTATTTATGGACTGATTTGTATCAGATAGTGTCAGAGAGTTTATTCACTCAAAACCATTGTCCTCCGTTCTTTTATTACTGTAATTCAGGCAAGTGCGAATCTTAACACATTAAAAAAAAATTGATGTTTGGTTTGTGGTGCTTCAATCTGCTCTGTCGCACACTCTGCTTTTTTCATTCTCTAAAGTTCAAAAATCGAGGGCAGTTATTAAAAATGCAATGCGGTGTAATCAATTTAGTTCATATTTATTGTTATGTGTACAAAGTACAATGAAACTCTTATGTGCAGTTTTCACCATGCTGCCAAGCATCTCACTCCTTCGGCTATGTAAAATAACAAAGTTGAATGAAATGGTTGCTTCAGCATTAGGTTTTCTGCAAGCGGACAAATGAGCAAGAAGCGTATCCTAACTTCAAAAAATTTGTACCAAGAATCTGATAAAATAATTACTTGTAGTTTCCTTTCGTTATCAAAAGATACCTCATGTTTTCTTCAATTGAAATCTTTACCACTACAAAGTGGACATATTTGGTAGGTTTTATGGCTTTTTCTTTTACCTTTGTAACATGGTACCCTACAGTCTTATTGTAAACAGAAGAATTTTAGAAACCTGTTTCACTTTAGAACAAAATTTCAAGTGGCAAATTAATATATGCCTTTATTGTGAAGAAATAACTTTGACTTGAAAAAGACCAACTTTATCTTTTAAGTCATTGGTTTTTGCCTCATTATTTAATCCTATGCAGTTAGTCTCTGCTTTGCCTTTCTTTTCATCTATCATGTAATTGTGTTTTTTTTTTCTGTCTCTAGTATTGTGACACAGATAATATTTTGACCAACCCCAAGACTCTGAGCCTAATGATTGCTGAGAACAAGTCTGTCATTGCACCAATGCTCGATTCCCAGAGTGCTTACTCCAACTACTGGTGTGGAATCACCCCACAGGTAATCCTGTTCATTTACTGTATCTTATGATTTGAACTAAGTACATCTTAGACAGTTACCTCCGCAAGGCCAGTTTCTTCTGCTCTTAGTACTGAAGATTTGCATTAACTGATTGGCATTACTTGCTTGGAGGGGGCTGTATGCAATAGATCATGCCATTGTCATACAAAGTGTGCTGTCGGCTTGTGTAAATAGATTGGGATGGCAAGACTCATCCACTGTCCCTTGGAACCTGTCCCCACTTTCTGGGATTGATGGATGGACTAATAGAGAGAACTACATATCATTTGTGACATGGAAACTGACACTACCGCTTTCCCTCAGAAATTTTGAAGTCCCTCAACTTTGTATTGAGCCAATCAAATCGCTAACACTAAGTGAATTGAAACTGACATGACCATGTTTACTTCCAAATTCACCCTGGCTCTCCTTCTCCAATTGTACTGTGTGGCCGGGTATAGGAATGACAGCTCAAGCAAAAGGAAAAGCTGGTACACTAACCTGGGTGGTCATTTAATATGTTGGTCCAAAAAAGAAAAAAGTCACTCCTTTAGGCAGTAAAATAAATAGCCACTTGGGCACATTAACAAAGCAATAAGCTTAAGGCTGTCAAAATTAAGATTCGTTCCTTGGCACTTCGTCAGGTAGATCACTCTTAATGGAAAATGACATCTTCTTCCTGGCAGCCGGTCTTATAGTGCACAAACTAGAAGGGGCAGGTCCAAGTGTCATGTTTTCTCAGTGCTGCAAGGAGAAAAGGAGAAGAAAATGTCAGCAATAGTGCCCCTTCTTGCCCCAGCAGGTTATCACATAGGCCCTACCTCGATCGAGCCTGTGACAAGATCCTCCGCATGTGTGACAACTGGTTAAAGATATGCAGTCATTAAATATGTCGTAGCTGTGTTGCAGGAGGTCATGTGGCTTTTGTTTGGGGATGCATATGTGTGAAGTTAGTTCCTTGGGACTGATCATATGTTGTCCATTTTTATTATCCTCAGTCCTCTGAATATATATATATATATATATATATATATATATATATATATATATATAAGTACATTTTGTGAAATTTCCTCACCTTTTATATATTAAAGATGCCGTCGGGGCAGAAAAAGTGGCATCTTGAAAAGAATTAATTTGGTTTGAAATGGGCTCATCGGAGCAAGCATGTGGTCCAAACCTGAAGAAGTTGCTAGAAAGTGTAAAACGTATTATTGCAGAAGAACTCACAGGTATGCATGACTCAGTCCCAAGGTCCATGTGAATATAGGAGAAGTTCACAGGAGTTTAACAAAACACGAAGACCAGGGAACATCATTGACTTTCAGAATCACTGAACTGGAAGACAGGAGTCACAGGTGCAATTTAAATATTATTGGCTTTAAGGAAAATACTGAAAATCCAAATACCTATGGTTTTTGAAGAAAATATGTCAAGTGATCTTTCCCTCCTGGAATGAATCTGCATCTGTAAAGGAGAGTTGTCAGAGAATGTACTCTTCAAAGCAAGATTCATCTTGCAATTCATTATTTACTTGGATTGACATACATTCTTTAATGAGTGAGAGAGATCTCCTAATTTTCTGACTGCCAAAACAAGGGAGGAATTTGTCTCTGTGACGAATAGAAGGGGACATGAAGCGTGGCTGCAACCCTTTCTCCTTTTCCAGGCTCCTCCTTTGCTGCTCCATGTGGAAATTAACTTTGCAAAGATAAGTCCTGGCACCCTCATCTGAAGACATTTTATAAATTATACTTGTATTTTCTCATTGTTAAAGATTTTTAAATGCACTTATTTTCATTTTGATCTAGCAATATTTGATGTGTGAGTCTAATGTGCTTATCTGGGTGCCTAGTAAACTTGGAAGTGTTTCTTATATCTCTGTAGTGTGGAAAATTGCGCTACAAATCATCTTCTGAAAGCCAGGGGTGATGACACATCACCTCTGCCCCTACTTAGGGTCTGTGTTTGTTTATTTATTACAACATTTGGTTACTTTAATTTATCTGAACTTATTTGTACATACTTTATTTTGTTTCGTAAAGAATGTTTCTTACAATTCATGGCTTTATTTAATTGGTGCTGGAGAGAGACAGTAAGGAGACTGTGCGGGTCTATTCAGTTTAAGTGACAGTCTGCTTTTTTGAGAATTTGTTCACTTTTTATATATACTGTATGTTTATATTTATTTATTTATTGTGGTAAGCTGCCCGGACACTTACAGGCGGACAGAGATTGTTGAACACCCAACACACGTTTATTGTACATACTATTTACAAAGTGACGGCACACAACCCACTTTCGCCCCCAAAGTCCAGGCCTCACATTGCCTCTCTTACTTTAAGTCCGCCTCCACTCCTCTCCTCCCGAGCTCTGTCATTCTTCCTCCCAGCTCCAGCCATTGAATCACCCGGACGTACTCCAGGTGCCTTCCAATGAGCTTCTGCCAGCCCTTCCTGGTGTGGTGGAAGTACCGGCTGCTCACCCGGAAGCACTCTGGATGTCTCTGGTCTTCGTCTCCCCAGCACTTCCGCCACACCCGAGCCAGGGCTCTTCAGGCATCCGGGTGCCCCTTGGCGGTGACCACAGGCACCTATAGGTTTGAGCTTCTAAGCTCTGTTCCCTTGGTCCCCATACCATTCAGGGCGACTGCCCTCTCTTGGTCTGGAGGAGGCGTAGTCCCTCTTCCAGTCCTTCCGGGCATCCCAGCTGGGTACCGGCCACAGCAATATATACAGTGGGATTGAACAATTATTGCACACTTTTTATAAATCCAATAAACTTCATTTCACTTCTCAAATATCACTGTGTGTGTCTCCTACATGATATATTTAACTGACATTTTTTATCGTAACAACCAATGATTTATACAGGAAAATAATGACTATTAACAAGGTTGCCCAAACTTTTGCATCCTACTGTATGTATGTATGTATGTATGTATGTATGTATGTATGTATGTGTATATATATTTTATATATATATATATATACACAGGGAGTGCAGAATTATTAGGCAAGTTGTATTTTTGAGGATTAATTTTAATATGGAACAAACACAGTGCTATCAGTCAATCCAAAATGTTAATAAACCTGAAACCTGAATGTTTCACAACGGAAATGTGAGTGTGAACATCATCAGGGGAATACATATGTGCGCACAATTATTAGGCAACTATTAGTGTGCAGATTTATTATGCAACTAAAGGAAAAATGAAAATTTTCCCATCTCACTTGTTTATTTTCATCTGTTATAGTGAGAATAATAAACAAACACCTCAAAATTTACAAATAAACATCTCTGACATTTCAAAAAATAAATCAATCAATCAATGACCAATATAGCCACCCTTCTTTCCAATAACAGTCATAAGCCTTTCCATTCATGGAGTCTGTCAGTTTCTTGATCTGTTGACGATCAGCTTTTTGTGGAGCAGTGACTACAGCCTCCCAGACACTCTTCAGAGAGGTGTATTGTTTTTCTCCCCGTAAATCTAGCGTTTAAGAAGTGCCCACAAGTTCTCGATAGGGTTTAGGTCAGATGAGGAAGGGGCCATGTCATTATTCCTTCATCTTTAAGGCCTTTACTGGCTGGCCACGCAGTGAGAACTTCGATGCAAGTGATGGAGCATTGGCCTGCATAAAATCATGGTCTTTTCCTGTATCACTGTTTGAAGAAAGTGTCTTGAAAAACTGGCAGTAGGTTTGGGAGTTGATTTTGAGTTCATCTTCAATGCAAAAAGGTCCAACTAGCTCATCTTTAAAAATACCAGCTCATACCAGTACCCCACCTCCATGTTGGGTGGAGCTCTGTGCCATTACTGATCCACAGGTCCATCCATCTGGTCCATCAAGAGTCACTCTCATCTCATCGGTCCATAAAACCTTTGAAAAAATCTGTCTTCAGATATTTCTTGGCCCAGTTTTGGCGTTTCAACTTATGTTTCTTGTTCAGTGGTGGTTGGGTTTCAGCCCTCCTTACCTTGGCCATGTCTTTGAGAACTGAACACCTTGTACTTCTGGGCACTCCAGGTAGGTTGCAGCTCTGGAATATGAAAGTACTGGAGGATAATGGGTTCCTGGTAGCTTCACGTTTGATTCTTCTCAAATCTTTGGCAGCTAATTTGCGTCTTTTGTTCTCAACACGTTTCTTGCGACCCTGTTGACTATTTGCAACAAAATGTTTGATGGTTCTGTGATCACACACCAATATCTTAGCAATTCCAAAAGTGCTGCATCCCTCTGAAAGACTTTTTACAATTTTTGACTTTTCAGAGTCAGTTAAATCTCTTTTTGGCCCATTTTGCCTGAGGAAAACTAGCTGCCTAATAATTCTGCACACCTTGATATAGGGTGTTGATCTCCTTAGGCCACACCCTCCCTCATTACACAAATACACATCACCTGACGTGCTTAAATCCAATAAGCATTCAGGTTAATACAGCTTGGAGTTGGAATATACGCATTAAAAATGATGATATGGTCAAAATACTCACTTGCCTAATAATTGTGCACACAGTGTATATATATATATTTTTTTTATATATATATATATTTTATATATATTTCTCCCTGTTCTGGAGTTTTATCACTGGGCTTTTATGCTAAGACCTGTGTGGAATTTTTTGGCCCTCCTGTTAAGCCTCCATCCTAGCATGCAACCAAGACCAACATGGTTGCTCCCAGATCTTTTTGTCATGCCTTCAAGCTTTAAAACTCATCCAATCTGAGTCTCATTCTCTCTGGTGCTCTCAGGGAGGAAAGGCATCTAAGTGTATGATGTACCTGGTACAATTATACTTCCTAATCTCCATAATTTAGGTTTATGTATTGGTGACAATCTGGTCTCCTTTCCATCGTCAGGAAAAATTAAAGAGGTCATTAGGCAAAGAAAAATATTTTTTTGTCAGCTGTTTTGAGAAGACATGCACATTACATTGTGCTATGTACACATGGCGATAAACTTGACTTGAATAATACATTATAAAAGCCTTTGACAATTAAAATGTACAATACTTAGAGGGCACCAAAACTGTGCCAGCCATAAACAGCCGGATGGAACGAATGGCTCCTTCTTTGTCTGACTTTTTATGGTGTGTCTTTTATTTCTACTTTCAGAAAAACATTTGTGTGCTTCACTATGCATGTTTGTCTGTACAGGGTTACTACCGTCGCACCGCTGAGTATTTCCCCACCAAGCACCGCCTCCGACTTGGCTGCTTTCCGGTGCCAATGGTACATTCAACATTCCTTCTGGATCTGCGCAGGGAGGCGGTCAAGCAACTGGCATTTCATCCTCCTCATCCTGACTATTCCTGGCCTTTTGATGACATCATTGTGTTTTCCTTCTCCTGCCGTGTCTCAGGTATTGTGTGGGGTTATGAAATATAAGGATTAATGCAAAATATCCTGGATAGCATACTGACTCGATTTCACTTTCAGCTAGTTCTGCAAATGTGATGCCCCAAAATATTTCCCATATTTGCTTACCTCTCTATATAATTCTGTGCTAGTATTTAGGATGCTTTCTTTTTATTTTGTATAATTGTAAAATTATATTTTATTGCATGATGGTTGTTGTGACTGCTGGGTTGGGAGATAAATGAAGTAAAACCTGATAAGGTTTAGCGTGCAGTTTTCAAGGAATTTGTCTTTTTAAAATTTTGTTAGTGATGGCATAGTGCAGGGGTTGCCAACACCGACCCAGGAGAACCACAGTGGCTACAGGTTTTCACTGTAAGCATTTTGTTAATTAGTGACTAGTTTTTGCTACTAATTGGTTCATTTAATTTATTTGCAATTTAAGACTCGGACCCTTTAAATCAGGTCTGAGCAATGTCAGTCCTGGAGGGCTGCGGCGGCTTCAAGTTTTTGTTGCAATCAAACTACTTCATGCGAAATCATTCATTGCTGATTAAGCACTTATCACTGAAGTCACATTTTTACTTTATTTTATACAAAGTATAGGGAAAGTATTGTAATTGTCCAAAAATTCGACCTTGAGATTTTGGTGAATCTCAACTTTTATACTTCCTGAGTCCGAAAATACCATTTTTGGAATTATATTTTTAAGTCTGTCTGTGTGTGTAGACATGATTACTTGAGTGTGCTTTCACTTGGGTCAACCAAATTTTGCATACAAGTATTAGTATTTCTATCGACCTTTGAGGTATTTTCTGCTAACTGGAAGTGGTGCTTTTATTCATGCAGCAACAGAGTCTGCTTTTTTCAACTTTACTGTTATAGTAACTGT